>NW_024427107.1:25295199-25802699 GCF_017311325.1 Ursus maritimus | reverse complement strand
CTTTCAGCGGAGCAAATCCTTGAGCCAAAAAAGGGGGAAAGAGATAGAAAAGGGGGGCAGAGCGGAAGAGATGGTCGGGATGAGGGGATGTGTGCGAGAGCGAGCAAGAGCGAGCGAGCTAGGGGCAGAGAGGGAGAGAGGCGGAGAGGGAGAGAGAGGGAGCGAAATATCAAAGATTGTGCAAGATCAGGCTGGAAAGATAATCGATACTCGACCTAAATTTAACACAAACTACTCAATAAAAGTTAAAGAAAAAACTTACTTTCCATTTCCCCTGCAGTTCCTACTCGATCTTCGCCTCTTTTTTGTTTTGCTTTTATTTTACTTACAGCTGATCACATCCAAGTAAAACGAGAGGGTTCATTAAAAAAAAATAAAAAAAATAAAAAAATAATCCTCGAACTTTATTGGGTGAAAATAAAAACGCTGAAGCAGAAAGTGGGGGGCATGGAGCGGTCCTCGGGGGTCCGGGAGGAGTTAAAGCATGTGCCGACCGCGGTCTCGCTGTTTGGTTGTGAAGGGGTTGGGAAAAGGAGGAAAGGAAATGAAAATCCGATATGTCTTTATTCTGCTAATTATTATCGTTTTAGCCCTGTTTAAAAAAATGGCTGATTAAGTTGAGTGCGCATGTCTTTGTGTGTCTATTCCCGATATGCACTCTGGGAATGAGAGAGGAGAGTGAGGGAGAGGGAGAGGGAGAGGGGGGAGAGAGAGGTGTAATTAGTGAGGTGATCAACATTCCCCAGACTGCAAATGACGCGCAGCCCGGACTCGGAGCAGCCCGGGAGCCTCGCGGCTTGCAAGGCTCAGAGCGCTGCGGCGGGAGCCCGGGACGCTGCGACCGCGGAGAGGGCAGGAGATGGGGATCTCCGGGGCTCGCACCCCACGCGCCCCTGAGCGCGCGACTCCCAAACTTCATTAGACACACACACACACACACTCTCTCTCTCTCTCTCTCTCTCTCTCTCTCTCTCTCTCTCTCTCTCTCCCCCCCCCTCCCTCTCTCTCAGCAAAAAGGAAGAGAAAATAAAACATAAATACCGGCAAAGCAATGCCCTTTAACCAGTCGATTTTTTTTTTAATTTTAATGAAGCAAAGTAATTATTATCGGACCAGAGACTTGTTTACTAGGGAGCTTTAAGGAGAAATATAAGTTAGAGTAATGAGGAGTTTTTCCCTGCCTAATTTATTCTGTTGTGTACAAGAACGCATTTTAATGGAGAAATGCGGGACTGAGCAAATATGCAGATGTATGTAAATAAAGGGTGCCTGGCAGTGTGCAAACACTGCTTGGCCCAGCCTATTTCGAAGGAAGAATTACACTCTGGATCCATAGGCACCTATTTAAACACGTATCTTTAGCTTGCACACGCAGAAGAGAAAACCCAAGGCATGGTAGATGCAAGGGGTTAGTTGAGTCAAAGTAAACTTTCAAATGAGAGTAAGTGATGGGTGCAAGGGTGATAGTGGGGATATGGTCCTAGCCTTTATGTAATATTTTTGAATATTTTATCAGAATTGCATAAGTTCAATGTAATAGCTTAAGAAGACTTAGGGGAAAAAAAACCCTTTCATCTTGCAAGTCTGTTGAATTATCTTTCTTGAAGCACATTATGATGAATTTTAAAACCCCACTACAGATCTCATTAGAATGAAATATACTTGGTATTTTCTGGTACAAAATTTAAGGTGGCTGATTCTCATTTGAAAATCTAATTATCTCTTTCCAATATTACAGATGTGAATATGAGTGACACTTTCATTAAAAGATAATTAACTAAAACTAGGAATGCTACACTATAGGTCACAAGTAGACACTATCTATGTAATATTTCAAAAATAAGAATTCTAGAGAGAGGTGAAAGTACAAACCAAACAAGCTAAAAACAGGAAATACTTGCAATGTCCAGCTTCCTGGACAGGTGAGGTGTCAGCTGCTTTGAGTTGACAGGTCTTTGAAGTTCTGGATCGCCAGGATCTGCTTCAAAACCTTGTCTTAGGCCTTAAGCACCAAATCTACCAAATACCAACAAAAAGTTTTATCGCAGAATAACAGAGGCTGCAAACACGCATCTTTCTGGACCTGAAACATTGTGCTATCAGGGAACATTTGGAAAATCCTAGACCTCATGCAAATGACATTAAAAACCAAACAAAACACCTGGGAGGATAAAAGCATCGTCCTCAAAAGAGCAGACCTAGGCCCAAATCAGAAAAGCTGGTTGCCTACCTACAGCAGCTGGCTAAGGTTACAATGAAAGTCCAAAGGCTTGGAGTAGAGAATAAAACCTAGATATGGTCTTTATTAAGAGAGAGAAAAAAGAGCAAATCACCACCTTAGGAATCTGAAGTCGATGTATGTACTAGTATAGTATAAACCAGGGCTACTAAACGTTAACAGAAAATCATCTACCTCTCCAAAGACTCCATCCTATTTTAAACTTGTTTGGGAAGAATCTGCTCAAAGTGTATGGCTTTCTAAGATTTTTAAGTTACTTTGTTTACAGGCTTACCTTTGTACAGCAACTGTATCATTGGTGTGCTGTCTGATTGCACCTCAGTTGAGTTTATCCATGTGCTTTAAGAAACATACATGGCCACAGTGGTAAAATTTTAATTCTCTGTAACTTGGAAGTGAAGAAGGTGTTTATGTAGCATTGCTGTTTACAGAAAAACACCCCAGAGAGCAAAAATTCTGGCTTTAAGAAACTATTTGAGGTGTGTGTTGGGGAAGGGGGTGGGGGCTTTTAAAAAGACTGAGGGGAAATGAAGGCAGGGAGACTTTCAGGTTCAAATCAGAAAAGATCAAGCCCTTTGCGGGAGAGGGCTTCATGTACAAGCTCACTGATGGAAAAACCATTTCCTGCGATTTCAGACGGTAAATGCGTATGATGAAGGAAACACCTGAGAACAATAAGTCTGTTTCAGGCTCAGGTGAAGAAAGGGGTCTATTTCTGGCATGGAAGAATAGGGAAATGGTGATCATTTCGTTTTCAAGTTCTCCTTTATTTCTCTTGCCTTTTTCTTCCTGAAACATCATCAATAACATTAATGTCATTAATGTCAAAATACCAAACGTCAAATCAGGAAAACCATTTTAAAAATTTGGTGGCTATTTCTCCTCTATGCCCCCCATCCTTCTCTTTTCTTGGAAAATACATCCCTCTCTTTTCTTGGAAAATCTCTCTCTCTCTCTCTCTCTCTCTCTCTCTCTCTCTCTCTCTCTCTCGTGTGTGTGTGGGGGGGGGAAGCGGTTATTGAATTCTAAGTAAGAAAACAAAAGGAAGGAGGATTTGTAAGAGGAGCGCCCACTTTTGCAATCCCTCTGCTAGCGAGTATTCCCCTCCTAGCTTGTGTGTGTGTTCTTTTTAATCATCTCTTTCTCATCCTCTTTCACCTCTTTACTAAGAAGAGAAGCTGAGGTGAGGGTCGGGGGTTAATGGGCTGAGGGGATGGGGCAGAAAGGGACTAGCACGGAGTCAACAGTTTCCTCCAGGGCTCGGCCTTGGAGCGCGCCCGCGCGAGGAGGGTAGCTGGGGAGAAGCGGCTGCAGGTCTGCGTGGGGTGGGCCCGGAGGCGCGGAGCGCGGCGCCGCGGGCAGGGGCGCGGCGAGGCGGGCGAGCCCGAGCCCAGCCCGCGGGGCTGCTCCGGGGCGAGGGCGCGATCGGCCCGGCTCGCCCCGGCTGCGCCCCGGACCCTGGCGCCCTCCTTCTCGGCCCCTCGCTCCAGGAAACCCAGCTGCTCCTCTCGGGTCTCTGAGGACCCCTTGCCGTCAACCTTTGACCCTGGTTCCCCCTCACCCCCGCCCCCATTCTGCTGTCCCTAAACTCTGTGCGAACCCGCCGCCGCCCTCAAGGAACGTTTGGCTACTTTTTATTTCAAAGTGAAAGGAGCAGAGGTTTCCCTGCCGCGCCAAGAACTTTCTCTACACCCTCTTCTACACTTTCCAGGGCTACCCAGCCGAGCTAAGCCCATTCCGGGGCGCTCGGACCCTGACGCCGAGCTCCCATTTGGGGGAGAACCAAAAAGGGATACCAAGTGCTTAGGTGTTGAGTGTTGGAAGCAAGAAGTAATTAATATTGAGACAAAAGGTAATTTCCACTTTTAGACTTTTCCTTGGCGTATTTTATTTCCCAAATCTGTGCCGCGGACACTCTGGGCTTTACAATCTCTTTAAGGAGTCTTCCGCTGTCTGTTCCCGGATTCCCCCGCCCTGCCCTCACCAATTCAGTAACAAATACCCCACCTCCCTCTCCCTCACGTCCCGCCAGCTCAAGACCAAGCCCAGCCCAAGGGGAAAAGGTTCCCAGTCTTTTGACCGCGCATCCGGGGTCTATAGATGAGCTCAGTTTGAAACGAGGTATTACAAGATTTCAGCGTTAGGAACCCTTTATATCACCACAGACACTTTCAGATCCTCAGCCCCCCTCCTCCTTCCCTCTTTTTGTTGGGTCTTCTCCACCCGGGGGCTATTTAACAAAGGCAGTCTGTTAACTAACATTTTAAACTCAGCAACTCCTTTCCGAAACACACTTAAACTGATACCAATGTCTGTCATTTTGTGAGTGGCGAGGTGTCGCTGTGTGTGTGTAAGGGGGGGGACCTGAAGTTGTCAGTGAATCGGGAAGTGCAGGGCTTATTTGGGATGGTGTCACAAACACATTGTATTTACAGTGAAATAATTCAAGAAATAGTGTGGAAGAGTGCCAAATTTCATTACTACGAAAAAAAGTATATTTTTCTTAAGAACTCAAGAAGCGGGGGGGGGGGGGCGGGAGCTTAAAATATGACCTAACATCCAGAATGGACACCCTCTTTGATGGTGAGAGTGAGCTAGATGAAATGAAATGAAATTCAAAAAGGAAAGACATTTTGAGTGTGTATGTGTGTGTAGCATTTGTGGGCAGTTAAATCTGTCGTCCTCTGATTTTCTCCCCTCCCCCAACCTGGTTCTTATCTCCTTTGTGGTCTTTTTTGTCATAAAAATGCCCCCATCTTGATCCCGGTCTCTATCTGTACTTCCATGTTTCTGTATGTTTCTCTCTTTATAACTAAAGTCCCTTTTTGGTTTTTATTTGCAGTAAATCTGTTTTACCTTTTTTTTTTTCCTGGTGGTTCTGACCTGGTTCAACTTGTGTTGGGGGGGGAGTCATTATTATGTAAAGTTAGGCACAGGTAAGGTATGGAATGGGGAAAAGGGAGGAGTTATAGAGGGTTTGAGGAAGGAAGAATTAAGGGAGTGGAGAAGGGATGGGGGAAGGGGGAGAGAGAAAAGTCAGACACCCTCTGGCCTTTCAGAGGTCAGGGCTCAGACAGTGCTGTGACCTCCTTTCCCTCTAGGCAACAAGCCCAGTGTTTATAAACAAAATCAGAGGGACTCTCCCCAAACAATAGCACTTCACTAACTTCACAAGCACTTCTACAGCTCTTATGCAAATTAATAAGGACTCCTTATCACTTACCACTACACATCCCCCAACCCCCCTCAGCACATGTATTCACACTTAACAGCGCCCAGACCCAGGATCACAAGCACACCCTTCTCAAAACACACGGAGATATTTCCAGCAAACATATCCAACAAAAATTTTACGTTTCATCTGGGGAAGATCTCTAAGAGACAACGATGCAGATGGGACAAGATAGATAAGTGGGAAAAGAAAGAAAGAAAGAACTGAGATTTCACTGAATAGACGATAAATTTGTGATCTTTTAAAACCTAAAACATCTATATCTAGTCAAGGTAATGCTGTATAGACAATATACTAAACACTGGCCACCGAATAGAATTATTTGAAAACAGGACATTACATTCATCCCAGCATTCACATTTCCAAGACAAAAGTGCAAATCTTTATAGTTGAAGAAAAGCCACCACCTCTATATGTAATGTCCCTAAATATTAGACACAAAAGCACCGTTAAATCCCGCAGCAAACAAACAGCCCATCTGATCTAAGTTACAAAATGTATAATTAAATCCATCTTCAATTACAGAAGGCAGCTAGCAGAAACTAAATCAAAGATTTTGAAACAAATGTTGTTTGCCAAGGTACAGAAATGATAGCTTTACATTATATTGTAACCAAAACTCCATTTCAGGAATAAATTACAAGATAAGGGGGGGGGGAAATAGGTGAAAGCAAAAAAAAAAAAAAAAAAAAAGAATTACATGATTTCAAACTTCTGCTTTAAAATGATTATCAGTGCAAGTCTAAGAGAAAAAGGTTAAAGAAGATATACCTCAGAGCAAAAAGATCATCTCCTTTTCTTCTTTGTCTATCAGTCCCCTGTTAAAGCATATGGAAAATGTTTTCAAAATGCCCAGATTTGGCACATTGTCATTGCAAAGAGAGGAGCGCAGTGATACTGTTAGAGAAAATGGGAAATAAATTCAGGATTGGGTGCTGCCTCCTTCAATGCGGATTTATCTAAGTTTAATTTAATATTCCGCAATCACTGAATGATCGCATATAATTCACCAAGATTTTAAAGGGCTTTATTTAAATACCTTGAGCAACAAGAGAATGAAATTTAAACCATTGCTGCCATTGCTTATATTTTTTATTTTCCTATTAGAAGAGCTTTAACTGGCAATTTCTAATAATAAAAGGAAAAACGATAAAGGTTTGGATTTTTAAAAGGGAGAATGTTAAAGGAAAGCATTAGCTTTATTAAAATCATTCTGAACATAAAATCAAAAAGCACAAAATGGTTGTTTGTAAAACACTAAACCTTTAATCGATTTTATTGGCATTCCGATCGATTAGATAAACGGAAATCTATAGCAAACATCAAAGCATTTAAAACATTTTCTCTATCTCATTTATAAACAAAACTTTTCTTTTCAGCAGAAAAAAATGATTATCAAACGACTAACAGGAAATTCTTCAGATATCAAATTACGATAATAAAATTATTTCCACATGGAAAGGGATAATGACAATGATGATAGTAATTACAATAATGAATAATTCAACAACCCTTTGACATGTATGTTAGAACCTCCAGCAGAAACCGC
Source organism: Ursus maritimus (assembly GCF_017311325.1). Taxonomy (NCBI): domain Eukaryota; kingdom Metazoa; phylum Chordata; class Mammalia; order Carnivora; family Ursidae; genus Ursus; species Ursus maritimus. The sequence goes on along the minus strand of NW_024427107.1, from coordinate 25,795,679 downwards.
TCTAAAGAGGGGGTACTTTAAAAGAAATACTTAATTTTTTTAAATTGAAGTATAGTTGACAATACTTTATTTTTAAAGGAAATATTTTTTAGAGATAACTCTGGGGGAGTAGTTTAGGTGTGGCTGTCGGACTGGTGTTAATTTCCCTGCAATTGCAAACGAGTCCATTTCCTCGCCGGTGTTTTCCTTCCAAATTGATACTTCTTATTAGCAAAAATTAATATGCAAATATCAGTGAGCCTTTCCAGGTTTGCAAACTTGTATCCGGACCTGTCTTCTACTTACTCTAAAAGGTGATTCTCAAATTATAGAGGGGGGCGAAGACTAGACTCCCCAAACCTGAATGTGATCACATATTTGATCTTTTAAGTGAAGGAAACCGATTTATTTGGAGATCTGAAAACTGCTATCCAGAGAAATGCAGCAATCAGACCTTATGGCATTTTAGCTGCAGCAAAAGGAAGTGTTGCTGTAACGGGTATTATGTTTATTTGTTAAAGAAAATCAATGAAAGTGGCTGTAAAGTAGTTAGTGAGGCGTGTGTTTGGGACTCGCGGTGAATCGTGACTCTGGCAGGCTGAAAGAGCAGCTCTTCTCCTTGCCAGAAAAGTCCCCGCGTCGCCCCGAGCCGGGGAGCGGGCTGTGCGGCACCTGGCTTCCAAGTCGCCGGTGCCGCCCCGCGGTGCTCTTGTCGACCGCCTAAGTCGCTCCAATTTTCTGCCCTTTTTGCCCTCTGTCCTAGCAGTTGCTCCTTCCAGTTGACCGTGGTGGCCTTCCCACGCCCTCCCTCAGCAGCACACACCTTTTTCCTCCTTTTCTCTTACTGACTCTGGTCGTTTCCTCCTTTACGCTACAGGTCTGAACTTCTGTACTTCTTTTCCTCCTATTGGAATCTCCCTCCTCTGAATCTCGAAATCTCTTCGGTGAATCGCGGAATCTTTCTTTCCTACCCCGCCCCTCCCCCATTTCTCTCTCCTGCCAATTATTTAGCACCCGGGTCTTCTTACCCTCGCACTTCTATCCTCTCCTCCAGACATTCCAGAGAGTTCTCATCACACCAGAATGCACTTTTTCTTCTCCTCCTACTCCCCTTGGATTGGGGAAGGGGGGTGAGTTGAACTCCCAGGGGTTTTATTCTATTCTTTTAACAGCTTTACTTTCCCTTTTCTTCTTTGCGTAACCTTCACCTACCTACTAATTTATAACAGAAGCGGTTTCTTTCCCTTTCATTTCCTAGTTTACAGTTTCCGTCTGGGGCTGTGCACTGCACAGGCACCCTCTGGCTCCCCCCTCCCAGGCCGCCCCCGCCGGCCACCGGCCCAGGCAACTATACTTGGTTGCGGTCTCACTGCACTTTCTCTCCTTGAAATAAGTTAGTTTCCATGATTTGAAGTTCTCCGTGGAGCGCCTCTTTATTTGTCAAGCTAGCTCGCTGCCCAATGAGGGGTGGGGTGTGGGGGAAGGTGTATCAGCCACTTAAATCCCTTTTAACAACCGTTTACTCCCAGTCCCACCACCCGCCCAGGTAATGTCTTGTGTGAATAATAACGAATTCTGGGAGATTTTCCCTCTCAGCGCGTGCAGATTGCTTATGAGTTATTCCTGAGAGGGTCTCAAACCCCTTCCTTGTATCTTCTGGCTTCGAATAGTCACCATTTCAACCCCCAGCCCCCACCCCCACCCCCCCCCCCCACGCCTCTTCTCCTTCCCCCCCTCGCTGGCCGCCCTGGCTGCATGAGGGGAACGCAGTCTAAAGACCTCGTCCTCTCGCTTCTTGTTTCTAGCTGCTGCAGGTGCCCAGACCTCCAGTCATTGGGCAGCTCCTCAGAGGCAAGAAGTCAACACCATGGCAACCCGACAAGCCTATCAAATCACCGGCTAGCGTGACAGCAGCTACACTGCAGGCAGAAGTGGGCTGGGCGGAAGAGCAGAGTGGCCACTACGCTCAGGTACACAGTCTGGGAGTGGACAGCAACTGTCAGCATCCACGTTCTGGCTACACAGATGTGCACCACCGGGTTCATACCCTTACCCTATGTCCCCTAGTAGGTTTGGAGGACGAGGAGGAGGTGGAAGAGGAGGAGGAGGAGGAGGAGGAGGAGGAGGAGAAGGGGAGATACATAGAGGAGTGGAAGAGCTTCGGGAGAGAGTTTCAAGCTAAAAGTAGTCGAAGCCTTAGATACTGTAAACTAAAAACGCCTTGTGCCCCAGCAAGTAGATGAAACCAAGTCGCAATAACCTCAGAACCAGATTTAAAGGGTTTGCACAAAGGTGTGGGATATTTCTTCACCGGTTCTGTCACTTGCTTGAGCAAAATTAATGCAACATTGTGTTCTGGAGTTTCAAAAGTATAAAAGAAAATGTTACATTTTTTAACTTTTCCTGTCTGCCAGTGTTGGAGTCTGCAAAAAATATGGCTCGACATCAATTTCAGCTATGCTAATTGACTGCCTTGGAAATGACCTAAACTTTACCTGAAACTGCCTTTGCCTTCTTCTTCCTAGAATGTGTACTATGTGTCATGTGTGTTCTAGATCTTCTCTAAAGAGAAGGAACAGAGGAGACTAGGAAATGGGTAACTAGGAAATCCCTGCATTCCTCTTGGGCCTACTTTGTCTTTGCATTTCCTTGATTTTCCTTGAACTCCCAGGTAGACAAATAGAAGAAGACAGGACTTTCACTAATAATTCAGAGCGCTTTGTTAATTTACATGGTTTAGTTTGAAACTGGATTTTTCTTTTTCTTTTTTTTTTATTTTGAAAGCAAACAATGTTTTTGAGAAACGTGCAACATATTTCTTATTAGCTTATACAAATATTCGAACAATAATACAGAATGCTATCATTGACCATGTATCACCCTCTATCACTTATCTCATAGTTGCTTTCTGAATTTGAGAGCACAAGTTTGCTGAAGTTGTATAGGGCAGAAAGAGAAATCCATTTAATAATGAGGTTAATGTGTCATATTGAAAGAATCTTGTACGAATTCTAAAACGTACCTTTAAGTCCACTCCACATAAACACAATTCACTAAATAAACAATTTTCATATTGATCTCACATTTTTTATGAAGAGGCCTTCAGTGTGTATTTAAGTTATACTTGGCATGCATAAAATACTAGAGACCTGGAAAAGGTTCTCAAAACAGCAATTGCAATATTAAGCAGAATAGGGTAGAGAGCCAATTTTTGTCGCTCTAAAGAGAAATTCAATGAAATCTTGAACTTCATTTCCTTACTTTCTCTATATTTCATTGTTGATGGATCCTAATATTAAAACAGTACCTTTTGAAAATATAATTTATTACATACCAAAAACGAGTATAATAACTGACACTGGAGAAACAGGTCATGATATACTAGAGAAAACTTTTGGATATAATGTGATTTTCCCTGCACTAAAACTCTAATAACATTCTGGTAGCATTTTCTTTTTCTGTGCTACTCTGCAGAGTCCTTCAATGAAGAACGGTCAAGCACAGAGAGCTGAAAGTTGGTTGTAGTTTAAGTGGTTACGTCAGTGCCAAGTTATCGATATCCTTGAATGTTTTTGGCTAATTCACATTACATCTGACATGTACTGAGTGTTTACAGTGGGAAATGTAAGAAATACAGTACTATAATTTTAAATTAAAATGCATATATTTAATGTTATCTTTCATAGCCAAACTTGTAAATTTAAAATGTTTTTAAAGAGAAGTTAAATGAAGTATACAAAAATCTTTCAGTACATTTTGACTTCAGTAAGAATAAATGAACACAGGAGGTATGAGAACATTTAAAAGTTTATTATTTCATTTAATAAATGGTGTACCCTGACTTATTGAAAAAATTTAAATACCTTGGGATCTATCATGCCATATGTGATGGATGTGTGGTTATACTCATTAAAAACATGAACAGATACCATCATTCCAATGTTCATCTATATGTAATATTTCTAATTTTAAAAAGTTAAAATGAGATGAAATTAGTACATTATCTGTAAATGAAAACAAATATCTAAATTTCTAGATCCTTTAATTTTCTTAGAAATTGTTATTTCTAAAGTTTGCCATATATGGATTATTGAAAATTAAAACAATTTTTGCAAATGCCATACACATATTTATTTTTTAATTACAAATCAATTTTAGTGTCTAAATACCCTCAGATTATACACTAGATGACCATCTGCTTAAATATAGACTTATGTACATGCCACACACATGTTGCTAGTTAGCTCAACATTCAAATCTTTACATTCAAAGCTATTTTCTATACTTTTAGTGTTTTCAGTATAGATGTTCTTGGAAGGAGGACATTTCTCTTTTTTAGCCAATAAAAATAAGATAGTAGAATTAAATGTAGTTTAAATGCTAAATTAAAAAAAAAAAATCAGTGAAAGGATGCCTTGCTCATTTTCAGCAGAATGGATACCATCTCCATAGAGTTCATTCTTGACCTTACCTGAGTAAGTACTTTAACTTAAAGTATGAGATGCACCTAGAGGGGTAATACATTGAGCTTAATAGGAAGACAGTTAATAACCTTTTTTCATCCTCGTGCACTATCAATCATGGCTGTCACCAGTCTGCTGAATCAAAGCAAAAGTGTTCTTCACAGATGACTGATTAGAAACGCAAAATCACAAGATCCATCTTCATGGTCACTTTTATTATAGTCATTTTTAAACTGACAGCAACCTGCTCAGTTTCAGCACACTGGGCATCACAAATAGTGTCACTCAGTGCAACTAAGCATGAGAAGAGGTTGGTTGGATTATACTTAAAAATAATTAGGCCCTCAGCCCTTTGTGGAACCAAGAAAAAGGTATTCCTCTTTCCATGCCCCCATTCCCTCCTCCTATAACTTACTCTGATTCCATTGTATCATTAGCTTACCATCTTGAAGGGAGGCAATGCAGGGTGCAGTTTCTATCCTTGTTAATTACCTAGGAATTAGGGGATGAATATGTCCATTTGAGAGTTACAGATAACTTTTTGTCTACTGCTTTTTGTCAACATCATGACAAACAACAACATTGCTACCCTTATGGTTAAGTTAAATAGGGTTCTTTTTATATAGAAATAGGTTTTTAGTTAAAGACTTCAGGAATCTAGGTGACTAGGTATTAGTGAAGGATTCTTGCTACAAGGAGCTTTCTGGTGGAGGACATATAATAGCATCACCTGAATGCTGTAGCACTGGAATTACTGAGGTTATAACTCTCCAAATGAATAATCTTAAAGGTGGTCAAGATATTAACTATTAAGTAGTGATATGAATTCTCGATATGCAACCCCATGTTTTCTCCTTTTCAGCCCTAGAGTATTGAAAAATGACAAATTTGAAAAACCAACAAGTAGATGTATGTAAAAATCATTCAGCTAGAGGGTTTGAAACAGTTCTGTCTGTGTCAAAGGGTGAGGAGCTTTGTCTTTACTTCAAGTCTTGATCTTTATGCTACAAAGATGATCCTTTCAGATTCATTTCATGATATTTTTATACATGCCTTTAGAATATTTTAAGATACTATAGGGTACTAATGATACAAATATTTACATGAGAAAAATTTTTAATAGAAACATTTAAAAATATGTTGTGATTCTTATGCCCGTATTGTAGGGTTCTTATTTCATATTCAGAAAGGAAAATCCAGTTGGATTTAAATTTTAATTTAGTAAATTTAACTCAAGTGTCCTATTTTAAATTTCTATACAGTCATCATTTCCTTTCATCCCAAATGTTCATTTTCTTGTTAACAGCAGAACACACACACATAGAGAGAGGAAAAGGAGAGAGAAAAATTTGTCAATGATATTTCTTTATATAACATAATGCCTTCATATTCATTTTCAAACATGTTTAATATTCTACCTTTAATACCTCTTTGTGAAGCTACCAACTCTTTTCCTTCTGCTCTCCCTCCACACACACATACACACACCCACTCTCTCACACACACACACACACACACACACACACACACAAACACACACACCTGTATTGCTTTATTCTAGATTACAAGAATGCTTTTCTTTTCTGCACAAAATGCATAGATAGACAAGATACATATAATGATATATCTGTATTTATACATATTATATAGCTGCACATATGGAATGGAATATATGTATTTTCCAAGGATATAATAGATGCATAAACGTACTCTCTATGTATAAGAAGGGTAATATTAATTTCCTTAAATATTGTGCTTTATATGTTTCTAGAGATATATGTATTTAAGATAAAGAAGTTATGAAATATTCCAATTAACTATCCAGTTCGATTTTATCTTTTTAAGCTAAATTTAATTGTCTTAGAATTTGGATAGATGTATGTGTTAGTTGATGTTTTAAAATATTTCCACCTTATAAAAATTAATAATGACAATACTCATTGATACATTCAATATGTAAAATTAGGATTAAATGAAATGTTTACATCCTTTAAAAGCTGTATAATTACATAGATGACAATGTAAATCACCTTAACGGGTTCATATTCAGTTTACTTTAATGATAAAAATGTAATTTCTCCTGACAAAACATGTGTGTGTGTGTGTGTGTGTGTGTGTGTGTACGCACAGGTGTGGATGGGTACTTAGTTTGGGTAAGTTTATACTTTTAAAAAAGATAAGAATAGAATTCTTATTTTAGAATTCTTATATTAGAATTTAATATTCTTGTTTTTAAAGCTAATAAAATAGAATTCTTATATTAGAATTCAATATTCTTGTTTTTAAAGCTAGTTTTTAGTGTGAAACATTCTTTCTGCTTAGGTTCTACTAGCCAGAATATTTATGGAAGAGAGATTTATTTGAGATACCTGGACTCGGTGTGGCACTTTTTGCTACAAAACTAATTCAGTGAGATGATATGCATGCTATTTGGCATCATCTTGGTAATCTATGCAGCCAGTCACAGTGGATCCAATATGAATTTTTAATATGCATCATAAATATAAGCACTTACAAGGCTTATAAAAATTGGAGATCTAGAATCATATTTTCCTCTATAGACAGGTCTTAAACTGAAAACAAGTTTTTCCTTTATATTTGAGAAACTTAATCAAAACTACTTTTTAAAAAAGTTAGTTGGTTTTGGAAGTTACTATAAAACATCTTCGTTTGAAAATTTTATGTTTTGACATAATTTGAGAACAAAACTCACATTTTAAACTTCATGGATAATTTTAAAAGTTTTTTGGAAAAAATCAGCATCTTAATTTACGTGAAATGTTTACCTGACTATTTTTTTGCTGTTAGTTTTAAAAACCTGTATTGTTTTGTGTGCATTTGCTTTATTGAGACTGTTCTAACGTTTGACTATGTAAACCACACAATTTGATTGAATATAAGAATATCACATGATAAATGGACTAGCATGAAGCTCTTATAATTTAGTTGTTAGAGATACACTTTATACATAAAAACATATTCATCAAAGAATATTTTGAACAAAATAAGACTAATAATGTTTATATATTTCGGTTTGGGCTAGAATTTGTATTGTGTATTGCATGTAACATATGATATATGCATACATATACACAATTACACCTAAATACTATCATATCTAGATTATTGACTTCTTTAAATGGTAAAATGCTGTCACACACAAATATTGCAATTATCTTTGCCATGCCTGCATTTATGCAACCTGAATATGCAATTATGGCATTTCTCTTTCCTGGAGTATGATTTTCCCTTGGTACTGGAATTGTTTTTTGTTGAATCTTTGTGATTAAAAAAAAGCTGTTATATGAGTGTCAGTTTGCAATAAATGTGTGAGAAGATGTACGGTCAGGATAGACTGGCCATCTCTTAGCATGTCTTTTCTACCTGGGCTTCAGAGCTCTAGCTCCCAACTAGTGATATTTAAGGAGAAAAGAAATGAAAGCAAAGGTCATACAAAAATCACCTTTAACATTTTATAGTAAAAAAAGGGAAAATATTGAAATATTCACAATAATTTGTTACATAATTCCATTTTGATTGCTTTCCTATATTAAATTTCAAAATGCTGTTATTTGCTATCATTCAACTAAAATTGTTATTTGGTTCAACTCTTTTTACTCACAAAAAAGATATAGTTCTTAAAAACCACCAAAACTGAAATTATTATTTTCTCTACCATTCATATTCCCCAAAGCTTTCTGCCACTCAGCCACTAAAGCTGGAAGATGCATTTTATAACAAATAGCCTATTTTGATCCCTACGCTTTCTTCTTACCTTGAATTTCAGTTTGCAAAGAAATATGCAAATTGATTTAATGACAACTTTTCAAAATGCACTCCAAGATGTTAGTGATGTTTTCAAGTAAAAAAATTTAGGATAGTATGATATAAAGATCCTTTTTTGATAGCTAAAGCTTTTATATGTAAACCTTCACTTATATATTACCCAACCACTGAAGAATTTTAATGTCTTGCAGTTCATTTTGCAATATTTGCACAAACATTCAGAGTAGTATTATGTTGCTTAGTTATTTCATTATATTATATTTCACATTTAGATTTTCATTTGAATTTTCCTGTTTTCAACATTTGGATATCATCTCATTAACTATCATAAACCAGTAGTTTAAGGAGGAGTAATTCTGAAATGTAAACACCCCTTCTAGAATTTTACAGCATTGCTATGGAAGAAAAAGAGGGGACTAGCATTACTTTCCCCCAAACATTTCCCTGTTATGATTATAAGAAAAGATCAGATGCTGTGGCAATTTTTTTCATATGTGATCTTTCTTTAGAATTATTTTCAAAGTCAACTGTCCTTAGACCTTATTTTCATCTCCAAAAAGCATTAAGTTTGCTTCTTTGTAAAATATTTCTTCATAACATATCTTAGTTTAATTCACTTTTAGCAAAAGAAACACCCAAACTCAATCTGGAGACCTCCTTCCAACATAATTTAGCTGGACCTTTTCTTAGTAAAGGTTTTCTGGTTTTCATTTTCACTTCATATTCTCAAATAAAAGATCCTTTGTTGTCTACCATTTGATTGGACTTAATGAAAAACACTCCATTTTAACTTAACAGTATTTCCTTTTGAATTTATTATATTTAAGAACACTGTCAAAAATCAAACATTTAATCTCAGGTTTTTATATTTCAAAATATATTACTATCACATGGCTCAGTGAGGTGATGTAAAAAGTACACTGAAAAGATTTCAAAAAGGAAAGCAAAAGCGAAAAAACCCGGCTTCATTTTAATATGAAACTAAATACTATAGCTAATGTGCAGACTGGGTACGGCAGCTGACTGTAAAGACGAGCATGTGACAGGGTGCCAACAGCAGAATTGTGCAGTATTGACTAAATGAGCTTCACTGATTTGTATTGAGGCTAATATCTTCTTTAAACAATTCCGTGTAAATTGTGCGTATAAAGTCATTGGAAGCTATTTCTCAGGACAGCCTCGCTGGCTAGCTACCTGCTGGAGTGAGGAAGATAATCAATAGGAAGAAATAGAGCTGAGCATGAGCCTGGGAAGCTTCAGAGCAGTTAATGCTGATAAAAGTAGATGATGTCAATATTTGGGAATAGCACAACTCTAGGATAATAGACAAAAGAGAAGTGCATATGTTGTAGAGTGTTCAAACAGGGGCAAAATTAAAGCCTAAGTGGCAGATGATGCCCTGGGCTGCAAAAGACATTATTTATTACAGGTATTGTGAAATTTCTACTGAAATCCAAACAGAGCAAGATGTTATATGAAAAAGGTACCTAACTTTTATCGGAAGTTTAAATACCCATTTCCATTTCAATGGTCAATAGGTTTCTGCCTATGCTTGGTATAGGATAGACAGTCCTCCAAACATTTGGCAGATATATATTTTTACATATGTAATACTGCATATCTCATTAAGAAATTGCTTTTAATTCTCTAAGTTGCTTCCAAGATATAAAAAAAAAATAACACATACAAGATAAAATGAGAACAGGCTGTCAGTCAAAGGGGATGCCAAACGTACAAGCAAACCTAATTGTCTTTGCATATACTTGTGTGATTATAGCAGGCTCCTTATCTGCTAAAGGTAGTAGACTTATTGCAGGTGAGGTAATGATATATTTCTACTAATTTAATACTGAAAATCAGTTTTCCTCTTGCTGTCAGGCGATGAAATTTTGTTCTTCTGTGCTGATCTTTCTGTTGATGTATTATGACATAGTCTGTCAACATGAACAGATATGTGAAAGGAGATTGGGTGACTGAGACGTACAACCTGCATAGAACTCTTCTTGAATTTTAAGCATGTTATCATGTTTGGGTACAACAAGTAAGGCTGTACTTGCTTTAAAATGCTGTATTTTTATATAATTTAAGCCCAAGCAAAAACAGGTGGACTATGACAAGCCTCTAAACCGGAAATGAGTGAGCCAAATCCAAACCACGTATTTCAGAACACCTTTTAAAAAGCTCTTCCAAGTCCTAAGTTGATTCCTTTAAAAAAAAAACCCCAAAAAACAAAAAACACCATTTGCAAAATAGAAAAGTTTCTCGACAAAGAGGAGAAATCAATTCACACACGTATGATTATCAAAGGTAGCCATTTTCTCCCAAATTAAACAATTCCACAACTGTTACATGCTTTTATTGTCACAGATGTTTTTATTGTTTGGTGTCAGATATCTGGATTATATCAAGCACATGATTCTGAGGTTAGGTAAAACAGCCACGCCTGATAGTTTTTACTTAAAAGCAGGCTAACAAATGCTATTAGAAAAGGAGGCACGTTGATCTAGCACCTAACATTTTAAACATTGCTTTTACCTATAAAAATACAGAAATAAATAAATTTTACCCCTGCTTTTCATTTTATGCTTTTCTTTGGAGGGAATAACTAGTTATTCAGAAAAGAATGTTTTGTCTTTTCCAAATCACACATTGCGGTGACTAACCCAAGATGCAGGATTACAGTCAAAATCATTTCAAATTCCAAATATATAATCTTTGTAAGCTTTCTTACAAATAAAAATATTTGCTCAAAAATGCTAGTAGTTGTCATACATCCTATCCTTTTATCTTAAATACAGAGAAATAAAAGACCTTTAGTCATTATTGAATTCTAAAGAAGGTTTCATTTCAAATAAAGTATGAATTTTGATTTAGAGACACAGAAAAAAATCCTTTAAGATCTATACTTCAACTAATTTGTTAATCTTGTGCCACTTTCAGCATTTGTCACACATATAGACCAGGAAATTGGCTCCATCTCATTCTAGCTCTGTATTGAATTAAAAACCTCTACTGCAAAGAAGAGCATGATGTGGGGAAAGAATAAATTTAGTTCTTTCTTTAGCAATGCACATATATTTCCATACATTTCACATCCTAAGGGAGCCTATGAATGCATTCAATAAATACAAAACTATAAACTATAATTCCAGAAAAGGCAAAGGTTTACATTTTTTTTCTGATTTTAATATACCGTTTAAGTTTGAAGACTGAAAATTAAATACTTTTATGCCTTTTATTTTACTTTTTTTTTTCAGTAGACACCTTCACCGTTAGAAATAAATCTATAATAACGAATCTTAGTTGCTTCTTCCACTTGGATAATGTTAACATGTTTAGATCAAAGCAAATTAAATATCAGTAGCAGCAAATTGAGAAAAAAATGTTTTCTGCGATTTGAATCAATGTTGCATTCAATTCACTAAAGTCCACCTTGGGTAATGTAGTAGACGTTATATGCAAACCATATATGTGTGTACAGTAAAAGGAGTGTCCATTCCTATTTCATATTATAGACTAATAGCAAAGGTATTTTTCAATGAAGTGTGATAATAATGGGGTGTTTTTCAGCATGATGGGTGCATGTATATTAAGATTTTGTGAAAATGAAAAACACCCCACAGGTGAGGGTGAAGGATATTACCAACTCTTGATATAGACTCGCTGTATGTATAGTTCACTATGATTTCAAGTATTTGAATCTGTGACTGCATTCTGAGGCGACAGTGCAGTGTGGTAGATTTATGATGGCCTCACGGAAACAGAGCTAGCAAAGATTATGGCATACTTGTTTAGAAAAACGGTGAGCTGAAGGTTCCTGATTTACACTGACATATATCTGGATGAAACCATAGTTTGCAAATTGCCTTGAGGAGTCATCTTTTATTAAGTGTTTGATAGGTATCAAAATGTACATATCTATTTTAAAACAGATCAAGAATGCTGATATTATATTTGCAAGGATTCTCTTTTATAGCTGTAGGTTTAAAATATTTTTACATCTACATTTCTATCTTCTAAATAACAAAAGTAAATATCCAGTAGGAAAAATCATGTCATGTTAAGAAATACATTTCATAATATTGAAAAACTGAAAGGTCCAATAATGTGAAAAAAAGAGTAAAATTTCACAGTAAATCGGGATATCAATTACGAGGTTCAACGTCTTTACAGCATTTGTTTTTGGTGTTGTTTTTTTTTACATTTATATTCTTATTCAAGGATAAAGAAATAACCTTTAAAGACCTTGCCTAAATTAGTCAACTTACAACCTATCACTCCTTGACTCCTTCCCATTTTAAATGTTTAATAAACGTGGTCTTCATTTGAAGGATGCGGCTGTTTCTCCCTTATTTTATTAGGCCAGTGAAGATACTCCTTCACTGAATTCAGAACTGAAATTGTGAGCCGATATGCTCATAGACTTTTTTCCTATGGGAAGTCTTATCTGTAAATGATCAGAAATGACAGAATGCATGACACAAACTTGTAATCATTCTGCTCTGCATTTCCAATTTCTGTGACTGCTATTCCTTGCTGTGCCCCTTTATTTTTGTAACAGTCCATAGTGTCACAATTCATATTTAGGAGAACCACATTTTCCCCCCCAAATTCCACAATACCAATTTGTATGCTCCTACTTAATCTGTGAAATAAGTGTTTGGGAAAAGATGAGTGGTTCACAATTAAATAACAGCTTTGAAATTGCTGGAATCACAGCTCCTTCCAAATCTTCATCCTCTTGGTTCCATTACCCTTGTATTTTACAGCTTAGGATTTTGGATGTTTAATGCTGGTATTGTGTAAAGTGGGTGTTCCTAGAAGTCACACTTAAGAATTATTGTGTGGCCCAACTGCTTCAGGGCATAAAATTTCTCTAAGAGACAGCAGCTGACAGATTGGAAGAAACTGACTCAAAGTGTCAGATAACTTTTAACTTCTAATGTTGAGTTTTCAAAGTATCTTTTGGGTCTCTGTTCGGGATTTAATAAGAACAAATGGAATGCACAGGAAGCACATATTTCTACTATTGGCCTGACCTTTTTATCATAGCTCAGGATACTTTAAAAAAATTGTGGTAAAAAAAACATGATATCTACCCTCTTAACAAATTTTAAGTGTATAGTACTCTACTCTTAACTATGGGCACAATATTTTACAGCTGATCTCTAGAACTTTTTCGTGTTACTAACTGGAACTTTATACCCATTGAACAACTCCCCATTTCCTTCTCCCCACCACCCTTCCCCACCATTTACTCTCTGTTTCTATGAGTTTGGCTATTGAGGTGTCTCAAATGGAATCACGAGGTACTTGTCCTTCTGTGACTGCCTTATTTCACTTAACATATGTTCTCAAGATGCATCAGGATACCTTTCTGTGTCTAATATTATCCTCCCCTTCCTTGGAGGGTCCCAGAGAAGGGGCTCAGTTGGAATTTCCACATGAAATAAAACAGTTCATTTACTAAGAGATTGCAGGAGAGAGAAGGGGAGGGTCAAAATAGGAAAACTGTTTATTTCTCACAAGACACAGGTACGGAGAGGTTGATAGACACCATTCTATTTATTTATTTATTTATTTATTTATTTATTTATTTATTTGACAGAGAGACAGACAGCCAGCGAGAGAGGGAACACAGGCAGGTGGAGTGGGAGAGGAAGAAGCAGGCTCCCAGCGGAGGAGCCTGATGTGGGGCTCGGTCCCAGGACTCTGGGATCATGCCCTGAGCCGAAGGCAGACGCTTAAAGACTGAGCCACCCAGGCGCCCCGATAGACACCATTCTTATCATCTTTTTTTTTAAAGATTTTATTTATTTATTTAACAGAGAGAGACAGCCAGTGAGAGAGGGAACACAAGCAGGGGGAGTGGGAGAGGAAGAAGCAGGATCCCAGCAGAGCAGGGAGCCCGATGTGGGGCTCCATCCCAGGACCCTGGGATCACACCCTGAGCCGAAGGTGGACCTTAACGACTGAGCCACCCAGGCGCCCCAATTCTTGTCTTTGTTGACGATGTTCATCACGTGGCAGGCATAGTGGTGAGGGCTTTATGTACATTGTCTTATCTGTCTGCTCAGCTTCCCACTGAGGTAGGTACTGTTATTAGCCCCACTTTACAGATGAAGGAAATCAAAGCACAGAGAGATGAAGTAACTTGCCCAAGTCTTCAGAGCAGACCAGTACTACAGACGGGATCCAGCCTTCGCTTCAAGCAATTATGCTGCTTTCCTAGTAGCCGCTTGGTAAACAAATGTTCTTTTCTTTGAATACAAAGGAATAAAATAAAGTCTATATCAGTGAAGGAGAAACATTTCTTCATTCTCTTAAGAAATAAGAAGAAAGTACTCTTGGCCAAAGTTAGCTGACTGTCTAGCTATTTTGTTCCGAAGAAGGATAAATGTATAGGAGATGGATACACGGTCCAGGGTGTGGATGTCAGAAAGCTTGATGTGGCAGGTTTAATCTTTGAGGTTCTTTTTGTTGAGATGGTGCCATAAATTTCACTCACAGGTTTGTAAAAGATGCTCAAATTTGTAAAATCCAAGTATTCCGTATGAAAATATCTGTTTCGACTGACATGTTTCTGTGACATTAATGGGACGTATTTATCGTGAGGTCCTTTCTAAGAATATTCTTTAGTTGTGGTTGTTGCATTTACATATCATTGTATGAGATCAAGTATAAAACTATGGTACTGTGCGAGAATTTACTGTTTTTCCGTCCTAGATCAGATTTAGTGCTTAACTTCCTATGCTCTCATTCGTGATTGCTTGTATTATTTTTGTTGCATTCGCTTTTACTCAAAAAGATATTTGCTAAAAATTGCTTGTTTTATTTATTCATAAAGGTTACAGATTATATGAAAATTGGCCATACCCATCAAACCAAATCCCATCACAGGTATGTACTCTGTTGTGGATAACATAAGTATGTTGCTTCAATAAAAAACTACAGAATTTATGTATGTATAGAGAATGCTTCACAGATAGTAGGGGCTCATTAAATGTTAACCGGATAAATACATATTTGTTTTGATTAAAATCTTATTTAAAGAGGCCACAGGTCTTTGATCCCAACATTGGTCATTCAGATAGAGTAAGTTAAAAATTACTTTGTTTTGGTTTGTTTTGTTTTCCTAGGGTGCTATGAAGACCAGAATTAGGCCAGTGCAGTTTCCTGGCCCCTATTATGGTGGAGCCAGAGAACGTCAGAAAGGTACATAATTATCACTAAGCAAACAACAGAGCAACGTATGTAAGACTGGAAGCATTAGAATCAGGGAAAAAGGGGTTTGAATTCTAGCTCCAGTTGATACGGTGTTGTGACCCTAGACCAGTTATTATCTCTTCAGAACAGTTTTCCTTTTGTATAAAATGTAGATTATAATACCAGAGAGAGACACCTCAAGTGATGGTTTTTAAATATTCTGTGAAATAGCACAGGACCTGGTACCGTGTAAGTCCTCAGCAACCATTACTCACCATGATAAATATATAGGATATTTTAATGTCTCTAGGTATATATTGATTTGCTATTTGAAAAGTTCTAGGTTTGGCAGGTTACACTAACGGATGATATTTCAAATCAATAACTTTGAGGATTCTCTCAAGAATCAAAGGAAACTCAAATCTGAGAGAAAAAATTTGAAAAACAGACGTAATTCAGAATATTATGATTATACAAACTTGTTGAGTTTATAAACATTAAACTTTAATAATTTGGTTTTATATGTGGTAGAAATAGTCTATAAACAAAATATAAAATTAAGTAGAATTTGCTTTTCATACTTAGCATGGGATTCACATTTTTGAACTGTGCTGTGGCTGCTATGGTGAATGAGATACTGTCTCTATATTTAGGAAACTTATAGCCCAATGGGATATTTATTGACCCAAATTATGATGTAAGAGCAGTAGGGGAAATAGTAATTCCATGAAACTAGTTGGAGAGTGTAAAGTCAGGCATTTAATTTATGTCACGGACTACTGAGAATGCCACGCTTTTTTCCAAATCTTTGAAGGCGCTGCATCTGTGACTATTGTGTATACACGCATGTGTGTGTGTACATGTGTGGGTTCATGCATGAGAAAACAAAACAAAAAGTCCTCTTTTATTTCAGCTCTCATTGCCTTGTTTGTAGGAAGAGACATAGTGTTTTCCTCTCTCACCCTTAAGTGAAGAGACTGTTTCCCTGAAGGAACAATTAATTACGTGCATGCATAAGCTGACATGTAAGACTTCTATAATGCAGTCACCGAAACAGCGAAATCATTCATAAATAGCAGAATCTCTTCCACAGAAGAAGTTAATATTTATGATAAGTTTTCCACTTTTTTTTTTTTCAAATTTGCTGCTTTCTTTCAAAGTCTGCGGAGCAGGGCGTACATAATTTTAGAAGACAAAAAAAGCAGAAATCTTCCCTTTAACATTGACAGAAATAATAAATATCCCATCTCTTCCTTGTCCTTTGACTTGGGTGACTTGTGCCCTCGTGTGTGACCACAAGGCTCCCCTTCTGTTGACAGTTACAAGCCAAGGATAGACGGTTTGCTGGACTGCATGCACAGTTCAGAGAAGCCGGGATGTTCGCGATGATTTGGGCTGCAAAACTGTACCTGCATGGGGCACAGTATAGCCAAGTGCTGGACCCTTGGATGAAACAGCAAGAATGAGCACTCCTAAATCTTCTACCGTATCTCATTCATGAACGAAATGAACCTGATGAAAAATAAATTGAGGCTTCGCGTCTATCTTCACCATAGATCATTACTTAGGACTTTCTAAACTGCTGAAGACAAAAAAAAAAAAAAAAAAAAAATCTTGTACTAGTTTATTATTGTTGAAATTCAACAGAATTTTCATAGTCTCTAAGCTGTCTTTAGTAAATTTTCTGAGAGCTACTCGGCATTATTTTCTATTCTAATTTGGTATTAAGGTTAAAAGCATGACTGACTGCCATCTGTTATCACAGGTGTCATGTGATGGCAATGTTGGTCCTTGTATGCCAAGGCAAAAAGAAGCAAATCTGTAGTACCGACATCCTCACACTGAAGCGTTGCTCTTTAAATGTAACCTCAGGATAGAATTAAGGTGGGATAGTTTCCAAATCTGTTGAACATCATTCGTTCCTAGCCCAAAAGCCCAAGATTAAAGTATGCGTACATGCTAACAAGAGAAAGGAAACCAACAAGAAAAAAGAACGTGAGCAAAGCTTTGTCAACCTTTTTTAGTCTTTTCATTAGCAGATTTACTCAATCAGTCATATAATTAACATATCCTGGGTGCCCACAGGGTGCCTGAAATAGAGGCACTGTGCAACTGGGGGTACAGAGCAGGACAAGCCTGCAATTCCTACCTATTAAATAGAAGTGAGACGAACATTTAATGCTGGTACAATGTGATGTACCAGGCAAAGTTTCTTAGAAGAGCTAAACTGAACTGGAATTTGATGTGTAGACATTGTGTCATAAGCATATTTCCAAGGTACTGCAGACTTTTTATTAATTTGTACAGCTTAAATGTATTCTATCTTAACCACTCATGCTTTTAAACTTTTAGATTGTTTCTGAACTTTGGCTATTATGGAGAGCATTATTATTTAAACAGTGGAAATTTGAAGAGTGCCTCAATGTCCAATAATAAACAGTTAAATAAATCATGGCATGAACATACAGTAGAGGACTATATAACATTAAAATGATTCTTGTCAACACATTTTAATGATTTAAATGAAAAGGCAGACCAAAGCTGTATTATGCACACATACATTTATATATTAAGAACTTCACAACATAAAATTTTGTATTCGTGCAAAAATATCAGGAAAATTTTACCAGAATTTTATCTGTGGTTAATTCTGTATGAGGGGTTATGAATGATTACTAGAGTGGTTTTTTTTTTTCCTTTTTATTCTCTGCCATTCGAAGTTTTAACATTTATTTATTTAATTAATTAATTAATTTATTTATTTATATATATATTTATTTATAGTGTGTGCACTGGGAGAGGTGCAGAGGGAGAGGGGAAGAAAACTACCCGCTGGGCTGGGGGTTGCCTGGCTCCCGGCTGGGGACTCAGTGCTGGGGCTCCATGTAACCATCCTGAGATCATGAAACCAAGAGTCGGTCAGCTCAAGCGCCCCTAAAGTTTTTCTCTAAAGATCATGTCTTATTTTAGAATCAGGCTGAGCCTATATGCTTACTATATGTTTTAAGAAATTTGATTTTGAATTAAAAAGTGAATATTTTATAGTTTTGAAAGCTATTTCTAGTTTTTTCTCTGGATGATTTTTATCAACTTAAACAGGCACCAGGAATAGCAATAACACTAGCACTGAGTCAAAATAAAACCAAAAAAATACTTATTAAATCATAATAACTAAAAATACCTCATTGCTGTTTTAATTTGCATTTCTTTACTAGAAAATGCCTTGTTTATTTTTCCCTGTTTGATTTCTAATTTCTGAAAGATATTTCCTTTTGCCTTAACTCTATATAACATCCTTTGTCTTTATTTCTCATTTTCTTCCCTTAATAAGAATTCTTTATATAACATTAACATTTGATACAGATATTCTCCTTTGGCTCTGTTCTTTTTTATTTTATGCTGTTTACTCTTCGGCAGTTTTAATGGCCAAATTTGTTAATATTTTTATTTGTGATTTTATTTATAATTTCAAATTTTAAAAGTTTTTACCTCTTTAGAGTTAAATAAATATTATATTATTTTTGTTTAGTCTTGCAGTTGTTTGGCTAGTGTTCTGTAGTTTTTAATTGACTATTTTAAATTAGCATTTATAGAGTATTGTTTGTTATATTCACCTGCATTTTTTCAAATGCTAATAAATGGTCCCAACACAATTATTTTCATTTTTATGATGCTCCCTTTAATTATATATGTATTTTCACATGCATATAAACATATATAGGTTATATATATATAGAATATGTGTGTATTAATATGTGTGTATAGTGTTATTTTTTTTTAAGATTTTTAAATTTATTCATTTGAGAGAGAGAGAGAAAGAGCTAGCAGGAGCTGTGGGGGAGGAGCAGAGGGAGAGCAGACTCCCCACTGAGCAGGGAGCCCGACTTAGGGCTCCCTCCCAGGACCCTGGAATCCTGAGCCAAAGGCAGAAGCTTAATCTATCTGACTGAGCCACCCAGGCACCCCTATAGTGATATTCTTGAATTTATTATTTTATTCTTTTAGTTTGTACATCTGTCTAAAAGTTTGTGCATCAGTCTAAAATACACTGTTAATTAGACTTGCTTTAATCTTAATGAATTGTGTAGTTTATATGTTTGTATACCCTCATTACTCCCCTTTTCATACATCTTAAAATATTCCCTTTATTTTTCTAAATTAATTTTACTACTAATTTCTGTCATACTCCAAGAAGAAAAATCCAAAAAATTAAGGCTATTTAAGATTAAGAATTATATTAAATGTACAAATTAATTTAGAAAAATTGAATAACAAATAATTATGGATAACTTAATAATTTGCTTGAACACAACTGAATTTTCTGGCTCAGATCAAGGAAGAATGATAATCCCTGTGGAGGCATGGATGGAAACATAATTCCCCAAACACCTGTATCTTGGCTTTTTCCCTCATAAGGCTCTGAGAAGCAAGAACCCTCCACAAAAACACCAAAACTTACCATCTCTGTGTTGCTAATGTTTACAAATAAATTCTACAGATGGGAGTAGTTCCCCTAAACGTTAAAATATTTAAACAATTAAAGATGACTTAGGTTAACAAACATCTTGAGGAAAAAACATTAAACCTAAAAGTCCTTCTTATCTCATGAACAATAATGACTTGTCAGATTTCCTAACACCTGAGATTTCAAAATAAGGGTGTTGATTAGAAAGAAACTGTTAATTCTGGGCCACAGGTCAGATGTGGGAAAAGTGGATCTAATCTGTATCATAAATTTAGAACTTCAAGTAGTCTAAGGGACTCAGAGCGTCGGTGGAGAGAAGCCTGTGGAAGAGTTGTTAGCAGGCACCGTTTCTCTGTTGCAATGTTGTGTGGGGGCCACATGTATGCAAGGTAGGTGTTTATATTTGAGCCATATCAGTTCATTCCTTGATTTCCCATTTTCTCTTTATCCTAGTTAAGATCTCTGCCATATGGTGCCCTGTATCTTAGACCCAACCTCCTCTTGAGTCTATCTTCTTAGAGGCGTGATTATTGGTGGCTTTCTCTGTGTCATTTGTTATACCATACTATACTTTGTGACAAGCACTAGGTTGCATATTTCACATATGCTATTTTATTTACTCCTCAGAACAAATCTGAAGAGTATATAGCATTCTGGATTCCTACCTAATTTTTATGAGTACTCTTGTTTCCCATCTCCCTCAGAATTTACAGTTTTACTGTCTGTGGACAACTTTCCAGGTGATCTCTATAGCTCCATTGAACCTCAGAATCTACATTCCTTCATTAGATTCCATCTGCTAGTATTGCCAATAAACGGACTCTGTGAGTTTTGGATAAACTGGTGCTCTCTCCATGGTTAGCATTTGGATCTCGGTCATAGTTTGCTGTCTTGTCTTGTCTGTCTATCCATTGGTCCAACTCTCTATTTAATATGTCAACAAAGATAAACAAAAGGAATCCTAATTCTGATGCTTTCAAAGACCCATAAGGAGACAGTTCTTAAATTCAGTGTTGATACTAACACTGAAAAATGCGACCCCTTTCTAGTGTTCATAACTGGAGATTCTTGAACAAAATGATTACAAGTCAGGTGCATGTCTATTGTTCCTATATACCTATGAATTTAGCCTGATACAGTTTCAATACATTACAATGTACTATAGGTTCTTAGTAAATAATCATTGATGTTACCAATGGAAAGACATTCAGGGGGAGTAAGAGAAAACTAAACCTCAGGAAAAAGAGTGCTAGACTTTGAGTAGGATACCATGATTCAATTTTTGGGTATATTCTATATTGGGTGAGTATCTGGGAGAGTTTTTTAAACCTTTTGAGTCTTTGTTTCTTTATGAATAAAATATGGGTTGTATTATTAACTTATTCATAAAATCTACAAAACTATATGTAGAAAAGACTATGAATTCAGGCACAGAGTAGGAGATCAGATCTATCGGAAAATAGATGACACATTCAAAGGGACAATTAATGAAATTTTTGAAAAAGATTTTATTTATTTATTTGTCAGCAAGAGAGAGAGAGAGAGAGCACAAGCAGGGTGAGCGGCAGACAGAGGGAGAAGCAGTCTTCCCGCTGAGCAGGGTGCCTGATGTGGGACTCATCCAGGACTCTGGGATCATAACCTGAGCCAAAGGCAGATGCTTAACTGACTGAGCCACCCAGGCGTCCCCAATTAATGAAATTTATTGGAAGAATTCATTTACAAAGTACAGACAGGTTTAAGAGAAACTGACAAGAAGGAAGCTGTTGCTTAGGTCATAAAGAGCAAAGGGAGTCAGGAGTTACTGGAACATGGGAGAAGAGTTCTACCTATAGGAGAGAGCTGCCTTACAGGCAGCTGGCTCAGGTAGGGTAAGCAGCAGCTACAACCTCTTACTTCATGCCAGTACCATTACATAAGCCCAATCATAAGACTGACGGATTGGAGCCCAATTGATTCAGACCAAAAAGGCCAGCTTTCTGGGGCAATGAGAGCATAGAGAAGGTTGAAAATTAGATCTGAAGGAGCAAAAAGACTAACAGAATGCTCAAGAAATTTTTGTTGAATAAACAAATGGTTGAATCTGAATCCCTATTATCATTCCAAGGACGAAACAGTTTGCCATAGACTGAAAATCTGATGTTAAAATGGAGAAAATATAGATGGGAGAAGATAATTAGGGAAAGACACTAACTTGTTAAGGGTTGAAATAATGGATACATTGAAAATCAATGAGAAAAAAATTCAAAAAGAAAAGAGGCCAAAAAAAGACTTTGAATAAAAGCAAATGCATTATAATAGCAAAAATAAAAAGAAGTTAAGTATGGACCTTAAAATGAATATATCATACTGTACTATACTATACTAGTAAACTTGTTACTGAGATTAGTAAGGCATGGTTTTTTTTTTATTTAAAGATTTTATTTATTCATTTGAGACAGAGGGATACAGAGAGAGAGAGAGAGCTCACACATGAGCGGGTGGGGGGGGAGAGGCAGAGGGAAAGGAGTAGCAGACTCCCCACTGAGTGGGGAGCCTAACGTGGGGCTTGCTATGGAGCTCAACTTGGGGCTCACAGGGGTCTCAACATGGGACTTCATCCCAGGACCTGATGCTTAACCATCTGAGTCACCCAGGCACCCCATAAGGCATGATTTCACTTTGAAGCTTAAAGTAACTCAAAGTAGAATGTTGTTTATTGTGCTGTTAGCTTGAAAGCATAATCTACATTCTACATTTATATACTCTTCAAAATTAGAGAAAAGTTTTGAGTTAGAATTTGGGACCTTAATCAATTTGCATTTGGTGCAAATATATGAGATAGGTAGGTATCCACATTGTTGTAGAATGTAAGTTGAAGCAGTTCAGTTTTCTAGGCTGCTTGCAAATAGTGCTTTACATGTCATTAACTAATTTAATTACTACTCAATTTTATATATGAACCAGTCATTGACTACACAAGATCTCATGGATACCAAATTTGCATTTAACAACATATTTTCCAAAACAGCAAACATATTTTAGGTACATGGTAGAGGTTTTGTTCTAATGACAGTGGAATTTTATTTTATTCCATGTTTAAGTAGAATTATGTTTCAATGGTGATTTTTTTTAAGTTACTCATATAATTTTCTTCCTCTTGTGGTAAGCTGATTTTCCCTAGTATTATCAAAATTAAAGCTACCAGAACTTGGCATATAAGGCAAAAGATATTTTAAATTCCAGAAAGATATTATTTTGCAAAGTAAATTCAGTTTTGCCTGGTTTTGACATGGTATCCAAATAATGTAGGTGTCTATGTTGTTGCAAAATATAAACTCAGCTTTCTAGAATGGATCCAAAATGAAGGCAGCTTATATTTCACAAGAATTTATAAGAATTTATAGAACTGGGTGGCTCAGTCAGTCAAGCGGCTGCCATCGGCTCAGGTCATGATTCCGAGGTCCTGGTATCCTGCCCGGAGTAGGGAAGGCTCCCTGCTTGGGGAGGAGCCTCCTTCTCCCTTTTCTCTACCCTCTCCCCCCATGTTCCCCCCCCCAAAATAAATAAATAAAATCTTTAAAAAAAGGAATTTATAGAACTAATTGCTAATAGACATCAAGACATTTTTTTGAACACTCTTAAAAAACAATAACAAAAAAGATTATAGAAATGTTGATAATCATTTAGAGAAATTTATCTAGAGAAAAAACAAAGAAGTTAGCTGTCATAAAGGAGTGCTGCATATCTTTATTTTAAAAGACTTAGGTTACCTGCCATAGAGTGGGCTGAAAAAACCCATAATTTTCTTTTCCAATAGCCAAAATTCCTATTTCCTATTTCATTGTTTCATAATTCACTATGTATAGTTACATATCAGTATTTATCAACATGAAAAAATTTCATAGTGTCTTCATGGCAGATATGATCATTTTTCAAAAACCAAGTTAACAACATTCTCAATAGATAGAAATAATTGGCTTCATACTTATAATAAAATTGGTTAAATTAAGTGGTCCAGAACACAGTTGAATTACTTTTTAGTATGAAGATTAAGCAAAAGTGTGTGAATCATAAAATCATCTATCATGCAATTTCTGAGTACATTCTGGCAAAAGTTATAGTGTTTACTAAAAAAATGTGAATTTTCACGAATCAATGCCTCCTAAAAAAACCAGAAGACTCTACTTTCCCAATTTTAGGAATCACATATGACTAAATTTGACAAAAGCACCATTCTCCAGTATAAAAGATGTCGTTTAAAAGGAAGTGTGGAGTAAGCTCTATTTATAGTTACAGGTCATCAAGTATATTTATTTATTTATTTATTTATTTATTTATTTATTTATTTACACCTTTAACAATTGTAGCTTTTTTTTAATGCAAGCTAACTCCAGTGTCAAATTTAGATATCAGTTGAACAAATATCTCCAGAGAGGTATTAGAGAAAATGATTAGCAGAAAGTACAGCTGCCAGAAGAAAATGCGGGAAGTGGGTGGTGGGAGAACAGAAATATGCTTTGAACCAACACAAGAACTTGACAGATGTTTTCTGTTCCTCTGATTAACCAAAGGTAACCTGCAGAATTTTCACTAAGAGACAATTGTTGATGGAATTTTTAGTTCAAGGAAAATTATGGTACATTTTGACTTCTACTTAACATTCTCACTGAGTAGGTCTAAGTATTCAATGGATCGAGTCAACTAAAGTCCTCACAAATATTTCCTAATAGGGGAGATCTCTGATCTAGACATAGATCCATGTGGATGTGCTATTAATTGCATAAAATCCTATGCAGATTTTGACATGCTTTTATATATACACAAGGAGAAATAAAAATGTATACTCTGATATCACTCCTACAATCATCTTTGAACACTTGCCTCTACCTAAGAGCAAATATAATCATACTAGACAGATTTCACTGATTGTTTTAACCCAGAGGATCTGATCAATATCAGAAGAGAGCCCTATTTTCCTTGCCTCACAGAATTTTTCCTATTTCCCTGATATAAATTAATCCCAGCATTGTGGTGGTGGTTGGGCCGGTTGGGGGAGGAGTGGAGATGTTTTATTTTTCGTGGGAAACAAAGTATGTGGTTGCTGACTCTATTTGACAGTACGGATGGCGGGGATAATTATATGATGTATGGACTTCAGCAAGTGTTTCCTTAATTGTCCACCAGCTGGTACTCTCAGAATTTTCCCAGGTTTTGTGTTCTTGATCACATAAACAATGAAAAATGAAAATACCATGGGAGAGGAATTGCAAAACAGTCAGTTGCTAAAATCCTGGTTCCACAGTTTTGGTACATATCACTACTTAGAAAGAAGGACAATAGAGGAACTGAGACATTTTCTCTAAGGTAATAAGAGTAAAAAGAATTGGGTCTTGGACAAGGAGCTGAGTGGATAGTAGCACTTCAGTGATGAGAGCACCACAAACCAAAATGGGGCACGTGCAATGGAAGGAAAGAGAAAGAAAACAAGAAACAAAAAAGTATCTGTGTATATTAACCTTAAAGGTGGTGGTGAAAATGTATAGGTTCTAAATATAGTCTAAATATTGAGTCAACTTTTTTTTTTTAAAGATTTTATTTATTTATTCGACAGAGATAGAGACAGCCAGCGAGAGAGGGAACACAAGCAGGGGGAGTGGGAGAGGAAGAAGCAGGCTCATAGCGGAGGAGCCTGATGTGGGGCTCGATCCCATAACGCCAGGATCACGCCTTGAGCCGAAGGCAGACGCTTAACCGCTGTGCCACCCAGGCGCCCCTTGAGCCAACTTTTGAAAGATTTTTTTTGAGTTTGAAAAATTTAAATTAACTTCTGCTGTTTATGTGTTTGCTGTAATAAGACAATATTTACATTCCACTTCGAAAATAAACCAAAGGCAGATACTGTTTTGTCTTATGCTCTTTTCATTCTATTCACAGCAACAAAACGATACCATCATTTTTATGTGACTCATATGCAAAACAAAATTCACTCAACTGTGTGGTCCACTGATCGGAAATAAAATCAGATATTTCACTTCTAACTTCATCAAGCAAAAGAAAAATCAGTGTGATTCCAAGAAGAGATGAACTCAGTTGGTAAGGAAATATTTGTTTTACAATTTTTAGAAAGAATTATCAATAGCATCCTATAAAAAATGTCAAATACCAGAGCATATTCTTTACTTTTAATTTTTAAATTTTATTATTATTTTAATAAAACCATAACTGGCATATGAAGGAACGCATTTCAGTTTTGGAAAGATGCAATTTCATGAATATTGAAATTTCCTTCTGTGTACATAAAAAATAAAGTTCAGGTGTCACGAAAAACATCACCTCTTATATTTTGAGCTCTGCATTAATAAGCCTTCAACTTCTTGAACACCAAAGATACTTCGGTTTATGCTTTCACGTGCTTTCATGAACTTACTTGACCATATTGGCTTTATTTTTGTTCATAGGTACAGCTTTACTTCACCTGTTCTGTTTTCATTTCTACACTTAAATTCTGTAACCCAAAATATATGCCCACTTGCAAAGATTTTTTTTTTCTATTTATTTCTGTTCTCAGATTTGTTTTCCCGGTACTATAACATTTTGTGATGAGGTGGCATTGAATATACCTAAGTTTAGTTATTGTAATTGTTTGACCAAATATTTGATTTGGGGGTTGGTCAGTGGGATTGAGGAGTCAGCCACAAGAATTTTGTATTAGAACTAATTTAGGAGAGAGGTGCTGTTCCAGTGACTTCTGCCAGCCAAGACAGGGTGAAATCTGAAATCTTTCACACGTCGGGATGCAAGATGAAACTGTCAATGCTACCCTCAGATGTTTCTAAATGGTTGCATATTAGACCTTGCAGATAAAGCCTCCATATATGTCCTCATAAAAAGATTTGTCTTGGATGGCAAGGCTGAAAACTCAGCAATACTGAGTATCAGTATAAAGTCACATTCCATAGTCCTATTTAGAATTTCTGCATTTAATGTTTTTGGATGGGCAACAGAAATCATTAACAGAGAAGTTTTTTATATTTACCTTGGGCACAAAGGTTTTGGTAAACTGTTTGTCAAGAAAGAGGGGAGACCTAAAAAAAGAGAAATAATATATATTGTTTAGTATGCGTGTTTGACACTCAGGTTTATTGATATGTTCTGCCTTTTGTAAGATGACTACTATGACAAATGACAGAGAAGAGATTGCACGTCACTATCTCTGTTCTATCTAGGTACTGCCAGTGGGCAAAGATTTCTCATTTCATACATCATTTACAACTTCCTACAGTAATTTTACACAGTTCATATCCTTGGTACAAGGCATAGCAATTATCTGTACACATATATGCATGCAGGCATACCGAATATGAAAACCATGTGGTTCTAAGGAGTTGCAAAGTTCATACACTCCAGCCGATAAAAGTTGGTAAAAGCTTTCTTATTTTAACTGATGCCCCAGTGTTACCACTGAAACTGGTTATTTTAGGGGGTTTTCTTTCAGAGTACTGTTGGTAACATATTTTCAGTTTTTGCAATTGCTTTTGTATCCCAAAAGTTACCTTAAAAAAAAATATGTTCCGGGACGCCTGGGTGGCTCAGTCACTTAAGCGGCCAACTCTTGACTTGGGGCTCAGGTCATGATCTTGGATTGTGAGACTGAGCCCCCATCCCCTGCCCCTGTCTGGCTCTGAGCTGGGGGTGGAGCCTGCTTTAAGATTCTCTCTCCCCCTCTCTCTCTGCCCCTCCACTAGCCACCCCCAACTCTCTCTAAAAAAAAAAAAAAAAAGAATACGTTCCCTTTTCTAAATGCTTTTACTCTTTTGCCTAAATAGAATAAGAAAAATGCAATATTGCATTCTGGAATGGGTAAAAAGCAACCCTAAAATGTAGACTTTCAATTTTAAATGTGAATAAACATTAGAGTAGGACGGCATTTGGTTATTTTGGACTTTCTAAAATTATTTTAAGTTCTCATAGTTCTACTTTTTCATCTAATACGGTATACATAACACTTAGAAGGAATATAAATTGCTAAATTGATACATAATTTATAATCTCCAGAAATAAATTCTGAACTGTTTGGTGTGTTATGAATTTCTAGTTTTTTTTCAAATTTCATTATTTTTAGTATTCTGGCTTTCATTGTATGTGGTTAGAATGATGAATGGTAACTCCTGAGTTTTTTTCAAAAGTACAGAAAGTAGTGATTCAGATTTGGCAGACACAATGAATCCCACTAGCTATTTATTAGTAAACTAATTTTCAAAGATTATTTGCTGTGTTGACAAGCTATATACCTACTCCTCCACAACCATGATTTCTTAAGATTTGTCCCTTTCTTTTGGGAGATGACTACTTCCAATCTCCTTTATTGACCTTTACTTGGTATCCCTGGTGAATCAGAATGCATAAATCTATACATGAAAAATAAGATTTCTCATATTAGGTCCTTGTATTTTAAGATAAGAAAGGAACACATAAATGATATGTTCTACCTTTGTGACTCTTTCTATTACTAATGTTTGATAAATGCACAAGAAATTAGAGTTCTTTGTTTTTTAGTAAAGTTCAGGAGACTAGATTGCCAATGCTATTCTGTCACTGACCATTTTCTTGTCTTTGAATTGATCCCTCCCCGCCCTTCAATATTTCACTTGTAAAATGAAGCAAACTGGATGATTTAAAATTTTTTTTAATATAGGTAAGATTTCTTTAATTAGCCATGACACCAGAAATGTTATATGCCTGGAAACCAAACAGTTTTGCAAATTCTTTTAAGAGTACAAAATGAAGGCCCTATGTTTTAAGTTTAAGATTTTTCTAATGGCTACTGTAATTTAACTTTATTTGCCTATAATCCTAGTAATGTTACAGTCAATGGCAAATGATAACTATAGAAATAGCGCCAGTGTATCTTAATTTTACGGATAGTCACATTAAAAAAAAAACAGTCTAGCATTGTCATTGAACACTCAAATCCGTGTATTTGTTTTTCATATCTAGTTGGTTTTTGAAGACTTTTTAGTAGGCTTTAAAGAATGCCTGCATCACATAGGAAGAAAATAAATGCCTATTCAAGGATAATGTAAAGTTTTTAAAATGAATAATTTAGTCAAAAGCAGTTTTTTAAATGAACTTACACATGGAATGATTGTTAAAAAGCCACACTAGTGACTGCTTTACAGCACCGACCCTAAAGTGATGGAAAGAGCTACGATAGCACTACGCATCCCACATATGTAAAAAAGTCACAAAAGGTTTCTAGAGGCCAAATCATTTCTTCTTTTCTAATCTTGAGATTCAAACCAAAGCCATTTTGACTGCAATTTCATTCTCTATGTACATACAAATAAAAAGTGGGTGGTGTTTTAAGGCAATACATTAAAAAAATATTAATACCATGTTCAGATCTCAGTTTTTCCTTACTAATATTTTATTAAAGATGTTTTTATCACTCTTTCATTCAATAGTATTTATTGAGATTCTCCTATTACATCAAAAGTAACTAAATTTACCTAGCGAAACTTACTTAGTTTGACAATAATGAAATGAAGCGTCAGATTCTTGCCATAGGAAAGATGAATACAAGTACACTCTATTGTTGTGTTAAGAAATTGCCCTAAAAGGGGTGGTTTGAAACAAGAGACATTTATTATCTAACAATCTCTGTGGATTGGAAATCTAAGCACAGAGCAGCTGTGTCCTCTGAAAGACTGCTGTGGAGACATTGTTGAGGGTTGAGTTCTCATGTGAACGTTTAACTAGGGAAGGTTTCATTTGCAAATTCACTTAGGTTACTGCTGTAATTCATTTCCTTGTGGATGTAGGACTGAAGGACTCATTTTCTTGCTAGCTGTTAGCTGGAGGTCTTTACAGGCCATTGGCTGGAAGTTCCCCTCAGTTCCTTACCACATGGGCCTTCCAACAGGACTGCTTGCTTCATCAAAGCCAGAAAGAGCCAGAGAGGCTCCAGCAAAATAGGAGCTATGACCTTATGTAAGTAATCAAATAATCACATACATGTCAGTAATACATCCCACTGACTTTACCATATTCTGTTGGTTAAGAGCAAATCACAGTTAAGCATCTGCCTTTGGCTCAGGGCATGATCCCGGAGTCCTGGGATCGAGTCCCGCATTGGGCTTCTCTGCTGGGAGCCTGCTTCTTCCTCTCCCACTCCCCCTGCTTATGTTCCCTCTCTTGCTGGCTGTCCCTCTCTCTGTCAAATAAATAAAATCTTAAAAAAAAAAAAGAGCAAATCACAGACGTCATCCACACTTAGGGAAAGGAGATCACATAAGGTCATGGGCATCAGGAAGTAGGGATGGCAAAGGACACTTTAGGAGCCTGTCTGCCACATTACATATAGCAACAGTCTAGGTATAATTCACTTTCAAAGAAATACATAAACAAAAATAGAAACAGTTAAGGTGTAATTCAAAAATTTTTACTTGGAACCTAGGAAATTTGGTTTTGCTCTTAGCAAGTTGTATGGCACTCAGTAACCTGAGTCATCTCGCTGGTCACAGAAGGGATTGTATCCACATCTGAAAATGGAAAGGATTGGACTGGCATGATTGCTAAAATCCTTTCTCAGCTTTAGATCTCTACAAGGCCTAAAATGTTTGGAATACATAGAATTATTCAGTGAACTAAATGTTTTACTTTTTACCCCAACATTTATTCAGAAGATTGTCTTCCTAGTGGCTTATATCAGGAGGGCTAAATCTATCAGGATTTCAATTTAATTTAAGTGATTTTTTAGTTTCCTCTCTAAACAAGCTGTGGAAAATAATAGAGTTAATGGTTAAAAAGGTGGGTTCTGGAGTCAGATGCTTGAGTTCAAATCCCAGCTCTTCCTCTCATTAACTGAGTGACATTGGGCAAAATATTTAAACTCTCTTCATTAGTAACATGACATGATAATAATACCTGACTTGGAAGATAGTTGCCTCACAAATACTAATTATTTTATAAATATTAGCTATTGTAGATTTTATCATTATTACAATGTAATGCCATTAGATTAAGCAAGGAAAATACATTCAAAATGAATAATAAAGTTTCTCTGCCTTCAAGGAACTCCCAGAAATGGTGCTTTATTGAAATATTTTCTCTTCTAGGTAGAAGATGTCATTATAAAAAATGTTTTATTCCCCTTGAGATTTATCAGTAACCAGGATATAGTTGGAATTCTTGTTTAATTTGATAAATATGGTTATATTAATAATTGAATAATTTCTGTTGGATTTTATCCAACATTCTCAGAAAGAATTAACTAGGACAAGTTTTTTTTTAATATAAAGATAATATCTACCTTATGAAATGTTCATTTTAATTCTGTATATTCTATTCTTTTGTGAGCAGATTTCCAGGTACAACACTTCATGGTTATTAATAAATGGGCCATACATAAATTATGCATTAAGAAAAAATGAAAGACAAAAGCACTAAGCATCTCTTTTGCTAGTTAGAGGAAGCAGTTTTACTGTCTGACATTGAAGACAAGACAGTCAGTATAATTTCATAGAATTACAAGCAGCCAGATTCACACCCCACCTCATCTTTCAAACTCTCTTTTGTTCTCTACACAGAAAAATCACACGGAATGAGAAATAACCGTGGAGGGATAACCGTTTTACTCTGGAAGAGAATCCTTACCCATACGCCTTTCTGAAATTATTTTTAGCACATGGTCCTGCATTTTCAGTCTTTGAACTCCTTCTATGACACAGGGACAAACTCAAAAATCCCAAAACTGCAAAAGTCAGATACTGGAAAACTCTAATAAAAGTGGACATGTTTGACAGCTGACAAACATGAGTGTGATGGAGCATGGCAAATATTGATGTGTTTCATGAATATTTGTGTGTCTTTTGAGAGAACTTGACCACTAAGATGGATGAAAGGCAGATCACTGATAAATCTCTTTATTTTTAACTTCGAAAAGAGGAAAGAAATATCAAGAGTTAAGAAGAGAAACACTATCAAATAGTGGCATTCTTAGTTGGTAAAAGTTACACCAAATCTTTTTTGAGTATGCACCCAATCTGAAATTGTCTTTTTGCTTTACTTATTTCCTTCTTTGTTTTCTCTCTTTATTTAGAATGTCAGATCCAAAATGGTAAGGATCTTATATATTTTGTTCGTCACTTTAACCCATTTCCTAATGTTGTATAAGGCTATCATAGGTGCTTAGTAAAAAATGATTCGATGAATGAATGGAGTCAAGAGATTTCGATTCTGATTTTGCTTGCAACAAAATACCTGGAAGACCTTAGGATAATTACTTCTTGAAGGCTCATTTTCTTCACTTTTAAAATCGTGGCATAGGGGGCGCCTGGCTGGCTCAGTGAGTAGAGCATGTGACTCTTGTTCTTGGGGTCATGAGTTGAAGCCCTACATTGGGCGTAGAGCCTACTTAAATAGGAAAACAAATGATGGTATAGACTAGATGGCTAGTGTTGCTTGCAGCACTAATATTCATTGATGGCATGCATGATTCAAAGGTTCACATGATAACCGTCTAATGTTTTTACAGGGAACTTCACTTCTGTAAGATTTTATTTGACCACATCTTTTTGTTTGTTTGTTTTTGGTTTATGGAATATTTATCCAAGATGAAATCATTTATGATGTTAATTATCAATGCTCTTTTTAATGTCTGCTTTTTGTTCCTGATTAAACCATGTTGTTTTTTTTGTCTGACGAATCCAGTTTTGGTGATTCAGATGCCCAAGTAAGGTAAAAATGGAAGATTCTTCTAAGTTCACACTGAGGGTTCTTTTAAAAAAAATTTTAAAGTTAATGTTTTAAATGGTGAATTTCTACCAAATTCTAAATTTAAGTAGATCTATTTGATAGAGAAAAGGGGAAATTGAGAGATACCTAGTAGTTTCCAATCTGAGTAGTGCTATGAACATCTTGAGTGAGTTGACATTAGAGGAATATTTTCATATTCTGTGTGATGAATGTAAATTCAGTTTAATACTAAATGCTTTTAAATGGATCTGTTAACTTTAGATCTCTTTAACTTAAATGGATCTGATCATAACTTCACCACATAGTCAGGTGATTGAATTTATAATTGTGGAAAGATGTTGCTGATAGTGGTAAAGAACAACTAGGTTCCGTTGCCCCTGTGATGATGCTTTAATTTTTAATTGTCCATATGTGTCTTTCTCAAGAGTGCCCAAGAACTGTATACAATATTTTAATAAGACTGATATATAGAATTCCAAGCATACTTCATTTCAAATATAAAGACTTATTAGGTTGATACAAAGGTAAAATAAATTTTCATATTTATTGTATTGAAAGTGTTTATAAAGTCTTTGATTTTACTATTGTAATTGCAAACAGGAATGTGAAAAATGAATAAGCACTACGGGACGAGTGCTATAATGTTCGTATTTAAAGAACACTGTGATGTTTATATTAAAAACTATGTTCTTTAGTTAGTTAAATTTACTTGCTAATTGAGTCTCAAATGCTATTAAGCATTGTTTGCAGATTCCTAACTTCTGGGCAAATGCAAAAAAAATGTGGGCTTCTAAAACTTGGAAAACATTTATGTTAATCATTTTTATTGATAGGTCTTCCCTCTAGACCATTAGAAAGTAAAAGGAGTCAAAACTAAAGTTCCAAAGAAGAAAAATGAAACCAGTGAACTCTACTGATGTTTAACTTCCTAAGAATTTCAGCATACAGTCTGCCCATACAGGTTCCATTAAAGTTAATGGGAGTCGTGTGACTAATTCTCTCTGTAGGGTACTAAAAATGTACCCTGCAGTATTAAAAAGTCTGAACCTAATTTTTACTTTCTCTTAACCTTGATTATGTTGTATTAAAGATAGATACTTTCATTATCATACCCATATATAGTAAAGTTTATATAAAGATTTGAAAATAATCTATTTGAAGGAGAGGCTGAATTTATATGGGTCAGAGCAGAATTTTAATTAGTGTTGCAAATATGAATAATGCTTTCATTATAATGATAAAACAAGCATGAGTATCTGTAATTTACCCTCTAGCTATACAAATGGGAACTTAAACCTCAATGAATTCAATAAATGAAACATTTTCAGAACACTTACTTAAAATCAGGTCTACTTTTTAATCAGTCATGTTTTAAGTGAATGCTTATTAATAGATCATTAATAAAACATGCTTACAGAATGAGATTCCAAGAAAGAGGTAAGACGACTAAAAGACAAAAAAGTAGAAAGATCTAAGGGATAATTTTTAATTTTGCTTTAAACAATTTAGTTTTAGTAAGTTAACACATTTATTTCAAATTAAAACTGAATTCTAAATCATTTTTTGTTATGTTTATGAAGATAAAACACTACAGATAATCTTGCCTGTGAACTCATGACCCTTTTATACTGCCTAAGTTTCCTCTGTTTTTGCCATTCAAACTAAAATATTAATCTCATTTTTTTCTTTTAAATAATTTCTGCCTGACTTCTATCACTACCTGGGGGAATGAAGTTATAAGGTTTTTATTGTTAAAGAATGCAAAACGAAAAGAAAAATATATACGCAAATAAATACACCACTACCCATTTTTCACCGAAATCAGCAGCTATGCTGCAAAAAAGGGACATGCACAAAATATTTCCTAAGTACAAAGAACACTGGAAAAAGGCAAGACAATATTGCAGAACAATAAATAAAGCAGAACACTCTCCAAGGGTCCAGAATTTGGTTTGGATAACCTTCCAGAAGGCAAAATTCTTACCCAACCCCAACATAAACTGCAATTAGGACTGATCTTTTTATGTTATACATTTATCTTCTCTGGGTTTTTATTACACAATTCTCTGTGTCTAAATTACAAAAGAATCCCACGAGTTTGGGTGGGGCTGGGGAGAACAGTTACTGTTGTAAATAAATTCACAGTTTCCAATTTATTGAAACTGATGTCAGATACTTAGCTATTGAACTTCATCAGATTTCTAGAGTACTTTCAGCTGAAGATCCCATTTCTTAGAATTCACTTTGAAGCTTGCAACCTTTTCCGTTTTGTGCTGCAACTTGCTTCTGGGATCTGTAGGCGTTTGGCTGAAAACTGTAAGCATCCAAACTACAAGGGGCTCTTTGGACCCATTGGATTTTGGTTTTCCAGGCTGATTCGTGGCATTGACCCTAAAGCAGCAGAGGCAGAAGACTTTTTAGCCCTCACTGTTTAGAAGTTACTCTCGAATGAGAATGAAAAACTTAAATGTAGTTCTTGGAGGTACGTCTGGTAATCGGGGCTATACCAACAGCTCGCCAAGCCACGCAACTCTCATAGGCTGAGCACAATTTCAATCTGAATTGTTCTGATTCTTGAGCTAACTTTAGAAGGCACACTTTTTCTCCTTTTTTTTTTTTTAAAGATTTTTATTTATTTATTTGACAGAGATAGAGACAGCCAGTGAGAGAGGGAACACAAGCAGGGGGAGGGGGAGAGGAAGAAGCAGGCTCATAACGGAGGGGCCTGATGTGGGGCTTGATCCCCTAACGCTGGGATCATGCCCTGAGCCGAAGGCAGACGCTCAACCGCTGTGCCACCCAGGCGTCCCATCCATTTTTAAAGACATAATAAGGTGTACCTTGAATTAAAAATAATTCTCCCAAATATCTTTTTTGAAGAGTGAAAATTATACTTAAGATTTTGCAATGCCCTTGGAAATAACTAGAAATACCCTTGGATGCTTAGATTGTTTGTCGTTACTTTAAAATAAAATGTGTTATTGGTATAGTTATACTTTGTGACTTTCTAAGAAGAAGAGCTGGATAAGTTGAGAAGACAGACCCTCAGACTCTGAATTAAGTACAATGTGCCAAGAAAGTGCAGTGACCTGAAATGTCATTCCTGCCCAGTGTATGTTGGTGTTCTTAGCGGAAGAAGCTATCCTTTCTCATTAGAGCAGTGCCTCTACTGTGGACTGTGGGTCTGATACTCTTCTTTTTCTCTCAGATTCTGTGATTCCACTTCTCCTGCTGATGCACATCTTCATGAGCCTGCTTTGGTTCCTGATCATTTGGTTCTTCTTTTGTATCAGGCTAGAAAAGCGCTCTTCTCTTTGTTCCATAGCATCCCAATTATACTGAAATTTGTTCTTTAGGAGACTGTCTTTTTCCTTAAAATGTCAGTACCCTAAGTGTAGGGACCATGTTTCACCAACGTTTACAGCCTGTCTTACAACTGTGTTCAAACTTTATTGAGCACAAAAGCATGGGATACATGCTTCCAGAAAGTTCTCAGTCTTTTAATCTATAATTGCTGCGCATTGAATTTTTAAATAGACCTAATTTACATGACAAAGCCTCTGTCAAGGATATTTCTTTCATTTTAGTTATTTTTGCCTAAATTTGCTATTCCATAATTCTGTACTATGCTTAAAGGTGAGCTTCTCTGTATGCCCCCGTTTCATTAAAATGTGCTCCACGTGCGAAACACGTCCTACCAGATGCCTGCTGCGGATGGCCATCTTTGGATTCCCTGGACCCCTGACGCATGCTCCCAACATGCTATGGAAGCGGAAACCAGAGGTCCTGGCACAAAGAGCTGCCTTTACAGCCTTCCCCGTGGCTGGGACTCCGAGGTCTACACTACCATGTGTTATGTGATGATTCAGTTCACCCCGATTTGCCCTTTGGGAACTGCTGTGAAAACTTCTTTTGTACAGTAAATCATGACAGCATTTGGCCTTCATTTGAGGGTGAATGCATGGTTTATGTATTAAAGCCATTTCTTCCCCCTTTGGAAATAGCATGTGGCATCAATTTGTTTGTAAGCACAAATCAAATGGCAGTTTGGGATCCTCCAGATGATCCAGAATATGGTGTATTAAGGTTTTTTTTTTAATTTTTCATTTTAATGTTTTTTTATTATATTATGTTAGTCACCATACAGTACATCCCTGGTTTCCGATGTAAGGCTCGATGATTCATTAGTTGTGTATAACACCCAGTGCTCCATGCAATACGTGCCCTCCTTACTACCCATCACCAGTCTATCCCATTCCCCCACCCCCCTCCCCTCTGAAGCCCTCAGTTTGTTTCTCATAGTCCATAGTCTCTCATGCTTCATTCCCCCTTTTGATTACCCCCTTTCTTTATCCCTTTCTTCCCCTACCGATCTTTCTAGTTCTTAAGTTTTTAAAGGTTATCAGAGCAGTGAAAACTGAAGATTGAAAAAAATTAAGAGACTACTTGAATCCCCAAGAACATATTGACATATCACAGAGGTCCTTGGATACTTGGAGAAAATCTGATCTGAAACTTCAAAAATGCCAGGGCATTAATAATATATTTGACCTATAATAATAGGTCAAAAATTAATATCCTATTTAGAAATATACACATTTTCCGTGTGTGTGTGTGTGTGTGTACGTATTTGCAGAGCTGAAATCTATTTGTTCCACCCAGCCAGCCAAATTTTACAGTATTGGTTTTCAACCACAGGTGAAATTAGGGTAGAGAACAAGAAGCAGTGTCAACGTTATAGCTTTCACTTTTCAAATATGTCATATATGAACAAATATGGTAATTCCCTGAATAACTGCTCACTGGTCTGCCCCCAGCCCTGCAAGGAATATCCCAGGCTCTGCACCATAGGTTTCCAAATTTGTCCACCCAGCCATACTTGTGGCTCTTGTGGTTGGTCTGTGGCCTGAAACTTAACTTGCCCGGCAGTTCTGTTTCCCAAAATAGGCTCAGGAAGTTTGTGACCATGTTTGGTTTGTTCCAAAGGAGCTGAATTTATTTAATGAGGTTGTGAACATATACTAAGATTTGTATATGGCTCATCAAATAAAATACATCTTCAACTCTCTTTTCACTTCAGTACGTGGTTTGGAGTGGGCTGTTTTACAAGCACATGTGTTTATCATATAAACTTCGTTTGGGGACAAACATGATTTCTTACATTCAGGATACAGTTTCAGAGTAGCTGAACACTTTGTTTCATTCCTCCCTATTCAAGAAAAAAAATATTAAGCTTGGTAGTCCTTTCCCATTATTCTTGGCAGGTTTCTCTGGATACTAAGGTATTTTATTTAATTCAAATGTGCCCATCTACTATGGTAGAGAGATTAAAAAAACAAAAAACAAAACAAAAAAAAACCCTGTGGCTTTACATCCTTTTTCACCCAAAAAGATATATAAGTAATGTCTTCCTGTGTGCCAAGGGGATTAGGAACCCTCCTAGCAATTACATGCCTTTATGGGAATAATGTGTTCCATGTTTTGATCTCTCTCTGTTGCTCAGCCTCTCTGTGACATTAGGCAAATCATTTACCTCCTAGGTCACTGGCTTCTTTTATTTTTATATAAAATATCTTCCTTAGCAAAACAGAAGAAGGCATTGTGACTAATATTGATAATAGCTATAAAATACATTTTCTTCTCTAAGCCTCCGTCAGAACATATAGATCACCAGAGGTGGTCTTTTACTAAATGAACCTTGGTGAGTAGTTAAATGACGCACCCAATATCTTTCAGTTTACTATATAATGTAATAAAGCACATTCTATGAATAAGCCAAATGGATAAAAAAGTCTTTCATTTGATGATTCAGATCCAATCCAATCAAGAAGAATATGCCATAGAGTTTATTTCTTGTAATTGCAGAGATAAAATTGATTTCCTCATATTTTTCTCATGTTGTGTGTGTGTTTTTTTTTTCTCCCAGTGTTTGCTACAGTTACTGATTATGAAAGAAGACTAGAAATAGAATTTGTCATTTAAAACTTCACAAACTTCAGGGTGCTTCTCTAAAAAAAAAAGTAGAGCTGGTAATCTGGAACAAATTCTGAGGAGTCTTTCTTAGAACTTCATAAGAAAAGAGGGGATGGGTGAAACGGAGATTACACAATCTTGTCTTGAAGCAGAAGACTCATCTGGCAACTCCTGGCATTCCACAATAAAATTGAAATTATATTGAAAAAGTCAATCTGGTCCTTTTTGCTTCCTCTTGGTCTGGGTGGAGGATTTGGCCAGGGCACTTCCTGTGTTCAGGGGGCGGGGCCAAGGATTTGGTGGCACAGTTGGTGTGTTGGGTGGGTAACACGTGAGCAACTAAGAACGCTGAGGCTAATGCGAGAAGGTATTGTTAATTTAACTTTCTCTAAAGTTTTACAGTACTTCAAAATCAAAAGTAGAATTAAAAAATGTTTAAAAAGTTAGGGTGGTTAAGAAAATAATTTTACCAGAATAACATATAATACGTTTATCTTCTGTAGGACTTTACAAATACACACACACACACATACACATACATATATACATATTTATGTTATATATTATTCTTATGTCTTTTATGTGTGAACACATTTGTAGATATATTCTTATTGTTCTAATTTATCTAAGATTCTGATACATTAAGAGCAAAAGAAAAAATCTTGCAAAGCAGTTCAGCAAGACAATAAAATGAAGACTTTTGAACGTGTAAAAGATTTAGTTCAAGTATTAATAGTTATAATGTATTGGTCTAAATGAACCATCATGATGGATTTGAGTACCAAATTAGGATAGAGTGAAAAGAGAAATATATTTAAGTTTGTTCTGATTTTTGAAATATTACTCAATTAAAACCTTCTCTAATAAAGATGAGTGCATTAGTTCAGGCTGCCTAAGGGAAAGTCTGATTAGTTTCCTGGCTATTAATGAATACTTTATGGGAATATTTACTCCTCTGTGAAATAAAAAGAGAGGTGTTCCCGCAGCAACACCAACTGTAGATGTTAATATTTTTATTTTTATTTTCATGATGGAGGGCTTAATACGAACCCTATCTTCCTTTTGAAAATGGTCAGAAACAGAATTTGGAAACTTTTAGGGAATGTATTTGCGTTCACATTTGCCTCCCCAATTAATTTCATCTACTCAGAAACTATAATTTATGGTAATAGTGCTGAATCTAAGCTAATTTGCTTTCTTTCTTTTTTTTTTTAAGATTTTATTTATTTATTCGACAGAGATAGAGACAGCCAGCGAGAGAGGGAACACAAGCAGGGGGAGTGGGAGAAGAAGAAGCAGGCTCATAGCGGTGGAGCCTGATGTGGGGCTCGATCCCAGAACGCTGGGATCACGCCCTGAGCCGAAGGCAGATGCTTAACCGCTGTGCCACCCAGGCGCCCCGCTAATTTGCTTTCTTAATATTCGGTCTGAAATAAACAAAGTGGCACCTAGCATGTTCCAGACATGGTTCGTGTAACATGTTGCTCTTCACTCGGCCACAAAAACATGAGGTCTTTGTGCTGAGTGAACACCTTCTTCAAGCGGATTACCCTCTATCAATGGGCTTGAAATCAAGTATTGTGGCCACTGGCTTGCAGGCTCTATTTGGAAAAGGAAAATTCTGGAGGACAAATGTTCCTTTTTTTTTTTTTTTCTTTTTAATAGAGTGATCCATACAAACAGCACAACTTTTCTTTCTTGCTACGTGTTAAGATCCGAGCTGAAGCATTGCATGAAAGCTATCCTTACTAGTCAGCAGAGAGGCTCCTACTCTGGAAAACAGATGAAGCCCTTACATATACTAAAGTTTAAAAAATCTTTAAGATACAGGGTAGAAAGCACTGTTTGTCTCTGATGAAAAATTAATGAAATGGTGAAAGCATGGTGTTAGCATGAGCTACCCCCTCCAAAATATTCACCCGAGGGTGCCGTTGTGAGCAAAAGCAGCTCTCAAGGCAAAAGCTCCTTCCGAAAACTCACTCTTCCCCTTGCACCTCATCTTCAATGACCGTGTGGTTACTACAAAATTAAGGACAATTATCTTTTTTGCATCCCTGAGCTGCTGGTGAGCATACAGGCCTATAGCTCACGACGGCCTAAAAGAGTTACCGGATACAAAGGGAGAGAAGGTGACGAAGTGACAGAAAGCTCTTCAGCAACAAATTTTATCAAAATTACCCAGAATTATCATAGTTTTAATCTCAAGACGGAAGGCTTTCTTTAGTTTGAATGCCAGACTAATTTCTTTTTGCTTTTATATCTCCAATAAAATATAGAGATGTTGTTAAAGGAAAACGTCTTTTCCCCCTTATTATGCTTTGTCCTTTTAAAAATGTTTATTAACAAAGTTGCTGGGCCGAGAGTTATTCGACAATCCCTTCCTCAAGGCATTCTTTCTATAGTAGCTCTACGTGAACATAAGGCATCTGTATATATACGTCAATATCACCTGCAGTACTTTGTCATACATAGAGAAGTGTGATGAGCATTTTATCATGAAATGCCCTAATGAGAGGAAGAGATACAATGATCTTTCCCCAGTGTACTCCCATATACTACTTTTGTCAATAGGTTTCTATTGTTCCTATATGCAAGACTGATCGTGCAGGTATTTCAAAATGTGACGCAGGAGGTTTTTTGTAGACCTAGGCATTTCACTCCAGTTCTCCATAAACCTATTCTTTAGGAGCCCTCAAGGGATTTAGGTTTTTCTGTCATTTGGGGCCCTTTAAATCCCTAGTGAGACCCTGTAATGCCTGACTCTTGTAGAAAATTCCACCCTTGATGGATCTCCCACTTAGGAATTTCTGGAGGAAATCTCATAGGATTTCTGTCACGTTAGATTTCCTTACACAAAACCTGATCCTCCAGTTGAGAACTTGACAGGGAGCCTAACACTTTCGGTCTGGAGCATGGGAAAGAATGAGGACGAGAGTAGCAGCGATTTTCTTCATGGATAAGGATTTCTGCTTCTCTAACAACTCAGTGCCAGAGAGCCACACAGATATTCAAAGAGGTTGGGAACAGTAGCAGGGGTCCTATACTTAGGGGACTCTCTCACTGCTGGTTCTAAGAAGCAGATGAGAAAGAGTGGCTGCATCAGTCAACAGTGTAAATATACAAGCCAGGGTGATGTTTAAAGATAAAATCCCCATCGTGTCACCAACTCGTGTGCTATAAAAAGATGGAAAGGCAATCAGAGATCCGATCATTTCCCTTGATGACGCTATATGCAACTAATGTCTCAAGGCATTAAAAACTAAGCAAGTGGGTAAAAATTATAGGGCAACATTGGAGAGACTGTTTTTGAAGAAAGGTGGTGGAAGTGAAATTTGGTCAAGTAGATATTAAGAAAGCTGCATAGCTGCTATTGGAGATTTATAATGTCCATTAACATATTAATGAAATTGAGGGCTCTCTTTAAATTTGTCTTGCATTTATCAAACTTATATTACCACATAACTTTTTTTGTGTATAAAGAGGAACACACAAGGGAACCATAATGTATTTGGGAACTCCAATGTAAAGTAAGACAAACCAGTGTGGTATACTAAGTACTACCTGAATCCATAAATACTGAAGGGATACAGAGTAAGGAAAGAATGGTAAGAACGGCCTGAATTCGAATTTATTGAGTATCTACTCTGCGTCAAGCACAGTAGATATTTTACATGTAACAACAAGAAATGTGTATTGAGCACTTAACGGTATGTCAGGCACCATCGTGAGTACTTTATATTCATTATTTGATTCGATGGTTTTTTATCCCTATGGAGAACATGTCATCATTATCCCCACATTATACATGAGAACTTGAGGCTTAAAAAGATTAAATGAGGGGCGCCTGGGTGGCTCAGCCATTAAGCGTCTGCCTTCGGCTCAGGTCATGATCCCAGGGTCCTGGGATCGAGCCCCGCATTGGGTTCCTTGCTTGGCGGGAAGCCTGCTTCTCCCTCTCCCACTCCACTTCTTTGTGTTCCCTCTCTCGCTGTCTCTCTCTGTCAAAGAAATAAATAAAATCTTAAAAAAAAAAGATTAAATGACATGTCCTTATCAAGAAGGTGGGCAACTGGATTCCAGTCTATCGGGAAAGACAGGTATATTGACAACTAACCCATACACAAAGTGTTAAGTCCAATACTAACAGTATGAACAACAACTAAAAAAGTGAAGTTTTTCACTTAACCGATGGGAGGGTTGTCCTGAGAAAAAATATTGGTGGATGGTCACAGAGCTAAGAGCTACAATTATACAGGATCTGCTGGAAGATGTTGAAGGGATAACAAAAATGCCCTTTTTTTCTGGAAACAAATTCATACGCGAATTTGAGAAGGTTGCTATTATTCATTTGGGAAGGTTGCTATTTTACTCAATTTGTGAAACAAACAAAACGAAACTAAACAGAGTTTGTTGTTGTCTGAAAGAAATGAACTATATTCAAAATAAGTATTGCCTGGACATGTCAAAATGATTGCATACTTTTTTTTCAAATGTTGGCTCCTAATACAAAGATTGTAAAGATTCAGTCCATTGGATGAAGTGTTGTTTTTAGAAATGATCTGCCTTCTCTGTTTATTCATATCCAATTCAAGAAATAGGAAATTATTCAGGAATCTTTTTTCTCATTATGGTCTTGATGTGAAATTCATTTCGTGGTTGCTGAGCATCTTGAAAATACAGTGGATGGTTGCAACTCCATATTCCTCTCTGGTGAGTTTACAACAACTGCTGAAATAACAAATGATAAAATGGCTTAGACTTTTTTTTTTTTTTTAATGTTCTTAAAGTTGAATTTACTCCGTGTTTTCATCAGGAATTATTTTTAGGATATAAAAATCATATTCTGAATTCTATAAAATGTGGGTAATTTAGACATATAAATATAATTTATAAAAATGCATAAAGATGGTTCAGTGTATAATGATAAGAACACATAAAACATCATTTTTATAATACTTTTCTGCTCTATTTAATCTTTTCGGCCCTCCCTGATTACTCTAATATACCTTGAGATAGGTAGAAATAAATTAACTATAATTTAAGCTGTAATTAATTTTTGGCCAGGGCCCAGTACAAAATAATATTTGAACAGGAAATAGAATTGTGACTTTCAGATTTCCATTTTAAGGCCCTGTAGGTCAGAAGGCAACATAATGAATTATTAGAATAACATTCATAAATCAAATCCATTCCAAAGAAAGCTTGATTTTTTCTGATTTAGGTAGCCTTTCTTCCAAAGTTTGAAAAGGTTTTTAAAGGTTACTTTATCTGGAGAAAGATTTTTGTCGGATGGCAACAATTTTACTCACCCTTTCTATTGCTCTCCATAACCAAGTTGCGATTCTCCTTAAAGCAGTTTAAAAGATA
The DNA here is from genome assembly GCF_017311325.1 of Ursus maritimus. Lineage (NCBI taxonomy): Eukaryota > Metazoa > Chordata > Mammalia > Carnivora > Ursidae > Ursus > Ursus maritimus. The sequence goes on along the minus strand of NW_024427107.1, from coordinate 25,751,702 downwards.
TACAGTACAAATGGGACATATTCCCATTTTTATTCGTATAAGTACATCTCCAGAATAATTTATTTCACATCCTTCTAACATTACTTTGGGTCTAGAGATCAGGGACAAGATGATTGAGAGATACTCCAGGTAAATCCGATCATAGTCTGAAAATGTAGATTCTGAAATACTTTGCACTAATTTTCAAGTAATTAGAACAATGAAATACATAGTCTTGGGTAAACACATCCATTTTCCAACTCGTGGCAAGCTAATTGCTCTTCATCTAGAAAATGTAATAATACTAGCAGTGGTCTGACAATGCAGTTCCTTATATTCCTGCAGGAAAGAGGATGCGGGCTGGCTGGTAGTACTGCATTGGAACACCGGGTATCCGCACATCCTCGGGGGACGGTTTCTAGGGGTAGGCTGAGAGCTCTAATCGCAAACAGCGAAGGTGGGCCTGTCCAATTATGGAGGAGCCCAGACTAAGAGAGAAATAGTGATATAGAGAAGGAGCGCACACAAGAATAGACTTGGAAGACCAAATTAGAATGAAACAAAAACACAACTATTTTCTGGGTCGAATGTAAAGGACTGAAGGTGAGTTTGAAAATGGAGTGTATATGGAAAGGTTGTAGGAAATTTATGTGTTCAAAGGTCACAGAAAAAGGAATTAGGGATTTCTTGTTGGCAGCAAACTCAGTAAAGCAACGATAAACTGAAGGGGTCCAATTGCTTGCTTTTTGCTGTTGTTGTTGTTAATATGATTTCAGTCAGAGAAGAGTGCCTAAAGGAGATGACGGGAAAACACATCTGGTGCAATGTATTCAGTTTGCAGCAGGAAGTAGGCACTGGAGAGTATCAAGGAAAGACTGCCAGCGTGGTTGAGGGATCTAGAATCAACATGCTATTGGTTTAAAAAGGTGAGACTATTTTGGGGTGCCTGGGTGGCTCAGTGGGTTCAGCATCTGACTTCGGCTCAGGTCATGATCTCAGTCTTCTGGGGTGGAGCCCAATGTTGGGCTCCCAGCTCAGCGGGGAGTCTGCTTCTCCCTCTTCCTCTGCCCCTCTCCCTGCTCATACTCTCTCTTTCTCAAACAAATGAGCAAAGTCTGAGAATGTAATAACTCTCTTCAAATATATGAAGAATTTTTGCTCGAGAAGACATTAAACATATTACTTGAAGTACTCTAAGGAAGCAAGAGGAACAATAGGCAAGAGTTGCAGAGAAGGACATTTTGACACCACTCAGGGTAGTTTTTCCCAGTATTTATGGCCATTCATCGGTGGAATAGTTTGCCTTATGACGATGGTATGGGTTGTGCATTACTAGAAATATTCAATATAACCTTTACAACCTTTTTTTTTTCCTTCCTTCCTTCCTTCCTTCCTTCCTTCCTTCCTTCCTTCCTTCCTTCCCTCCTTTCCTTTCTTCTTATTCTTCTTCCCCTTCCCCTTCCCCTTCTTCTTCTTCTTCTTCTTCTTCTTCTTCTTCTTCTTCTTCTTCTTCTTCTTCTTCTTCTTCTCCTTCTTCTTCTTCTTCTTCTTCTTCTTCTTCTTCTTCTTCTTCTTCTTCTTCTTCTTCTTCTTCTTCTTCTTCTTCTTCTAACATAGAACTCCTTCCTAAGACGACGTGGTTTGAAAATAGACAGGTACATATAATATGACTGAAATAGAACTAGAGAAGTATGCTTTGGTATTGCTCTGCTTTTCATTTTCTGGGTTTAACATTATTAAGAAGAAAAGACTTTTTTAAAAAAGTTTTTATTTAAAATTTTAAAAAAAGAGGAGAGGAAAGATGCTAATCTATTCTGAGGACGCTTCTAGCGTGATAGAGCACCCAAAGTGGAGGTCCCTGCTCTGGTTACCTGATCTAAGGTTTGAGAGCTAAGACAAGGCTCCCGTGGGTGCTGCACCAGCCAGCATGTACTAGATAAGGTCGTGTATCTTACGCTCGAGGTAGAACTTTGTGTTGCAAGCATGTGACATAGACCTCTCTCAAGCATCATTATTTGCTGTGTTTCTTTTTGCTTTTTCTTTTATTTTATAAGGTCTGCGGTCTCACTTTTAGCCATAAAGTAGTTTCCTGAAATTCTCAAGAAGATCTTACTTATATTTGCAGCATTCCAACGCCCCCATTGTCTCTGTATTATCATACGGTTTGATTATTCTGTTTTCCTCCACTTTATATCAGCCTGATGACTGTATTCTGATTCTTTAAAGCACTATGTAAATCTAAGTCGTAAATGCATGTCTAGTCTTACTGGATACCATGTGCATTAGGTTGAATAACCCTAGGAATTTTGTTATAATCGTGTCATGCCTAATGATGACCTACTCAGCCCCTGCAAACATCATTCAATTACTCATTTCAGCATTGATTTTTCTCATGCTTTTCTTCATGGCATTTAAATGGCTCTTACATCTCTCCTTTTACTGAGGTGGAATAGTATATAATGGCAGAGATGTTTTGCTTCCCACCTTCATAATGTTACACTCTGCTTCAAATCCTTTTGGAAACAAATTGGGGTATCAATACATAAATAATGCCACACTTATTTCTAATTGAAATCACTGCTTTCATAGAAATGGTATATTAAAACAATTTTCACTGAAAAAATATTTTAAATGCCTTTGTACAATAAAGAAAAGATTACTGGGGTGCCTGGGTGGCACAGCGGTTAAGCGTCTGCCTTAGGCTCAGGGCGTGATCCCGGCGTTATGGGATCGAGCCCCACATCAGGCTCCTCCGCTATGAGCCTGCTTCTTCCTCCCCCACTCCCCCTGCTTGTGTTCCCTCTCTCGCTGGCTGTCTCTATCTCTGTCGAATAAATAAATAAAAATCTTAAAAAAAAAAAAAAGAAAAGATTACCAATTCTCTGTATCAAGAATACAGTTTATCCCAAACAACTTTTCAATAGAAGTAGAATTATTAATAGGAGAATAATAAATGCATATAATCTCAGCATCTAACCTTAAAAATGGAAATAACGCATCAGTTTTTTAAGAATACATTATACTGGTGTGCCTGGGTGGCTCAGTTGGTTAAGCCTTCAACTCTTGATTTTGGCTCAGGTCATGCTCTCAGGGCCTCGAGATGGCGCACTGCATCGGACTACCCAGTTCAGCAGAGAATCAGCTTGTGATTCTCTTCCTCTGCCCATCCCCCTACTCATGCTCTCTCAATCTCTCTCTTTAAAATAAATAAATAAGCCTAAAAAAAAAAGAATACATTATATTCACATGCACTATTTAAGAGATTTTTTTAAAAGAATTTTTTGCAATTAAGATCAAATTAATTGATTCACAACAACTACCTTTTTTTAAAGCTCAATGTTACCATATTCTCTTCCAAGATCTGTTTTTGCCTTCACTCAAATAAAGGCAAATCTAGTTGTTGTTTTTTTTTTTTCCAGAACATTACTAATTTTTTCCTACCTCTCTTTAGCACATTCCCATTTTATGAGATATGCAGCTTAATATTTTCTGCTCAGAATTATAAAAACTTCCAGAAATGACATTTAAAAAATTACACTGGCCCATTTAACTTCACCTCCACCAATTGTAAGAAATTACACAAAGATCTATCGTTGTTACCCTGGAAAAAGGTGAAACATTTAACTCACTGGATTTGGTTTCATAAATACTAATAATACTTTTAAAAACATTATTAGAACATTTATTCCATCTCCTTTGTAATATATTTTTTCTCCTTTTTAAAACTAGGCTTTATGTAGTCTCATTTTTAATGTCTCAGTCGAAGGAGCTTTCATAAGCCCTTAAAAGATATCCTGATTTGAATTACTCTTGCTCAGAAAATTCCTAATGTTTAACTTATATTCTCCTTTATTCAATTGTCGCTCTTCAGACCATCTTAGAAAAGTAATTTTTCTCATAATTTCCCCCTTAAATCATTGCAGGTAATCTCTATATTTCATCTTTCTTAAGCACATAGTGCTGTTTCAATTTGCAGAAAATCTTAAGGTGACTTAAGATTTCCCTTAATTTTTCATTTTTGATGAAATGATGCAGATGTTCTCATTTAGGTATTATATCTTAATATCATAAAAAAGGTAAGAAAATCCCATGGGACCTTTAGAATTTGTAAATTTCTCCATCGATTTCATATTTCCATCTGGTGTCTAAACCATCTCACAATTATGTGCAGAATGGAGCTGTTGATTTTCTTGTCTTTGATCCCCAGATAGAAACCTGGACATCTCCCTTTGACCTTTCCTTACCCTCAGCCACCTTACACATTTAATCTAAGATAAATCCTAATTTCTGCACCTTGAAAATGTAATCTAAATCCATCCATAATTTTAATCTCTGTTGACAGCACCCTTGTGCAGGCCACCATTATGTCTTGCTTGGGTTTTCACAGTAGTCTCCTATCTAGTCTCTTTGCTTCCATTCTCACACCCTTTCTAGTTTATTTCCAACAAAAAAGCCAAAATGATCTTGTAACTCATGAATCAAGCAAGTCATGTCACTACCCACATTAAATCTTGCCAAGACTTTTCCACTGAACCAAGAATAGCATCCAAATCGCTTGGTTTAACAACTCCTGCCTATCCTTCCAACCGCATCTAACGTCACAAGCACATTCTCCTCAGTGTGCCCACCACTCCATTAGTAGTGCTCAGTGCCATGTTCCTGCCATAGTGGCTTCCTCTCTTCAGTGACCAAACCAAACACTTTCTACATCAGGGTCTTCTTACTTTATGTTTCTTATGCCTAGAAATTTCTTCCCTACATTCTTCACATGGCTAACCTTTTTACTCCTCTTTGGATCTCAACTTAAATGGTGCTTATTCAAGCAGTCCTTCTCTAGCCACTATAACAAAAGTTGACCTATTATTATAATATCATCTTAATTTCATTATAACAACTCTCAAGTCTGTAATTACCTTGTGTAATATAACTGTTTCTTATTTATTTTTCCTGCTCCAGTAGAATATAAGCTCCAGTATCATAATCAGCTGTTTCTCCAAAGAACTGTGGTTCTTTTCAGTGGGGAATGGTATTTAGAAACCAAGATCTGGGTGCTATGTGTGCACCTTATTATTTGGGTATGATTATCTCCAATCCTTCTCAATGGAAACAGCTGTGTAACTCCATTTGTATTTCATATATTATACATCTCGATGGTTATTAGAAAACAGGGCCTGTATTCTTCAAAAATGTCAAGGTCATATATGACAAATAAAGACTGAGGAAATATTCCAGATTAAAAGAGATTAAAAAGGTACCATATCTAAAGGTAATGTTACATTCCGGAATGGATCCTGGATTTATAAGAACTTATAATCTGTATATATAGTATTTTATTGGAAGAATTGACACACTTTGAATATAGATTGTGGATTAGATTAGACCATAATACCGTATAAATGTTAAATGTCTTGATTTTGTGCTGTGATTATGCATGAGAACGTCTTCGTTCTCAGGAAATACACAATGAAACATTAGAGATGGAACGCCACCATGTCTGCCACTCACTTTCACAAAGAAATACACTCCTATCTGTCTCTTCTGTTTCTTTCTCTCATTCATCTATTGAGAGAAATCTCTGTCTCCCATCCACTATTGAGAGAAATAGAGAAAGAATAACTAGCAAATGGGGGAAGTTGTAAGTAATTAAATCTGAATAAAGGGTGTGGGAAGGTTCTTCATTTTACAATTTTTTAATAGGTTTATGAAAATTTATAAAAAATCTTCAAAACATGCATTTTGGTTGCATATTTTTTCTGTTGATACTGCTTTGAATGAATGAGGACTGAAATAGCCTCTTTTTCCTTTTCCAAGTAAAAAGCAAATTAAAGAGCTTGAAGTGGGTAGCAGCATGAACAACATGCAAAACCAGAATTTTTTACAAAGGGCAGATGAAAACAAGATTCATTAATATCACTTTATTCTTAAAGAGATTTTATAACTGTTTCACTCAACCAGTACTAGCCCATCAGGTGCAAAACCACAGAGGAGAATATTATTGCTTAGTTTTCTCCTTTCACAAAGAGAAAATCTTCTAAACAGCTTAAACTTGCCTAAAGCAATTTCAAGATGACCTAACTCTCCCCAAGTGACTTCTCAAATTCTTAAACTATTATCTTTCTGTTCAAACCCCTTTTCTAACTTTTTTCCCAATTACACCAGCCATATAATTGCTAAGCTAAGATTCCTATAGACTATCTCTATCAAAGGATCAGGATAGGGAATGATAAACCTCTTAACAAAAACTTAATTCTGATTCTTTTCCCAGATTAAGGTATCTTAGCAACCTGTGAAGCATTTTATCTGCTGATTCTATCATTTGGAGCACTTCGTTGAACCCTTGAATTGACCTTATACCTGTGTGTTTCCTCTCTTGTTGGTTTTGTTGGCCCAGGTTATATAAAATGAGGTCGGCAAACAAAAAGCAATGTGACCACACATGTGTAAATGTATTTAGCCTTTAACACCACAATTGGTTATTTATAAACTTATGAACCAGAATCTTTATTTCTGTTATTTGTCTCCTGGGAATAACAGGTCTAGCTCTGCTCCATGGGTGGCAGTGATGAGGAATAAGAGCTTGGTTTTAGCTAATACAAGGATTTGAGATGAAAGAGGGGTCAAAGCTAAATACAGCCACCATTGCTCTAGCTGGGGAAGCCTGAGCAGTGAAGCATGCATTGTGGTCTAACCTTCAAGAGAATGTTCTTGGTTACAGTACTGCAAGGTGGGTGACAAATGATAAGAGCGCATCCAACTTGTCTAAATAAGTTCAAGTATTCTGGCTTTGAATCTTGGGAATACCAGCTGATGAGATCAAAGAGCTACTGTCAGCGGTAGTGGGAGATTGTGTGTGCTACAAGCAAGCACCTTTACCACTGGTGACACTTTCTTCATCTTGCTTTACCGCACTGGCCACTCCACCTCACCTCGGTCATGAATCTTCCTCGTCTTCCTGGCTGGTGGGAGTATTGCAGATCTAGTCCTTCATCCTTTTTTCCTCTGTCTCCTCTCATTCACTACGTGACTACATCCACTCCCATGGCCTTAAGTATCATCCATTCTCTGGACGTTCTTTTTTTTTCCCCCGATAGCCCGGACTTGTCCAGACTTAAATTCTAGACTCCTTCAGAGGCTTACTCCAGGTAGGTGTGTAATAGATATCCAAAACGTAACATATGCAAAACAAATTCCTGATTTTTAACTCCTAAAATCTGTGATTTCTCCTACAGATTCTCAGTGTTAGTAATGAGCAATTCTATTCTTCCTGTTACTCAGGGCAAAATCCTTGACAATTTTCTTTCTCCCACACCCTACATACAAATACCAGTAATGTATCTGGAGGCATGGCTTTCAAAATGTCAAAACATGGAGCACTTTTTAATCACCCTTATCATTATCACTATAGTCTGAATAGCATGATGTCTTGTCTGGATTACCGCAATAGCTGTTCACTGGTCTACCTTATTCTGTCCTTGCTCATACAGCCCACAGCAGCCAGAGGGATCCTTTTAAAGAATATATCAGATCGTGTCACTCCTCCAGTCAAGTCTTTCTGATGGTTAATCCAGATGTCTTCTCATGGCTTAGAAGCCCCTGCCTGGTGTGGGCCCCACTCCCTGATCTATTTACTACCAAGACCACACTTTTGTCATTTGCTCCAATCTAGTCTTATTGACTTTTTTTGCCATTCTTTAAACAAACCAAACATACTTCCCATTAGTATCTTTGAATTTGCTGGCTCCATTGGCTGGGGTGCAGTTTCCCCAGGTACGCTCAGCTCTGCACCCATGGCAATGTATCAGAGAGTTTTCCCAACCATTCTTTTTTTTTTCCTTTTTTAAGATTTGTTTATTTATTTTTGAGAGAGAGAGAGAGTGTGAAGGGGGGCAGAGGCAGAGGGAGAGAGAGATTCTCAAGCAGACTCCCCACTGAGCACAGAGTCCAATGTGGAGCTCGATCCCAGGACCCTGAGATCATGACCTGAGCTAAAACCAAGATCAGACGCTTCACTGACTGAGCCACCCAGGCGCTCCTTCCCAACCATTCTTTTTTTTTTTTTTTTTTAAAGATTTTATTTATTTATTTGACAGAGAGAGAGAGACAGCCAGCAAGAGAGGGAACATAAGCAGGGGGAGCAGGAGAGGAAGAAGCAGGCTCCCAGCGGAGGAGCCCGATGCGGGGCTCGATCCCAGGACTCTGGGATCACGCCCTTACCCAAAGTCAGATGCTTAACAAATGAGCCACCCATTCTTGACTAAAGCGTCATGACCACCATCCCTCATGTCACCGCATATTCCATTTCCCTATTTTATTTTTTTCAGTAAGTATTGTCCCTTGTCATATTATTTGTTTTTTGTCTTTCTTTTTTAAAATTTCATATAAAGCAAACTTTATTTTTTAATTTAGATTTAATTAACTAAAATGTAGTGTATTATTGGTTTCAGAGGTAGAATTTAGTGATTCATCAGTTATACAACTGATAACACCCAGTGCTAGTTGCATCAAGTGCCCTCCTTAATGCCCATCACCCAGTTACCCCATCCCCCCACCTGCCTCCCCTCCAGCAACCCTCAGTTTGTTTCCTAGAGTTAAAGGTCTCTAATGGTGTGTCTGTTTCTTGTCTTTCAATTCTACCTAAATATCCATGAAAGCACAGACCTTTGTTTGCTGCTTTCCTTGATACCCAGGACAGCGTCAGGCATAAGTAGATGATTAATAACCAACATGTGATGAATGAATTAGTCGCATTTTTTTCTATGTAGAAGAAGTAGATATAATAAACTAGAAATCTTTTCATGTTTTAGATAACATTCTAGAATGGGTAACCGAAATGAAGATCTGTAATTATTGAAGAAAGAATGTGAAATCTTATTTGTGTGGTCTCCTATAAGCTCATCTATAAAATGGGGATGATAACATCTTTCTAGTCTACTACAAAAACTTGCTATGAGCATTAAATGAGATGATATATAGGAAGTATTTGGATTCTACCCAATATTACAACATCCAGTCTCAGAGAGGTTAAGTAACTTCTTTAAGGTCACATAGCTAATACGATGTAGACTGAATGCAAATGGGTAACTCGCTAACTTTGAAGTTCACGCTCTTTCCTTTATGCTGCAAAGATTCTTTTGTACAGTGTAAAAAAAATTAAGTCAGATTCATAATGAGGGCTAAGTGGCAACACAGAAAAATTGACATTACCCTTAAGCCATTAGATATGGTTGTCAAAGAATGATTAAACTAAAGCTTGGATTGTGTTCTGAGCTTGGTGGATCCATTGAGATGGTGGTCAGAACCCAGATCCATACTGTGCTGGTCAGATTATTCTCGCAATTTTGTTTGAATTTGGATATCATATTTTAAGGACCGTGGAAAAGCTGAAAACTCTTCCAGGAGGAGTATTTGGGATGACTAAAGTCCTCACAAAATAGCCTAAGAGAAATGGTTGATGGAATTAGGGATGTGTTAACTGGGGTGAGAGGGAGGAAAGAGTCAGAAATTACTGGCAGTCACTTAGACCAGAAATTTCAGTCATTCAATACAGCTCCAAACAGTAGAACTATGACTATGAGAAGCTAAGCTAAGTTTCTTGGGTGAAATATGCTCTTGCAGGAGTTCTTGAGTTCTTTTTAACTGGAGTTCAAAGAAAACAAACAAACATGATCACAGTAGGGAAGTTTCAAGAGGCATCCAAGTATCAAAGAGGAGATTGAACTAGATAACCTTTGGGTCTGTTCTGACACTTGGATTTCATGCTTTGTCAGAAGAGACAGTTGGGCTGCATCCACCCATTAGCAGGTTTAGGGCCAGTAATTGGGTGGCTATCTCATCCTACTGAGAACGATAAATGTATATGTAATTAAAACATTATCTGGATCTCAGCTGAGACCTTTATGCTCCCCAAGAGTGGCATAAAATAGACTTGAACCCCAAATTCTATGCCTTGAGGAAATACTGATACTGTGTAATGTGAATTATTGGAGTGGAAGATGGGTCAAGAGGAGAAGTTTGCATTTTTTAGATTTCCAGATCCCTGAGCTAGCATAGAACTGAAACTAAGTTTTCTCAAAATCAAAACGAAACAAAACAAAGCAAGACTCCCACAAACATTAGTGAATTGAGTGATACGTAATAAAGCTTAAAGGCAGGGGCACTTGGGTGGCTTAGTCGGTTAAGCGTCTGCTTTCATCTCAGGTCCCAGGATCAAGTCCCAAGTTGGGCTCCCTGCTTTGCAGGGAGTCTACTTCTCCCTCTCCCTCTGCTCCTTCCCCAGCTCATGCTCCAGCTCTCTCAAATAAATAAAATCTTAAAAAAAATAAGAAAGCTTAAAGGGGACTAGGTGGAGAGGAGGTGTGGTTTATATGGTAGCAAAGCAACTAAACTGGGCATGAACTTTGTCTGATTTTAAAATGTCCCTGAGCCACCAGCCACAGGGGAATATCACTGGCTTTTCAATCCACGTTGGTTGGCTTTATCCCTTTAAAACTCATAAGGACGCTTCTCCTTTCTCTTTCCTCCTCGATCCCATCTCCTCATTTCCTACCTCAGAACTGCCTCAGGAATTTCAGTTTCTTCCCTTTCCTGACGGGCAGTTTCCCCAGCCCTCAAGCTCTAGAATTCACCTCAGACTCACCATCACAAACCGCAGCTTACCAAGGTGCTCATTAGAGTTGAGGACCTGCTCATCAGAGAAGTCACCATCCTTAGAAAGAATATTAGCATTAGAACAATTTACTAGCATTTCAAATTTATTATTTTAGTCATCATACAGTAGAACTGATTTTTAAAAAATATTAAACATCCGAGGAAGTTTTTTGGTCAAATCCCCTATTCCAAGATTAAATAAAAAGAGGCAGCTAAGCATCGTGTTCTGGAGGCAAACAGATTTTGTTTCTGACCTTGTTTTAACGTGACCGGCTGTGCCACTTTGGGCTGGTTACTTAACTTCTCTGATTTTTTGATTCGTTCATCTCAAAATGCGATTAATACAATGTGTTGGTGCCATCAGGGTTAAGTCAAATAATGTGTGTGTAGAGCACTTCACATACTCCTTTTCATCTGGTCAGTGTTCTACAAGCGTTAACACCATTACTAATAAAGTTTCCTCACTCAAAGATCTTTTTAAATTTTCTAAACTCAAAATAAAATTTCAATGACCACTGAAAATTTAGCTTGACAGACTTTGAAGAATATACTAAGGATATTTACCACTAATATTTTTTCTTCTGCCTATCATTTGCCAAACTGTCACTAAGATTTCTTGAAAATACACTTCAATGGTTTCGGTATCGAAAGCAATTTATTTGACTGGCAGAATGATAGAGGAACTATTAGTTAAATACATTTTACCAATTTTACGACTTTCCCTGGTAGCATGATATCAAGATTAGATACCGTGATCCTAAATAATCACGCTGACCTTTGGCAAAATTGTAAATTAGAAATAGTTTAATTTAGTATCAACTTTCTTTTGACTAAATCCCTATCCCAGCCTTAGACAAAGCTCCAGTCCCGTGCTGTTGTTAGGATAGCCACTCTCACATATAACTATATACATTTAAATTGAAATTAATTAAAATTAAATAAAATTTAAAATTTGAAATTCAGTTACCCAGCTGGACTGGCCACATTTCACAGGCTCAAAAGCCATGTGACAAATGGCTACTTATCAGAGCATGCACATATAAAACATTTTTCATCATTGCAGGAAATTCTATTGGCCAGTGCCCCCCAAAACTCAAATAACTTGTATCCTTTCTTGGTCGGGCACCTTCAAAACCGCTTCCCAGTTAGGTGTTATCACTCTAGTATCTTCTCCCTCTGAGATTTGTCTTATATTATCTTCTGCCTCTGTCCTTTGTCTTATATATTTGTCTTATATTATCCACTGGTAGAAGGGGGCTAAGAGGGAGAGAGTGCTGGGATGATTTCCAGGTAAATGAATGCATAACTATTCATCTTCTATAGCAGTATTTTTCAGAAAGTGGTTCTAGGATGACTGCCATCTTAATCAACTGAAATAGTTGTTTAAATGTGAGATTCTTGGGCCCCATATTAAACCCTCTCCATTTGCCTTTTGAATCAGCTTTCTCAGTCATTGTTACGGAATGCTGAAGTTTGAGGGCCATTGCTGAGAGGGGCAGCCATGATGGGTCTCCAGGAACCAAGAGCCTTATAGTTGGATATTAATTTGCATAGGAATGGAATGCAATGCCCAGTTTAGGTAGCAGAGGTGATATTTTTGTAAGGATTATTTTTGTTGATCTTCAAATTATACAGTAGAAGACCATCTACTCGTAGGCTCATTGCAGACCTACTTGCTAACATAATTCAATTAGTAAAGCCCACTTACCTACTAAAAGAATTAAAAAAAGGTTTACTCTTGACATGAGGTATTTTCTGTATTAATGTTTTAGAATCATGTCTACTTTTTAATGCTTTCATTTCATTTTATTATCATTGTTATTATTTATTTGTGTATTTATGTTATTGGAGAAAAACATGGAATGCATCATAAATTTGGCTGTCATCCTTGTGCAGGGGCCCTGCTAATCTTCTCCGTATCATTCCAATTTTGGCAAATGTGCTGCTGAAGTGAGGACTATTATTATTTACTGAAGTACAATCGAGAAAATTGTAAGATTTTAAAGTGTACAACATAATGATTTGATATATGTGTACATTACGAAAGGGGAAATCATGTTAACATTTGTAACTTGGTTTTATGTCATTTATAATTTGATTTTATGTTATTTAAATTTCCTTTGAGAAACAGAGAATTTTTAAAGGAAAAATTAACGAAAGAGGAAAAAACAGGGAAAAACTAACAAAAAATAGACTTTTTAAATAAAATTGAAAACAGCTTAACCAAGGAGACAGAAAAGAAAAACCGTCAAAACCAGAAGCCAAAACCAAACAGTGGGAAGTTTTCTGGCAAGTCTCATCGAGGAAAAAAGAAAGAAAATAGTTAAACAATACTAAGAATAAGAAAAGGAGAATATAAACATGGATATAGGCAATATTTAGGTAATTACAAATAAGGCAATCTGTTAGAAAATCTTAAGTGAAGTTTTGTTTTACTAGTTATCTAGACTTATATTAAAGCATATAATAATTAAAGCAGAGCAATTTGCCACTAATAGACTAGAACGATAGGATAGAGAACTTAGTAGCAAGCATTCAAAGATGAAGAAGTTTACTATAGGACAAAGGTGGCAATGCTAAGCACTGGGGGAGAAAGTGTGGAAACAAGTACTAGCCACTTATACCCACATTGCATCCTGAACTTGAACCATAATACAACTCCAGATGCATTAAAATTTTAAATGTGAAAAATCAAACCAGTAAGATAAAATAAACTAGAAGCAGTTAAAGAATGACTTTATCTTCCTTTCACCAAATCTGTGTGTGTGTGTGTGTGTGTGTGTATTTTTTCCTTCTGAACTGTCTATTCTGGCAAAAAGGATGAAGTATGAAACAATATACAGTCATGGAAAGATCTCTGTAAGTATTGTTTGCAAAGCCAATTTATAGAAAAAAGGCATGTTATGGTCCCAGTTTTGTTATCAAAAAACAAGCATAATGAAATGAAGCCCATCCCCCAACTCTACATCAATATTTGGAGGCTATCCCAGCTGACATCTCAGATATATAAGAAGTATCCAGTTATTTATTGTTGTTGCGTGTAGTTAAATCAGTTCTTGACCCCATCCTCCCTGTCTTATGGACAATTCAATTGCAGCTGCGTTGGGTCCTGTTTTCCTTTCACTAGTTACTGTCTCACACGTGGGAGGAAGAGCTAATCTTCAGTCCGTCATTGTCAACACTGATCATTTATTTTCTAGGCGAGGGATAAGCGTTTGAAATCTGGTGTCTTCCTGCTCTTCTGGTACATGTGGGGCAGAGTAATCCTTATGGAGGTGGGGATACTTGTTTAGCAGACACTACCCTCTTAGAGGAACTCATGCAGTCATCTGGGAAGTCTGGGTGCTAGGATGCTGAGCCCGGACAGCAGGAGTCCTTCACATGTATCCTAGACTTCCACCCTTTATTTATTAAATTATGCTCCATGCTCCAATAAACCTCAAAGATTCCCTCCTCTCCTCTGGCTTCTTCAAACACACCTAGATAACCTCTTATATGACTTTAAATTAACACAAAAGACTAGAGGAAACTGACTTGGAGCCAATTTTGCTTTCATCCTTAAAAAGAGAAAAAAATCCTGAGGAAAAGAAATATAAATTTGCATACCTGATTGAATTGGGGGATGAGGATTAAGAGTGGGATACAGTTGGAGGAAAGAAAAATAGGGAAGACAAACAGAGTTGTAACAAATATATGCTAATATTCTGATTGAGTATGTGTGTAAGAAAAGATCTATAATGATACCAAATAATTACAAATAGTTACTTCTGAGATTAGGGACACCTTTAACTTCAAATAGAACTGTAATATCTGAAATATTTACAAGAATTTGCTACTTTTATGAATTATAAAAGATTAACTCAAAAAGCAAAATAGACCAAGCAAAAGTTGTTTTTTTTTTTTTAAATAAAATTTCAGTTTATAATCATTAGGGCTATAACTAAGTCAAGGAAACTGTCTTAACTCCCTAAGATACTGTGTCCATTCATGATGGAGATATAGGGATAAAAGGTTGAAGGTTTAGTTAAAACAAATTCTTTATTATATTTCAACTATTTGAAAAAGAAACTCCAGTATGAAAACAATATGAGTATAACACATGAGTTTCCAACGGGTATATTTTTTGAAGCTCTTGAAGTCCTTGGGCAGGTGATACAGTTCAGGCAAAGAACTAGTTCTTCCATGAAAAGAAAGTTTTAATATGCTTTGGGACCTGAGAAATGCCATCTACATGTTGCTTATTAGTCCAGAGACCATCAGAAATATAGAAAGCAAGATTCTGACAAGCCAGTTTTCATTTACTTTGGAACAATTTTATCATGCTCAGTAGAATATAGGACTTAAAATCTGAGAGCTGGATAGAAGGATATATGTTTGCCTCTGAATCCCAGAGTTCTTTGTTTTAAGAAATAGGAGGGGCAAAGAGTCAAGTAACCAGAGATATTTAAAAAAAAAAGAAAAAAGTAGTTGCTTCCGTGAAGGTTCAGAGATTTTTCAGGCCCCCAACCAAGGACCTGGAGTCTACCTGTCACTCAGGAACCTGGAATGTAGAGATTTCTCTTGGGAAAAAACGTGTTGTTTCTTAACCTAAAGTGAGTTCATGCCATCCAGTTGGACCATAAGAAAATACAACTAGGAGCTAAAACCTTTTTTTAAAGCCCCAAATGGTAGTAGTTGAACAAATGAACAACCTGCAACAACAAAGAAAAAGATATATCATGATTTAGCATGAGCTAATTCAAGTGGTGAATTATTGCATCATTAAAATTAAAGTAGAAAATGTCATCATTCCAAAAGGGATGAAATAGGATGGTGTAGTGCGGTGATAACAAAATGCTCCCAGATTCATGCTTTTCCAAATACCTTGTTTTGCTGCCCAAATTGTGAACCAAACAAAATTGTTGGCTCTACTATCTGCCTCCTCTCTGACTACAGCCCCTGCCTTAGCCATAGCTCCCTCTCCTTGTCTTTCCCAACCATCCTGTCCTCCTTGCTCTTCTCTGAACAGTCTGCCTAGGAAATGTTGCTCCTTTGAAACAACAACTAAACTGCTTATTTAAATTAAAGACAATGACCCATAGTTGGTAATGTAGACGTTATTTCATAATTAAAAATGACAAGTTTCCTGGTTCTCAGCGTGAACACTAACATTAACTGAGCATGTCACTGGGTTGAGTCCTTTTTCATTCAACATTCCATAAGGAAGTTGTAATTTTTATTGCTCCGTACAGATGAGAAAACTGAGAAAAGCTAGGAAATGTCAGAGCTGAGAGTAAAACTCTGCCTTCTTTTTTTTTTTTTTTTTTTTAAGATTTATTTATTTTAGGAAAAGCGAGAGTGCACGTGGAGTGCTGGGGGTGCAGAGGGGGAGGGAGAGAGAGTGTCAAGCAGACCCCGCACTGAGCCGAAATCAGGGCTAGATCTCATGACCCTGTAAAGAACTCTGCCTTCTTAACCAGTAGTCTGTACTAATTCCTCTGAGGTTATATATGAATTGGGTTATATGTATATAAATGAAGTTCCCTGGCAGACCTATAAATAAAAAAAACCCCGAGACTTCTAGAGTTTTCTTACAATGTTTGGCATAAGGTTTTGCTCATTCTCAATATAAAAGAATTCTTTGTCAATATACACCCACACCCACACTCACACCCACCCACCCACCCACCCACCCACCCACACACACACAGGAGTACTATCCATGTTTTCCCTCAAAGCTATAAAAAGGTTACCTAATCTAAAAAAAAAGATATTCAGCTTCACATCTTATGAGATCCTCTATAGTTTTAATATCTGTCCTGCCCTGCAGCTATCCCCCAGCAATAAACTATACATAGGAATCATAGTGTAAGAGGAAAATAAAGATATATAGTGACACCAATATGTGAAAGCAAAACATCTGGAAATTCAGTAAAAACATTAATAAACTCAGTGAAAAATTTGGTCAAACTTTTTTGATATTATGTAGACAAAAATAAATGAATAGTTAGCTCAGTGGAATAGGTATTTTGGTATTATTTGAAAATAAAATGACAAAGTATTCTAACTATTGTTTCCAGATTATTCTGTTGTGAAGTTGGCCATTTCATTTTAGTCTTAGGTCTGTTTACAAATAGGTGAGGTATAAATAAATGTTTAAAATTTTGGTCAACGGATTGTATTCTACTCAGAGAAACAATAAATTAGCTATTTCTAGGGTTTTCACTGCAAGAAGTATATTTTAGAATATTGGTGTGGGGATGATGTAACATATATAAGACATTCGTGTATGGTGGTCAATAACTCAAATCTCTTGATCACATTAAACAAGTAGATTCTTCTAAAGATATTCTCTTCTACTCCTGGAGGTGAAACAGAGCCAGCCCAGGGAAATATTGACATGTAGCCTTGAGGTAAAGAAGGTGGCTGATGACAGAAGGAGATCTCAGAGATGGATCCTGAGGATGAAAACGGTGGTGGCCTTGAAAAGAAACCACTTGGAGGAAATGTGGGAGAATTTGTCTAGAGGATCCTGTGCACAGGTAGGCAAGTTTCCATTGAGAGAGAAGAGGAAGGCACATGCCTCCATTTTTATCTTGGTTTTTGATTTTTTTATTATGGTAAAATATATGTAAAACTTACCACCTTAATCATTTTTAGATGTACAATTTGGAGTCATTAATCATTAAATACATTCATGTTATTGTGCAACCATCACCATTATCCATCTCCAGGGCTTTTTCATCATCCCAAACTGAAACTCCATACCCACTAAATAATAATTCCCATTTTTCTCTCTCCCCTCAGCCCCTAATGAATACTATTCTGCTTTTAGTCTCTATGAATTTGACCACTCCAGGTACTTCTTATACCATAGACTGAATATTTTTGTCCGTCCCAAATTCATATGTTGAAATACTAGTCCCCAGTGTGGTGGTTTTAGGAGGTGAGCCTTTGGTAGTCTTTGCTATCATGAATTGGATTAGTACCCTTACAAAAGAGACTCCAGAAAACGACCTTGTCTCTTCTGTTATGGGAGGACACAGCAAGAAGATGACTGTCCTTGAATGAGAAAACAGGCTCACACCAGACACAGACTCTTCCAGTGCCTTGAGCTGGACTTCCTCACCTCCAGAACTATGAGAAATGAGTGCTTGTTGATTATAAGCCACCAGATCTTTGGTGTTTTATTATAAAAGCCCAAACTAAAACATTTTGCAAGTAGAAACATACACTATTTGTCCTCTTGTGTCTGATTTATTTCACTTAGCATGTTTCCGACTTTCTTCCATGGTGTAGCATGTATCAGAATGCCATTCCTTTTTAAGGCTGAGTTATATTCCATTGTATGGATATACCATATTTTGTTTATCTATTCATCTGTCTCTGGACATGTGGGTTGTTTCAATCGTTAGGTTATTGTGAATAATGCTGCTATGAATGTGAGTATACAAATATCTATTCAAATTCCTTCTTTCCACTCTTTCAGGTATATACCCAGAAGTGGTGTTTTTAAATTTTAGAACTTTTTATTGGCATATGACATATACAGTGGTGCACAATGTGGAATAGCTCACTCCTGCTCCCAGTCACTGTGTTGAAGAGCCACCTATTTTCTTGTTTTTTTTTTTTAAAGTATTTTTTGCTTTTTTTTTTTTTTTTTAAAGTAAGCTTTATGCCCAATGTGGGGCTTGAACACATAACCCTGAGATAAAGAGTTGCGCGCTTTACTGACTGAGCCAGCCAGGTGCCCCAAAGAGCTGCATATTTTCCAACTCATGGTCCAGAATGTCTTCTGCCTTAAATTATTTGTCTCTTAAAAATGCTCCTTTTGGATGGATAGCTTATGAGATACACCTACTGTTTACTTTCCAACAGTTATATTTTGGATGCTCAAGAAACTCTAGTAATAGGGTAAGGAATAAAGGGAGAATGATTAAAATCTTCAAGCTTTTGGGTAAATTGGATTCAGAACTTATACTTTTACGGATTGCAGTAATGAACTCTGTTCACGCCAGTTCATCTTTGTTTATGGCGGTGAGATTCAGTGAAAAAACACGAGTGTTATGCACTGAATTGTGTCCCCCCCAAATTCGTATGTTGAAGTCATAACTCCAATGTGGCTGTGTTTTGAGATTAGGCTTTTAGGAGGCAATGGAGGCTAAATGAGATCATAAGAATGAGACCCCAGTATAGTGGTTTTATACAAAGAGGAAGAGAGAGATTTTTCTTCTTCCTGCCGCCATGTGAGGACACAGCAAGAAGGTGGCCATCTGCAGGTCAGGGAGAGGGCCCCCGCCAGGTACCGAGTCTCCCTACACCTTGACCTTGGACTTCCCAGCCTCGAGAACTGTGAGAAATTAATGTTTCTTGTTTAAGCCACCCAGTCTGTGGTATTTGTTATGGCAGCTGAAGCTGAGACAGTGTGTCTTACAGCTGA
This sequence comes from Ursus maritimus, assembly GCF_017311325.1. Lineage (NCBI taxonomy): Eukaryota > Metazoa > Chordata > Mammalia > Carnivora > Ursidae > Ursus > Ursus maritimus. Next base: position 25,732,657 of record NW_024427107.1, on the reverse strand, counting down.
ACCTCTATGCCCGTGAAGGAGTCGCTTCTGCTTTTTGAGACTCAGTTTTTTCATTTATAAAATGTTAGTAATATTCCTTATTTCCCCCAAGTAGCTGGGAAAATCACTGAGATAACATATCCCAAGTATGATAGATACACAGTAAATTCTTGAAAGTTACTTCACTTCCCCTTCCAGCCTTTGTTTTTTTTACCACCTAAGCACAGTTGTAAAATGTAAAGGGCACCATATGCTGCCACCATTTTTCAGGTATAATAATAAAAATAGCTAAACATTATTGAGAACTTACTACGGACCAGACACGAGAGCTAACACTTTATTCACATGATCTTGTGCCATTCTCACAGACACTTTAAAATAAACATTGTTATTCCCTTTAACAGATTAGGAAACTGAGGCTCAGAGAAGACAAGTGACTTCTCAAGGTTGCATAGTTATTACAGAGTGGATCTGGGATTTATACCCATGGCTGTCTGACTCCCTGGGCTGTGTTCTTAATCATTTTCTTATTCCCAAGTATATGATTATTGTTCATTCAACCCGAAGGACACAGGAGATTCAATCACTGCTCTCATGCACCTCACTGTCTAGTAGGAAAGGCGAAAGTGAAAATCAATAATTAGTAAATAGTGTGATAAATGTTAAATCTGCACAAGATGTTATTGAGTACAGAGGACAGATGCCAACTGTCTGAGGAGGCCAGAAAATAGTTCCCGAATCCATTTGCTGGACTACCAAGGTGGAGAAGGACATTTCAGACTGAGGGCCCAAAGGCACAGAAGCATAAGGGCAAGGCTTACTGGAGGGGCGCCTGGGTGGCACAGCGGTTAAGTGTCTGCCTTCGGCTCAGGGCGTGATCCTGGCATTCTGGGATCGAGCCCCACATCAGGCCCCTCCGCTATGAGCCTGCTTCTTCCTCTCCCCCTCCCCCTGCTTGTGTTCCCTCTCTCGCTGGCTGTCTCTATCTCTGTCGAATAAATAAATAAATAAATAAAATCTTAAAAAAAAAAAGGACAAGGCTTACTGGAAACCTACATGTAGTTCTGGGGGCCTGCAGTGAAGGACACATACTAGGGAAATGTAGTCAATGAAGCAGGAGAGGTTTGGAGAGCCCAGATTGTGAAGACCATTATATGGCATATATGACAGGCATTTAAACTCTCTGCTACAGAATATACATGTGAGAAAGCCATTCTTGTATGTCTCCCTCTTGAGACAGTTTCATCATAGAAAGGAATGAGTCTTGTTTATCTCTGTGTATCAAAAGCCTAGGAAGGGTAGTACTCAGCAAATATTTGCCACACACAAAAAGTGAATGAATGAATGAATAAAAGAACAGTGTTATGCACATCACAATATATATTTTAACTGCAGGGGTATGCGATTAGAGGGCGTCAAGAACGGGATAAAAGATAACAGTGAAGAGGAAATTTTCTAGCAAAGGTATAGTGAGAAGGATATTGGAAGGTTATTCAAGAGAAGGACTGTCATTTACCAACAGAGAGAACACAGAGGGTTGTTTGGGGGCAGGGAGATGTGAGGTGGAGAAGGAGGGAAGCAGCTTTCAAGAGAATACAGGTGGGTTTTGAGTTGAGTGGGAAATGGTTGGATTTCTTGCTGTCACTTGGGTCTGGAAGCTAGAGCTAAGGGTCATGCCCTGAAAACCTTGGCAATACCTCTTTACATTGACAGAGAGAATGTACAGAGTAGGTAGAGACTAGAGTGAGTTCTGGGGTTGTAATTTAGGAAAAAAACAAGTGCTTTTCAGAGATTCATACATATTATAGAATCGTATTTGTCATCAAGGATAGAGAAAGAGGAGCCTGGAATGTGGGCTTAGGAGGAGTAAGGGATAAGATGAATCTTGTGGCATGAAATCTAAGGAAAATTCAAGGGGATATGTTTTCAACGGGATTAAACTCTGCAGAGAGGAGTAAATCTAGCACTATTTGCTATGTGTTGCTTGACAGTATATTTATTGGGGAAATTATGTGATATCTATGGAATTAATTTTAAAACAATTTTAGGGGGCTGCTTTGCTTGGTGCTATATTTTTTCCACGAGTTGGATGCATTTTATATTCAGCAGTGGAAATTGAGCATTTTTAAAAAGTAAATCATACTCACAAATGACATTTTCATGAAAAAAAAATGAAAGATGTTAATACGGTGTAATACCAAGAGGATACAGTGAATGCAATTACTTGTTTGCTCAAGGCATCATTAAGTAAGCTGTTGGTAGGTGCAAAAAATAAGAGACCCAAATGGAAATTTCCGAGCAACTGGTGTGTTGACTTTTCTTGTGGGAGGTGCTCTTTGGGATAGCTATGGTAATATAATATCGCTGGAATATATGGGAATAGTCTTAGTGGCTTTGAATAGAACAAAATTATTATGAATAGAGGCATAACTGAAGATTCAGCATAGTAATTTATTTACAAAATAAGGATTGTTTTCATGGTTGTGAAGAACAGTGAAGACTCTACTGTTTTTAAGTTTTTAGAAATTTAAATTATAATTATAATTCAAATTTTAAAATATTTGTTGAGACTAAGGAATATGTGTACCTATCTAAGTGTCTGTGTTGTGCAAAGGGAATAGAGGTCTATATTTTTTATAAAGAATTATTGAGCGTATAACATATAAAAGAAAAACATATATTAAAAAAAAGAAAAACATAAGTGTGTCACTTGATGTACTCGATGATTTTTTCACAAACTGAACACAGCTGTAAAATCTATACCCAGACCAAGAAACAGAACATCAGCAGCACCCCAGATGTCTTCTTTAATCTCCCTCCCAATCACTAAGAGTGAACACCATCTGCCTGTACAACATAAAATCTAAATTTTTAAACACTAGATTTTATCTGATTCTCTACCATGTAAATGGATAACAGTTCACTGAAGATGGTGCATTTACTGGTTTACTTGTTTTCTCCTTTATTTAGGCTTTAAACTTGTCCACGGCAGGGATTATGGCTTACTCTGCTCATGTTTGCCGAAAGGGTCTGGTGCAGGGTTGGGAACATGGTAGGCATTCAAAAAATAAATTGACTAATAAAAATGGAATGCAATGGAAGCAAAGAAAACCTGAGGACCATTAGACCCGGAATTATTCCTTGTGATAAAGGTGTTTTGGTCTTGGTGGCGCTGAAGGGCCAAAATATACCTGGACTAGTTCTCATTCTGAGCTTGACTCAGGGCAGGACAGAGAGAATAATAATTCAGTAGGGCTGGATTTAGGTTTGTATGATTGGGTAGCAGAGAAGCGGGTTTATAACGGCAGCATTTCACAATCTGTTAGGACATCAAAAAGATACTTTAATCTAACAAACTTTTTCTATAGTAGAGCGTGGGCAAGATTTTTCCCTTCCATTCTTCAAGGAGGTTAAAATAGTCCCTTTGCCGAGACCACAAGGAGGTTATAGTTGAAGGAAATGAACTTCACTAGTAATATTTCATCACTGTTGTTCATTTTACATATATTTTAGAGTTTTCTCTCGATGTAGCTACTGATAAATATTAGACACACTTAAAATGTTACAAAAAAAGGAGAATAATCAACTCTACATTTTGCTGCATTTCATTATCTAAATGTTGTCAATAACCTTGATTTTCTTATTCTTTCATTGTACAAATGACATTTAATTCAATGATACTAAAAATAATTAAGATTAAGTGACTGCTTACTATAAACCAGCCCTGTAATTTACATAAATGAACCCATTATAGCCTCGCAGTTATCACACCTCGTAGTATATGCTGTCCTCATTTTAAGGAAATGAGGCTTAAAGAAGTTCAGCTTCTGGCCAAAGCCATAAATCAAGTGGGTCTTTGACTAGAGATTCAAATCCAGGTCTGTCTGGATCCAGAATCTGGGCTTCCACCTTCTAGAAGACGCTTCAGCATCTTATCAAATCCTGATACTTTGGGCTTTTACCCACTATTAAATACTTGATACTGTTTACTGAAGTTTTGTTTTGTTTAATGACTCAATAGATATCCTTTTAACTAGAAAATATAGCAGTCCTGAGTGAAGGTGGCACGGGGGGTGGGGGGATGTAGGGTTGGGGCGCTGCTATCTCTGGTGTAGGCAGTCGTGAAGAGAGATTTCTATAACACACCAGAAGGTTGGTTATAAATTTGGAGCAAGGATACAAAACTAGAAGGCAAAAGTCCCAAGTACTACATTCAACTTAAATTGGAGTATTACAGAAAGGCATCCTTGGCAATTCTATACATGGATACAGGGCTTGCAATTCTGACCAATTTAGTTAACTTTTTGGGTAAATTTGTTGTCTCGGGAAGTTCCAGTTAAAAAGAAAAAGCTATCGGTCAGTTTCCATTATTATTACTTCAGCCTGAATTAAATGAACACATTGTAGGAAACTGTGCTAGCAGTATCATACCAGTGAGAGGCAAACTACCAGGTAGGGTGCTCAGAAAGGCAAACTGGTCTCTTGAGACAAGAAGACAAAATTGTCTTAGGCTCTGATTATCTCCCTGATGAAGAGGGTTGAAAGGAGAGGGTGGTGGTCTTCTCTGAGAGCATACTTCCCAGTGGCTTCCTGGTCTCCTGGAATTGAGTAGGTCACTAAGATCAGGCTCTCTTCCTTATAAAACTGTTCCCAGGCTCCCTGTAGGATGAGTGTTCGTCTCAACTTGTCACCCAGCCCTTGGTGGCCAATTCTCTAGCCTTGTTTCACACTTTGCTCCCACTGTGGGTTTTGGGGCATCTTTGAACTTCTCTCAATATACCTTCAGGCGTTTCTTAAGAGTATTCGAGAACTATTTTGAAAACGGCAAATTAGTGCTTGCGTCTGTGTATGCTACATTTCCTAAACTACTAGAACTCCATGAAAGAGGGTTTTTGGGTGCTGAAATCTGCAACTCTCCCACATGTAATTTTAAGTACAGCAGGACACACCAAACAGGTGACAAGGAAGCAGGTAGTAATAAAAATAAAATACTGTTGTTTTGTCTTTTAAGAATGAATCACACATGTGAAGAAATAAATCTATTCCTTTAAAAGCTGGCAGATTATTTTAGGCCATATCAAGAGAAAAATAGAATGTGTTCCATTAAAAATGATTGAGAAATGTTATTCTTCACTTTAAAATAGTTGTCACTTAAATTATAATTTTTATTCTCAGCTCAAGAGTAAAAAGACAAATTTTCTATAACCGGATAGCTATTATAAAGCTAACCAGATACCTTTGTCTTTCTTCTTGCTTTTATATTAAGCCCTATAGACTAAGCTCTTGGCTATAAATAAAACTATTGATGTTAAAAGGTCATGGCTGTGACCTTTCACATGTTTCTTCTCCACTGTATCTATATACACTGTATACTTTACCCAGAGAAGAGATTTTTTATTTAAGAGAGCTTAAACTGTTCAAATTTGTAATGTACTGGGGATTTTGGAATGTCTAGGGGACTTAGTGGATAAAGAACTGACCTTTCATCTCTGAACCCAGACACAGACCAACCTCAGATAAGTGAAAAAGTTTTGTGTCAGTTGCCTGTATGATAAACTGGTACTATCCACTATCTTCCAACCCAATTAAGCATTACTGGCAGATCTGGCCTCAAGAGGCACATGGAGTATAGAAATGGAATTACTTCTACTCTTGGAGAGGGTGTCTGAACCTTCAAGATAGGATTTTAAGGTTATAAATGGGAAACATTGGCCAAAGTAGCATCTAGAGATAGAAATCCATAAGCCCATGTGAAAGCCACCCCTCACTCCCATAATCGAATGCAAATTTTAGATCCTGGGATATTTCCAAGGTTCATGCTTTTAGCTTTTATTTGCTATGTCTTCAAATGCTTTTATTTGCTATGTCTTCAAATGCAAAATATTTGTACCATTTAATCCACAGGAAAAAACAAATAACTTGACTGTAGCCAACAGTAGCAGATGTGTGTAGTGGTGGCATGCAGTGAAACTTGGGGCTGACAGAGCCAATCTAATGTTCACAGAGAAACACAGACTAGAGTTTCTAACATATTAAATAATACACAAATCCCTGCATTTTATATTAGGGTATGTGATATGAAGTTGTGACAAGTTTTCATTTTATTATTTAAATTTCACTTCCTTCACATTAAAATGAATTCCCTTTTCAAATAAACATTGGAAATAATTAAAGAACACATAAACTTGAGGACATACTTGCTGTTTTTTTAAGTCTTTGATTTGTCAAATATACAACCCAACCCAGTAGATGTTCACTACCTACTTTATCATGAATGGATGAGTGATGATCAAAAGAGGTACTATTGCATGTTGGGTGGTCATTGTAAGTCAGAAAAAAAAAATCTGTTGAATGTTTCAATTTTGCAGAATTAATGAGAGGGAGGAAGTTGAACACTTCCTATAAAAATATTCAAGTAATTTAAAATTTCAACAATGAAAGGTGTCAAATTTAACTTGAGAAGAGCCTTTAATGGAAGTTAATACAGTGATTAAGTATCTTTATTTTTCTCCCTTAGAGAGAAGACAATGGCCATTGTCATTTAATTTAATTTAAGTAGAGCTTCATTTACATATTACTGAGATCTTTGTAATATGCAGTTATACAGGAACTATTTTAAAATTAACAAAAGAAAAAGATGTAAGGTTTTTTTCTTGTGGATATATGACAAACGACAAGGAAAAATAAAGTGGAGAAAACCACTAATTTAATCTCTTTGGTTAGATTAGAGTTATTTTTATTTACTTTTTAATATTTTTCTATATCTTTGTGTGCTGTACACAAAGCATATTTGTTATTATTTTTTCTAACCAGGAAAAGTAACCTCTGAAACACACACTAAATTCTATCTGGTTACAACTCTCTCTGTAGCCATCATTCATGTTCAGAAAACTAAATACAGTATTCATTCTGTAAATTTGAAAACCACTAAGTCCTTTGGACATCAAAGGGACAATACTTGAAAATGTTTCCTTGAGTAATTTGATTTGAAAGTTGAGTGAAGGTTAATTTGAAGTTGAGTGAAAGTTGAACTCAATAAAAGTGAAGAACCCAAGTTCAAGAGCAAAGGTGAGAAGAGTGGCTAGAAGGGACCAGGAACTTGAAAATACTTGAGGGGAAATGTGTTGAATGGTTCTGAAGGGAAGACAGTAAGCCTATTTTGATCTATATACATAGACGATCTGGATACCTTATATTCTCAGTGTTAAAAGAAAAGAAAAAGGAACCAACAGGTCCCAAATGAATCACTTGTGCTACGTCCCGTGTCAACAAACTAAGACTTAATACCTAACTGGAGTTGCAGCGTCTTCCAGGAAGGTGATCTTTAACCAGCCAGTCTGGAATCACCTGGTCAGCTCTAGTGAGGTCATCTGCTTGATAGACCCCCATCTTCCTTGAAACAATCCACTCTTTATTAGAAGCCCCCTTGACGCACCTACTTCTGCTTGTAAATGCCTTCCATTTTGTACAACTTCTCCAAGTTCCTTTCTTTCTGCTAGATGGGATGTACCCCACCCATGAATCATTGAATAAAGCCCATTAGACCTTCAAATTTACTCAGATTTTTTTAAACAATGGGTTTAGCCCAAAGTAATTAGATGAACCAAGTCATTATTTAATAAGTACTTTAGTGAAGACATTTAATGTGAATGGCAAAAATATTAGCAAAATAGGAATATTAATACAAAGAAAAGAAGTAAAAACGCAGAGGTAAGAGATTGAAAGATCAAGATATGAAATATCCAAACTGCCTTCACATTGGAGGTGAGAAAATGATGCTGTGTTTTATCTTCAAAGAGTAGATTAGAAATACAGCCTGAAAATCTGAGAAGGATTGGAGCAGAACATTTTTGTGAGAAAAAACAATAGCTAAAATTCAAGTTTTGTGACTAAGGATTTTTGGTTTTATGTTTTAAGATGATCTATTTTCTCCATATGGCTTTTCAAAGGGAACTTGGATATAATCAGTAAGAACCATTTAGAAATGGCTTATCCTGGAAATATTATCTTCTTACACTCACTATTTTTCCTATCTAACACGGGAAACTAAAAACAAAACCCTGAATTCTGATACCAGCACACAAAAATTTTAGCCAAATCTTTTGTTTAGAGTTGAAGTTTTTTTGTTTGTCTTCTTTGAGAAACTATAGAAATAAAGCTCTCAGCTAACTTGCGGTAAATCATGGCTTCCTCAGGGCAGAGCTATACAACCACACGTGGCTGCAAAGTTCACATTCCTGTGAATTACATATTTTCGTGACCTTTGTCTAAGCATCTCCTTTACAGCATGGGTAACAATTAGAGTTTAAGAAGTTACTTACTTATTAATTTAATATACGTGCACCCCACTAGGCATGAAGATGTGTCTACTTTCGCACCATTGTATCTGAGGTGCCCAACTGCATGACACCTAGTAGGAGCTTAATAACTGTTGAATGAATGATTCCATCAGTGAACGAATAAAGCACTCCTTGAGCTTTCATTTTGACTTAATTACCACGTAAGAAAACGAATGCTTGCAATCGAGTGGCTTTCCATTGCTCAGAAATGATTTTTACTATTTGAAGGATGAATAATGCTTTTAAATTTTATTGACTCAGAAATAAGCATCTTTCTAGAAAGGAAACAAAAAGCAAATATACCACCACGAACAAAAACATGTAATGCACACAGTGCCAATTTAACTAGGAAAACACAAGTCTGATGATCATTATGCATGTTTTTCTTAAAAATTTCTTCCTATTTCTCACACAGAAAGGCCTGTTTAGAGATGTCACACGTGGTCATTTAAAACCATGTCCACTGATTTAATGTCTGCAGGCACTCGATGCATAGTCAAAGCCAAGAGAAGACCACTTGCTTTAAAGATGATAACACCTTTGGAATGTTAATAGTGTAAAACTTTCTAAAGGAAAATGATTTCTTTACTGAACAAGGAAAGAGTCAGATTGGCTTAGTCCATTTTGCACCTTTGTGCTAGGGAATCTGTAGGTTTAAATTACAGCAGCTTTAGTCTTTGCTTTTCAATCCCTTAATCCTTAAGGAGCATAGGTTTCAGTTCAAGACAACTTCACACAGAACATAAGAAAAGACTCTGTGAGCCTACCTCAAGTATGATGATCTTTTTTTCAGCTGTGATCTTTTGCTTGCATCCCATAGTAAAAATGACTTTGAGGCAAACCAGTGTCAAATAATTAATGCATTTTCAATGAAGGACTTTTTTCCACTCTGCTATAATGCAATGCATGAAAAGCAATAAATACTTTCATGTAAGCCACTTGTACCTGTGGTTTTCATCACTGTTTCACTGGGATCCTTCACATTAGAGAACCTTTGTGAGGTGCCTAAGCTGAAATGGAAAGAAAAGCTGGCCTGGGAGGTTTTACATCTGGTAGCCTACCCCATTACTTACAGGCTACATCTTAAAAAAAAAAAAAAAAAAAAAAAAGAAAGTCATACAGGTTGAATTGGGGCAATTATGTTCTGATCTAAGACATATATATTTGTCGATTATTTCCAGGTGTTTCTTAAAAAAACATGTTTTCTTGATCTATAATTAATATTTTGCGATGGAGTTCTAGCAAAATGCCACAAAACCACTCACTATTTCTCCATGCTGTAAATGATATGAACTAATAGTAACCATATTAAGATTCTTAGGTTTTTAAGCATTATCCTAGTTTGTGTCACAACTATTATTTAAAATTATAATATCCAGGTGTTGTATATGGTATTTGATCAAAGGGAATGGAAATGTAATGAGTTATAAGTTTTCTCCCCGAGGACTCAAACTGTACATAATGGGAGAGGGTGTGATTTATTTTCTGAGTCATTCTGGAAACAGTTATAAAAACCTTTAGTTAAATGTTCGTAACTGGGGTTATTGAATCTGCTGATATTTACCACTTATGGGGGGAGTTATAGGAGTGCATTTTTTTTTGAGAGGAAAACTGAACTAAAGTATCTTTTAAAAGAAACCTCTATATATCAGAAAACATTAGTATCACCTGCTGATTTTTTTTTCGCCTGCTGATTTTTTAATGACTATTTCCAGGCTCTGTGTGACATGTTCACAGAATCCAAACCAAACCAAACCAAAACAAAACAAAAAACCAAAAAAGCAAAAGCAAACAAACAAACAAAAAAAAAACTTCAAAATTGACCTTTAGAGATAACAAAAAGTGACACTTGATTTTTTTTTTTTTGGATGGTGATGAATGCTTCCTCTAAATTACAATGAACAGTAGAGCTATAATTTTATGAGAACATTCCTAATTTTCCCCACATTAACCTTGTGTTAGGAAATGCTAACAACTTTGAATTACAAGACTAAATCCTCCTCCCGTTCTCTGCCATCAGTGAAAATGATCAGTCCTTCCCCTTTAAGCAAATGCAATAAGGAAGCGTCAGAAGTGGGTTGAACACTTTTTTTTTTTTTTGATCTTCCTCAAATATTGTTTGACCTTAATCACTGTCTTCCAACAAGCTTAACATGACATCACCTTGAAACAAAAACACACAGCTCTCAAGTCCGGCTCTGGAGTGAAAAAGCCCTGATTATTAGTCCTCTGTGTGATCTTTCCAGATCGCACTGATGAGATGAAGTTTAATCTCGTTTCTCTCCTCTCCAGCACCACAAACCACAGGCAGTTTAAGGCAGCCTGAAAATCTCTTACATCTGGAAGAGCAATAATTCATGGGATTTCGCCTGACAGCCATGACAGGCAGCAGGGCAGCCAGAAACAACCGTCTCTTATGTTGTGCTGTTTGCAAAAAATCAGAAGAGGAGGAGTCGGCACAGGACCACATCCTTCTTTAGCATATGTTAGTGGAGAAAACCCTTTTATTTTCTGCCAGATGCTTCATGAATAGGTCCTAAATATTACATAGACAGTAGCTATCACTTCCAAACAAAATTCCTGGGTGTCTGCTAAGCTGCAAAGCGTATGAGGGCCTATTGTCTGGCAAAGGGTCACGGTTAAATTTGCAGAGATTTTTTAAAATAGATATCTCAGATTCTACATGTAATTTATAGGCATTTGCACACCCTGCTGTGCATGAATACGATACCATCTTCTGAGTGGGATTATTTCGTGAAATGTATATGGGATTTAGCTACAGTAACTTTTACTGGGCAGCTTAGAATGGCCAGCAAAGTACTAGAATTTACTGCGGCACAGCTTGCGCTGTCAAGCTCAGGGTTGGTGTTTATGATTTCTGCAGAAGCAGAAATAAACAACTTCTCCTTAATGGCCTTCTTTATGTGTAGGCAGCAGTGGCCCTATCTGGTCTCACAACGGTAGCCGGTGCAGCAGCCTGAGGAACCGATGGCTGAAAATTTGCATTTCTGCTTCTCTGACTTCGCTGTGGCCGTAGCCAGAAGTGGGGAAATAGACTGCAAATGTTTGAATGGGTAGCATTCCACTCTACTGTTTTTAGTGCTATAAATACATTGTGGATAGAATGACCCAATTTTAAGACTCTGACAGGGAGGAGAGAAGGCAACGGCCGGATTTATTTTCAGATTGTACGTTGTCGATAAATCCCGTAAAAATACTCATCAAAGGCAATTTAAATGACTTCTCTGAGAGGCCCGTTTTTCCGAAGTATGCGATATAGTCACGTCACCATTCAACATGCCTTTCAAGGGACATCGAGGCAGTGGTCAGAATTCTAGGAAGCATGAGCACGAGCGCATGCGTAGGTTAAATATGTATTTTCCTCCTTGGGCAAAGATTTAAAAAAAGGTAATTCCCTCAAACTTTTCTCATGTAACAAGAGTTTTGAAAGTTCTGAAGAATGTTGACGTACGCTGTATGTAGGAGCAGGCAGAAAATACATTTTTTAAAAAACGAGACAACCGTTTCATGCCAAAGAAAAACAATTCCTTTGCCAAACTACACATTGTTAACTTAAAATGTGTTCCATGTGGAAATAGGAAGACTGGTTTTAAGGAAAGGCTAGTGATCTGAAGTCAGCTGGCTCCGTGCCTGTCAACTACACATTTTGGCTTCTAGTTTTACAGCTAGAATTGGAAATATTTATTTCCCTATTTAAGAGAGGTTCTTTTCCTTTGCCTAGTAAACCAATGAATTTGCCTGTAAACATGCGTATAGAGAAAAAGACTTCCAGGCAATACGCAAGGGAGGAATAATTGAAAATCTCTCGTAGGCAACATATTATAGGTTGGAAAGATTGCATTTTATTCTATTCTCATCCTGTCCGGCCCTTTTGCCAGCATTTTTTGTTTACTCATCACATTTTCTGGAAAGAAATTAAATTACCCAAGCCTTCGGCTTTTGCGTTTGAAAGCTTATGACCACAAGACAGACACATACTTGGAAGACGTATCTCTACTGATGACAATATTTACCTATCACCACTGTTTAGAATTATCAACATCAACAAGCCTTCCGATATAGCCTGTTCCTGGCTTCTTTGAAGTAGTCGCCCTATTGCCGTGGTCTTTTGTGGGCTACAGATGAATTCTCAAAGGCAGCATGAACCCCCAGCGATGAGCAGTCATTGGAAGGAACTTACAGAGCGAAGGAGTCTTGAAAATGTGAAAAAACTATCTCTCTCTCTCTCTAAAATTCGTTTGCTAGTCATATCCCACTTACCTTGGATCACTTAATTTATCACGTTTTTCGGTGTTTGATCTTGGCAATAAGGAAGGCAGGAAACTGATTCATCAAAGTATTCTCATGTTGTTTTACGTGATGTGAAATGGTGGGACTTAGAACTTCAAGTACACGTAGGGTGGTAGCATCGATCTCAGTTTCACTCTCTCAAAGGCAAATCCAGAGGCTTTCAGTAGCCAGATTTTAGTAAGTCTGAGTGGGCAAGAGCTATTATTACAATTCTGAGAGCATAAAGCTCCTCCTTTTCACACATACCCCTTTGCTGGAATACCCAAGTTCTATTTATGATTTTGGATTTTATTTCACAGCATTCCAGTTTAGTTTAGCATGATGTATTTAATAACCATGTCGACTGTCTTAATTACCCTATAAAGCAGGGTTCCATTGGCATTTGACCCTCCACGGCATTCCAGAGAAACTGCAGGACCATGATAATTACCAACCGCCTGTGAGAAAATTAAACAAAAAGGCCCAACTTTTAAACCACCATTTTAAACGACCTATTACATCTCAGGAATAAATCATTGATGAAATAGCTTGCTTAACAGGAAAATAGCTATTCCATAGCAAAGAATTTCCCCTTGCATGATCATGAAGAGAATATTAAGTATTCTTCAGCTCAAAAGGTTAGATTTTATGTCTGTCCAATGCCTTTTAATGACACATTTTTGTGTAATTTTACTGTAATCAAAGCCTTTTCCCATAGAGGTTACAGACTGTGGGTATTTGTCAGTCTTAAACATTTTGCTATCCATGGAATATTAAATGCACTTATATATGGCCAGAGGAAAAAAATCTGTTTATAATTGGAAAAAAATTCAAATTAAAAAAAGATCTATGAATAGTTTTACTTCCTTTGATTAGCATGGCCATTTGCTATACATTTTGCAAAAAGTGCTAATCAATCACTCCGTGTGATAAGATTGATTTATTAATTGCCAGCATAGTCCAAAAAAATAGTGACCCGCTTTGAAGATCTAAATGTCTGGATTAATTTGAGAGTGGTGCCAATATGTCATAACTAATCATGACATATCGTTATATTCATTTCTATGGAATAGTTCTATCAGTCCGAAGCTCAATAAACATAAAGCTTAAGTTCTCTATCCCCCTACATTCCACCCCGATAAATATTTGTTTTGTGAAAATTGATATTTTACATATGTTTCCTATTACGGTTCCCTGTGTGACATTAGAGATATACTAGATAACTCTTTTCTGATCTCACTGTAATCCAACGATTAAGATCATCACTTAAAAAAAAAAAATTGAATACAATCCGAGTAAAGACCTATAAGAATTGTAGGCTTTTGTTCTTTTTTCGCGAGAATTTTGACTCCCTTTGCGAAAAGCAAAATAGCACATGTGCCTTGAGGTCACATAAGGTCCATTTCCAGGTTTCTAACACTGGCCACTTTTTTTTTTTCCTATTGGGAAATTGCCTGGGGCCCAAGGAAACTGGCCAATGGGTACTTGAAATAATTGGGTGAACAAGTGTGTTTTTTTGGCAGAGATCGATAGTAGAAAGGACAAGTATTACATTTGTTGTCAGGCATCCCGGCATCCCGTACTCGTTCTGCTTGCCAGCTGTGTGATCTTCAATAGATTACTAACCTTCTCTGAGTTGCAATTTTCTCCCCTGTAAAATGGAAGTGATGGTAGCTATTTCACAAGGTTTGGGGGAGGATTAAAACAGATAATATATGTAAGATGCCTTCTACAATGTCTGACTCATAATAGTTACTCAGTTTTTGTTGGATTTGGTTTTTTGGCTCTGTCTCCAGCAGAGTTCACAGTAATCTGACTAATGCTTTGCTAAATGTTTTCTTATTGAAACCCACTCAAAACCTCCAAGGTTTAACACTGAGAAGAGATTGCCAATTAGCGAAGAGTGGCTGATCAAGGAGCCTTAATCCATTTCCTGGACCACTCAGGCCACATAAATTCCTATGGCCGCCAATGCCAGTTTTCAGGGTCACATTCCTCACTGTTCTTGAAAAGTGTGTCCCAATCATAGATTGTTTCCTTGGTTCTTTTTAGCACAGCTGAAGAAGGCCGGCGTCTTATAATAATTTTAAAACACTGTGAAAGAAAAAAAAAAAAGGCAAATAAGGAAACTTTAAAAAAAATCATTAGGTTCTTGAGATAGAGATTTCTGATTCTTATTGTAGTTAGCTCTCGACAAAGTCTGTCCAGCTCTAGATCTCAACCTAAAGTTGTGTTCACGTGCGTCTGGTCTGTGTTTCCCCTTTCCCGTTTGCCCATTGAAAGGAGGAGAGTGCCTCATCTTCCACCAAAGAACTGTTCTTTTCAACACATGAAGCTCTGGTATTGAGGGTGAGTGCTAAACATTAGCCTTGACACCCACTTCGGAATTTTCAACTCAGATGAAGGTTTCGGGCTGAGAGAAACAGTCTCTTCTCAGTAGGGTGATGGCATAGATTATTTCACTCATCAGGTGAGACCTAGAGGAAAAGCTAGGTTGGTGAAGGCACCACAACCCAATATAATTCCCAAAGCTGCAGTTACTATAATATTTAGGAAATTGCATTTCTTATCAAAATAAATCTCAGCATTGGCCCTGGGGTAACATTATCAAGGTGAAGATGGACAGTCTTGATCCAGTAGCTCCTGAAATCCATTTTTAATTAAGGGTTTCTCAAACTCTTACCTCACTAACCCTCTATTGCATGGCCCCCGAAGTGATCCTGGACAAGCTTCAGAGGGATGGACGACTGGGGTGGGAAAACTTAGAGCTTTATTTTCATTAACCTCAGACTAAAGTTTCTCATTTTGTTGAAATTTGAATGTAGACAACAAACCAAAGAAATAGGAGCAGTACCTGTAATGTTACCAAAGTAAATGACAGGTATTTCCATACTGCTTTACCCATGTGACAGATATCATTTATGTTCACCCATATCTCAAAATTATGAGGCAGTAATGAGGCCTGCTACCACATCTCATTATGCGATGTGTTAATAATGAAGCACATATGTTACTGTTGTTAATTATTCTTAAAGCATTTAATAACTATATTTAAGTATCCTCACTTTCCTTTGCAGTCCTATATGTTGCATTTCATGGATGTAAACGCACTATTTTTAGATGGGGTTTTTAGACGTCCCCAGACTGCCAGTGGGTTTGTGGCACAAGAAGTTTAACTTAGGCTACGGACTAGTCTTTAACCAGCAAATTACTGTGCTTCTGCTAGTAGACCCTGCTTTCCTCATCAGTCAAAGGAGAAACAAATGATTCTAGCTGGACAAATTGTTTATTCTCCTAAATTTTCCAGGCTAGAAATGGCAATAAAGTGTTCTTTTCTTGGGGGGATATGGGTTCTAATAATTGTTCTTATCCTTGGAACCAGTCCCTGAGGCCAGCCCCAACTCTTCGGTGACTGGTGATTGGTTTGTCTAAGCCAATGAGTTTCCTTTTGGAGCTCGTTTAGGATGGGCTTCTGGATCTGATTCTAACAGTGACAGCAACAAAAATCATCCTAACCAATACAGAGAAATATCATAGCTTCTTTTCATCTCTGACTCAGGCAGTATCACAGATCCCTTTCCTTGGAACACCTTTCTTATGGACATTTTTGATTTTTGCCTATTTAGAAACCTTCCCCTCTTCTTTTCTAAAAGTAGACCATTTTTCCTTGGGATATTGCCTCCCTCCTATTATCTCTCTACTGTATATAGATAAGGCGGACCTGAAAGCTGGAGGGGTGAGGATGTGATACGGGACTAAGCCACTCAGCACATTTCATGGCCCTGGCCAGGTTCAACATGAGATAGAATCTAGACCATTGGGAGTTAAAACCAGTGCTTTTATAAGACTTGAGAACAGCTTTAGCTCTTTCCACTGGGATTGCTGACAACAAGAAGTGATGCTGGAGGTATTGGTGTCCTCTTTGTGGAATGCTGAGCAGAGACACTGAAATGAACCAGATCCTGGTGACATTATCTGAGACCCTACATCCGGGCATGCCAATGGTCAATTCTTACACACTCAGCAGTCTTTCTCTAGATTTTACGGTTCTATGAAACAATAAAGAGCCTCCACATTTGTTATCAGCTTAAGTCAGTTTAATGTTTTGGCTTCTATCTACTGAAACCAAAAAAGTCCTAAATAACATACCCTTAGAATGCCCAAACCAGGCCAAAGGACTCTAAGATCTTTTTGTTGAATATTGTCAGCCAGGATCCTGTTCTGTGTTTTGTCCGTCACCAGTGTTTTGTCCATCACCAGAAACACATGCGATGTCAGTTATCACTAGATCAATACACTGCTCCCTGTGAACAAGGAAGGTTTGCAGATACTCACTGTTTTGTTTGAATTCTAACCCTGCATGTTTCAAGGTATGCCACTGAGTGGTGATCCCGAGCATCTTGGTGGCCGGCCTTCAGGGCCACGGGGACTTTTCCACTGGGACTGCTGACAACAAGGAGAAGTTACGCTGTAGGGCCTGGGGGAAGGGGAGGAGATGTGACTGAAATCATCATGTTTTCTTTCTTTCTTTCTTTCTTTCTTTCTTTCTTTCTTTCTTTCTTTCTTTCTTCTTTCTTTCTTTCTTTCTTTCTTTCATTTATTTATTTTTCAGAGAGAGAGAGAGAAGGGGGAGAGAGAGAGAAGGGGGAGAGAGAGGATGAGCAGAGGGAGAAGCAGACTCTCTGCTGAGCAGGGACCTGGATGCAGGACTCAATCCCAGGACCCTGGGATCATAACCTGAGCCGAAGGCAGATTCTTAACCAACCGAGCTACCCAGGTGCCCCAGTTGTCATGTTTTCTTGAGGCCAAAAGTTATTCACGGTCTTCCTGCCTTGTTAGGGGATGAAATCCCTTAAATGAAACGCTCACTATCTCCATCATCTCCCCTCAGTACTTTCAAAGTTGTACCTCTTTCCTGTTTGCCCTCTTTTGAATCAATATAAGAGTAATGAATGAACCAGATCTCCTGGAACTTGGCCCGAACCTAGGGTTGACCTGCTGTCCTATGACAGCTGCTGCCTCCCCTGCTTCCCTTTGTTCATTTTGTTTTTTACTTACCTTCCTCTTTCCCAAGCTCGGCAACTTTTGACTCTCAGCACACTGCGTTCTGGGCTCACAGCCCAAGGGTAAACCTTAATCCTCAGGTAGAGAATAGGAAAGGATGACAATGGAAGTAAGCTTAGAGAATGCCCTAAGAATAACAACATCCCAGTTTCCGTAGTCCTCAATTGCTTAGTTGTCTGGTTAGTTCTTAGAAAACACATCTGAATTATCAATGTCCTCACCCTTAGGGCTGGGACAGCTTTTTGGCATTTTGATTTCCTACTTCTTGGCCTATCTCTGAACAAAGGACACCATCACACAGACATCCTACAAAACATCTTCGTACTTTCAGCCTCAAGACCAAGAAAGCAATATTTCTGTAGACACCATCTGTTCTCTACCGTCTCGGGTCTTGTATCTAGTCTGAGAAGTTTTTCTGCCCCAACTTACTGTCAACACAAAAACCTCAGACTTTGCATGCTTTTTACCTTTTCAGACTCTATGTATAACCAAGGTATTCCAGGTCTCTGTAGGTCTTTGGGTAAACATAGATACATATGATTATTAATGACAAATTCTTAATTCCAGTTAAATATGCAATAGGTATTGAGCATTTCTCAAGGGCCAGACACTGTGCCATGTGCTGGGGATAGATTAGTTAAATGAGACAATATCTCCACTATCTGCACATACTTAGCTGCCTGAAGAGAGGGCTGGCTTCAGACAAATCCTTAAAAATGTACAGAATATTAAAAATGTTTTGGTGGGATTTAAGCTAATCTAGGAGGTCAGGAAAGGCTCATCAGACGAAGTAACATTGAAGGGTGAGCACTTAGTTAAACAAAGAAGCCAGACAGAGTCTTCCCAAACACAGGAACAGAATATCCAAAAAGGACAAGACAAGGGGATTAAAAGTATCAGTGTGGCTAGAGCCTAGAAAAGCAAGAGGGAACATAGCCCTTGGGGAGGCCAGGGAGGTGGGAAGGAGCCAGATTTTGGAGAGGCTGCTAAGCCATGTTAAGATTGTTTTTAATTAAAGTAGACTTGAGGAAAACTATACAGATTTGGAACAGATGCTGTGGGAAATGGGAAATAGCTGTCGAGAGAGGAGCAAAAGGATTGCCAGTGTTTGTGAAGGCCCAGCTGAGGTTGGACACCATGACAATGTAATGAAAGCAATCAGCACGGCTATTCCTTTTTCTCCAATAACACTTAGCGGCCTGGAAGTAGGCATGCTGAAAACGGGCAACTAGGTTGCCTTAGAATTTAGAGATTGGCTGAGTATGTACAAGTGTATAAAAGCAAAAGAAATGAAGATGTTGGTATAGGCAGTGGCGCTAAGACTGACCATGAGACCTCATTTATGCAAGGAAAGAGTATTTAGAAAAGACACATATAGTAATGCACACCAGTATAACGCTGGGAGTCCTGACTGCCCTCTTCACCTCCACGGACACCAGGCTGTCACTTTGAGGAAGTTACTTCAAAGGTTTGGGCTAAAAGGGGAGCTTGATAGGTCTTACATCATGATTTTGGGGGGAAAAATGAGAACATTTATGGAAAGTATGGTAGACGTTCAGCAAATGTTATTTTATGAGGAAGAGAGACTAAGTAGGTGTGGGAGAACCTACGAGACTTGAAGAAGAATTGTAAGTGGTTGTGGGGGAGTTGAAGCTCCAGCTTAGTAGGACTGCGGAGGTAACAGAGGTAGAAGGATCTTAATAGAAAGTTAGAGATTGACCTGGTGAAGAGTGGAAATGAAGGGGTTCGAGTAGCAGAAATCCAGACACCACAATGAGAGCAGCACTTTCTAGGTCATTGGCTTGCATCCCATCATGATATGAAAGAGAGAGGAAAACTGGGAGCTGGGGACCCATATCCTCAGTCAAGTGCTTTGTGGAAGGCACATCCCAGGGTCAGGAATCTCTTTCCACAAGAACAACAGGTGTTCCATTTCAGGCCTTCTCTCCCTCCATTTTTGCCTTTTCTACTTGGGTCTGCACGTTCTCCTACTCTTCCGAGTCTTTCCCTGAACTACCTCTTCTAATTCTGCTCTTGTGATAAAACTTTGCTCCTTGTCTTTGCTAGCTGTGATTCTCATCTGCCTTCTCTACTTAGAAGCTTCGTTCATAGGGGGATCAAGCGATCTCTTCTTTTCCATTGCCTGATCATGCTTTAAAACAGGGGCCGCCATCAGGGTTCTTTGATTGAAGCCTGGATTCCCAAATACCTCTTTATTCACTAAATTTCAGATTCTGTTCATGGCCTGCACTCATTTATCTATAAACATTTATTGTGTGGGTCTGTCTGCCCCAGCTGGGTGTTGTGCCAGGTGCTGGGTCAGAGTCATTGTCCTTGACCCCTCTCTAGCTTGTAACACTGGGTTTCCCCCATTCTGATGGCACTCCCCCTTTGCGACTCTACCCCACCTCATTTTGCCCACTTTTCATGACCACCGACTCCTTCAGGGCACCACTGTCCTAGACCACTTCCTGTTGAGTGAATAAGCTTATTGCGCCTGTGTTCCCGGGTTCTCTCTACACGCTTACCTGGGAGCTTTCTTTTAATTCTCATTCATTTGTCTATCACTTTCTTACAGATAATTCTGAAAAAGACATTCCATTTCTGACCCAACCCCCAAGCTCCAGTCTACATTCCTGATCACTCGCCAAAATTAAAATTAAACTGATCATACTAGTAACCAACATTGGCTCAGTGCTGTAGAGTTTACAGATGACTCTCCCCTAACTTCTTTTAGGGCCGCTATCAAATGTATTGGCATGCTGAGCGATTTACATTTCCCTCCTCTGCTCCGTCTAGATTCTGGAGGATGAGGCTCTAGTCTTCTCTTCTTGATGACATACATTTCCTTTCATTTTACTTTTCATGCTGTCCCTCCTATCTCATGTGGGAACTTTCACCATCAATTGTCACCTCTCTCTCCTGGGTCTTCCGTCTCCATGTTTTCCTTGGTTTCCTTTCCTCAGCCAGCAAACATGCTCGCCACACCCACCCTCCCCGTTCCAAAGATGACCTCCCTTCAACCTTGACTCCCCTGACAACATTGCCTCACTTCTCTGCTCTTGCTTTCTCCACTTCATTACTCTCAATTCCCTTCTCATTACTATCAGGATTCCGTGCCCACCACACGACTGAAGCCTTAAAAATCATTGCATTGCCATGCAGCCTGCAAGTGGGAACTTACCGTTTTGAAATCTGACTATTCCTCTCAGGTCAGGAAAAGAGAGAAAATCTCTTCATCTCTATAGTCTAAACCCCCTTTTAACCAGGCTTTGTCCTCTTCTAACCCAGAGGAAAAGGTGCACAGCTGAAATTCAGAGAGAAAATAAAGAATTTAAATTTTGCTTTCATTTCCAGAGACTAATTGCTGAAGTCATAAGGGAATTTAAGAAATTTCCTGGGATGAAGTGGATGGTATAAGATTATTGCTCCGGTACAGATTTTGGAACTTTTCCCCTGGAATCTGCTAGTCTAACCTACACCTTCAGTGTAAACCCCAATAATCTCACATTTTCATCTTATTTACTACTTTACTGCAATTCTTGAAACATCTTTATTCTTTCATGCATAAAACATCACTTTTTCATGTTTTATTTCTCTCTCACTACTCCTATTATTAAGGTTTTTTTTTTTTTTTTAAGATTTTATTTGAGAGAGAGAGAAAGCGAGAGACACCAGCAGAGGGGGAGGGGCAAAGGGAGAGGAAGAAGCAGACTCCCCACTGAGCAGGGAGCCTCATGAGGGGCTCGATCCCAGGACCCCGGGATCATGACCTGAGCTGAAGGCAGACGCTTAACCGACTGAGCCACCCAGGCGCCCCTCTTATTAAGTTTATTTTACTCCCTCATTTTATTTTATTTTTTCTCTTAAAAAGTAGTTTCCTCTAGAGTTCTGTCCTCAGCCCTCAACCCTCACCTTGCCCAGACACCTAACTCCAGGCCCCTGTGTTCCACTGACTAGCAGGCTTCTCCACGGGAACGTACCAGATGCATCTTAAACCAAATCTGTCTGGATTTCAGCATCTCAATTCTGTTCTTCCTCCAATTCCGAACTGACTTTGAGCACCAGTTCTGATAGAAAAGAAGTAGTAGGGCTCCCTATCCTACCTCATGTAACAAGGTCACCTTCCCCCATTTACTCAAGCTAAACATCTGTCATTTTGGACGCATTCTTAACTCCACACATCAAATATTTCAGAGTTCTAATCTGTTCTGCATCCTGGATAATCTCAAAATCTTCTTGCTGAAGCATGTCTGCCATTTGAGCTATTATACTTCTTTTGTTTCTATTTATCCCATATTATTTGGCTCCAGCAAAATCGCTTTGTGTTAACAACCTCCCAAATCGCAGTTTACTTCCGGCCTCAGTTCCATGTCTATCACGGGACACCCTGGGTTCTTCACTCTGGAACTCAATCCGGATGTTGAGGCACAGCAAAAAGGAAGGACAGACTCATGTTCATAGGTCTTAAAGGTGTGCCCAGAATGGGTGAATGTTCTTTTCACTCACATTTCATTGGCCAAAGAAAATCCCAAGGCCAACTTGTATATTAGTGAGTCAGGAACTATAATTTTCCCTCAGGGGCAGAGCTGTAAGAGCTACGTTTGGTAGAAATGTAACCAGTAGGAAAGAGCAGTGAATATTTTGAACAAATACTACAATATACTCTACACTCTCAAAACATTCTGGAGATCCCGCTCTTCGTTCACGTGTAATTCTATCTACTACTTAAGGTGATCTTACCCACACCAGGTCTCCAGCAATCACTTTCACATCGATGGCAGTCACATCTATATCTCCAGGCCAAATACCGCATCCAACCTTTAGACTTTTATTCCAAGTACTATTAGCTGGGTCTATGTAGCTATGCCACAGGCAATTAAATTTCAGTAAGCCTCAAACCGAATACACATTCCTTCTCCAAATCTGTTTTACATTTGCTCTTACATTTCTTATTTCGATCAACATTTATTAAAGCACATGCCACATGATATTTTAATTGCATTGTTTATTAAACTCCTTTCCTCCTCCCTTCTGACCCCCACAAGATAGTGAGCTCCTTGAGTCGAGGACTGTGTTTTTATTTCTTTGTCCCCAGAGCCCAGCTTTATGCCTACTCCCTGACAAGTATGTAGCAAATGCATCTTTGTTGAATGAATGAATGATGTGAGCATTCTTCTAAATGGTGTATATCTAGCTGTTCTCCCTCCAGTCCATTCTCTACAATGGCCCTCTATTTCTTTTCTGAAACTTAAGAATACACTGAATGACATCCTATTGCTGGTATCAAGAGCAGACTCCTTAGCATGACATACAATTTTCATCCCTCTACAGCTTAAATTTCCCTTTTGAGCCTAATTCCCCACCAGTTTTTCCACCTAGTCCAACCCCCATCCAGCTAGTTGCATTTCCCAAATATGTTGGTTCTTTGCATCTTCCTACTTCCTCCACCTAAAAGAACCTAAATTTACCCTTTCTCATCACCTGTATTTTTGCCACCTACCAAAATTCTGAACTATAAGTGTCAAGTGTCAAGTCATTAAAAAAAAAAAATCTTCCTGCATGGTTTTCTCCATAGCCCTGACAAAATTAATTTTCATTTCCTAGTGCATTTCCTAGTTTATTATAGGGTTACACCTACTTTTCAGACATGTTACGTCATATCGTGATTACTTACTTATAGGTTTCTTTCAATGAAGTATATAATCCTAAGTTTGGGGGGACCAGGTTTTATTCATCTTTAGCCCTCTTGAGGGCTTGGTTCATAGTTCAGTGGGAAGTAAACACATGCCTGACTCCGTGAATCAATGAAAAGGCCCAGCCTCCTGTCTCTGAACCTCTATGAAGAGGGGCCAGCGAGTGGAAGGGAAGGCATGTCCTGTAGTGCGTTCAGGAGGCTCATCCCAAGTCGTCTCCAACTTCTTTTGAGAATCAGGGGATCGGAAAGGGTTGGAGAGCTGTGGACAAGGCTGAAAGTCTAAAACAAAGCATAGCAGAAGGTCCCCACAATAGGACTTGTCTGCAATAGGAGTTTGCTTAAACACAGCAACCGGTCAGTAAACATTAGGCGTTATGAACTTATCAGGAAAGTCCCAATCTCCATGGTTCCGGACTTTCTCAGTAATGCACTCTGCCTGAATGCAGAGTGAAGAAATGAGATAATAATAGTGACCAAGATTTGGGTATTGGCACATTGTACATCTCTGGAGACTAGTAAATTATACCTGAAGCTCAAAAGGGCATTACACATGAGCTCATGTGGGCCCAAGGTAAGGTGTATTCCTCTGACAGCCAATTGTGAGATTTTGTCTAAAACTGTCCTTCTTTCAAGTAAATCAAACCTTCTGAGCATCACTACTATGTTTATTTGTAAAAGTATCACTCACGTCAGTAGGCACGAAGTAATTTATTCTAACTCACTTGGTTTTATATATATATGTAAATATATATAAAAATACACACACCTATATATATATATAAAATCTCCATATGAATGTGTGTGAGAATAGAATTACACAGTTTTGATTCCCTAAGGCAAACAAACCTCCTTTGAAGTTTTCTTAGGGTAATTCTGATACTGCTATAATTGTTCTTATAATACTTATTTGCATATAAAAAATTGCAGATGTCTGACAACAATCCTGAATACTTAAAGAATGGAATAATGAAGATCAATTTTAGATTTAAAAACACTCTAAATTCCATGAACAGATTCAGGTAGCAATTATAATTTGAAATAGCATCAATTAAAATACTTAGCATTGGTTAATAATCAATATATATTATAATATGAAAGTGCTGTAATTTCCCAGAGCAACACTGACATTCAGATATAAGGCTGTACATGAAAAGCAATTATAATAAACATCATGGGACTTTAAATAATTCTGCCTTTGTAGAAAATTTTTATACTCAGTGTCGTGTTTGAATTCATACCAGTTTGCAGTAACAGAAAATAAACCAGTGTTGATCTCAGACTCCCTGACACAGGAAGTTAAAAAAACAATATAAAACAAACAAACAAACAAAAAAACAGAGCAAAACAACACCTAGAATTTAATAGGCTAAACAATGAATTGCAATTTTTATTCCCCCAAATTTTGTTTTTCAAAGTCCCTACGCAATGTGGTGTATTTGATTTGGAAATGCGTGTCTTGGGAGAATTTCTTGATGGAGTGATGGGGGAGGGTAGAGGGGGGTTGTTAGGATATGTTAAGTTATTATAGGGGAGAGGATCAGAAGTGGAGGTGCTTTGTGTCATGGCCCTTTAAGTACTAGGAAAGACGGTGCAAAGCTCATCTCAGGACTTCTTCTCTAAACTCCTGTTCCTTCGCCACATCCCAAGCCGAAAAAGGACTGAAAATTAGAGCATCAGTGATTTTCATAATGGAGAGGTAATATTATATGGCAGAGATAATATTTGTGGAATTTGAACTGCTTATGGCAGAGATTTTGATATAACTAGATCAAAGAAGTATTAAAATTATGCATACACATTATCTAAGAACACCAGATAAGGTTTGCTTCAGATAAAAAAAAAAAAAGGACTCCAGTAGATTTGTATAATTATTCCTTTCCTTTTCCTACACCTTTATCCTCAAAAAAACAGTAAATTAAGATGTTGGATTACATAAAGCTAAATTTGATAATCCGGGTAAAACCTAAGGTTCATGAAATAAAAAAAAAAAAGACTTGTGAAATCATAAAAGTTTTCATGAAAATAGTCTTGCATTAAAATCATTACTTATAATTTGTTAATAAAAGTATGAACAAACAATTTATGAATTAATTTATGCTATTTGCTATGGATATTTGACATGGTCAGTCATTTGGTAGAGAAAAGACACACTTCACGTGCAAACGGATACACAGAAAATCTAACTGCATATTCTTTTTCATCTTGATTTCGGCTAATACTATTTTATAGCAGATTACATTTTTTTCTTTACCTGATGCGAACCTTCTACTTTCAGATTAAGAAAATATTCGTGGAAGTTGATGAATTGGGGGTTCCTGGCTCAGTCAGTTAAGTGAAGTACTCTTGATTTTGGCTTAAGTCATGATCTCAGAGTCGTGGAATGGAGCCCTGCATCGGGTTTCCCGCTTAGCAGGGAGTCTGCTCTAGGTACCGGCTGCTGTTCCCCACCCTCACTTGCTCATGCTCTCTCTGTCTCTCTCTTTCTCTCTCTCAAATTAAAAAAAAAAATGTTTATGGGTACTTGGGTGGCTCAGTCGCTTAAGCGTCTGCCTTCGGCTCAGGTCATGATCCCTGGGTCCTGGGAGCGAGTCCTGCATCAGGCTCCTTGCTCAGTGGGGAGTCTGCTTCTCTCTCTCCCTCTACCCCTCCCCCCTGTTCGTTGCTATCTCTCACTCTCTCTCTCTCTCAAATAAATAAATAAAGTCTTTAAAAAGAGTTTGTGAATTGCCACTCTGTCATGAACATATATAGGAAGAATAATAAACATGTATAGCATAAGCTTAAGCAAATCAATTGAAAATTTAGGTTTCTTCAAGAAATATTGGAAAATCTGGCGAGAATTAGCATATTGAATGTGGTATTACTTAGGGTAAGCAAGCCAAAGTGCTGGAACAAATGACAACGAAAGGGATAATGGCTTCAATACAGTGAGCTAATGCTCCTTCTCACACAGCATGGTCTGTCAGGTGAGCTCCTCTGTGTGGTGAGTCAGGGCTGGGCTCTTTCTTCCCAGGCTTCTGCCATCCCACGGGTCCTCAACATTGTCTACTTCTTGCTGGAGGCAGGAGAGAGAGAGCTTGGAAGACAAACCTACTTTTTATCCACTGTGGCCCAGAAGTCGGGTGCAGCCCTCTGCTCCCCTTCCAATGGCTAAGAAGTCACATGACATACTTTGCTGCAAGGAGGCCTAAGAAATGTGGCCCTTGGTGAGGCAGGTTCTTTCTAGCTACAGCTGTTCATATAGAATGGAAGAACAGATTTGGGGGAAAGCAAGCATTTTGCCTAAATTATCTACGTCTGCATTCAGTATTCGATCTTAAAATTCAATGATCTTAACTTGGCAGATTGTTTAATCTCATTGCCTCCATTTCTATATACAGGTCACATTTTTATTATTTGCAACTCTTCAATAATTCTAGTGGATAGATTTGATCAATAAATAACAAATAGATTTGACATAGTTAGAAATTACAACTGATTTCAAAAGCAATTATTCAACTCTTTCTTGGGGATTAAACAGTGACTCCTTGGGGATTAAACTGTGAATGTTTAACACTTTTCTAGACACTGGTATGTGGTAGTGAACAAGAAAGACCCAACGCTTATATTCTTGTGAGGAGACCAAAAGCAAAACATGTGAAAACAGAAAACTAGAAAACAGAAATGAACAATAAGACTAGCAGTGATAAGTGTCACTGAAGAGAGAGAAAGGGGAAGTGGTCTGAGAGAGCACCCTGAAAGATGGTGGTCACATCACGACATGTGTGAGGAGAAGGTGTAAGCCATGTCTGTGCTCAAATGGAGATCACCAATCCTCCCAGCAGTTCTCCTTTGCCTGCTAGCAAAGGCAAACAAGGTTGAGCTGTGAGTATTTATCACAATGGATTGAAGCACAGTGATCCAGGGGTATGAGAGAGGGCCAGAGAGATAGGCAGGAGCCAGGTCACATAGGGCTTTGGAGGCCATAGGAAGAACACAGGCATTAATTCTGTTTGAAATAGGAAACCATTGGAGAGTTTTGAGCAGGAAAGGAGCATACTCTAGTATCACTTTAAATTCTGCCATATACAGACTTAAAGGGAGAGATGTAACGTGAAGAATATATATGGAGGTGTTAGGATACACACCTAACACACATATGGGAACTGAGAAAGTCTTGCTGGAACAGGAAATGTGTGAGCTTGAGTTTTGAATGATTAACTGTGGTTACCCAGTCATGGTGGGTAAATCTGTCCAAAGAAGCAGAGCGGGAGATTGCAAACTGAGTGTAAAATATTATAAATCACTCTGTAGCAGAAGATGAGGTCCAGAGGTGTAACCAGAACTACAATCATGGAGGGTCTTTTGTGTTATACTAATGTAATTGGGTTTTAACTTCGAAACAATAACGCATTGGGAGGACCTAAGCAGAGGTGTGGCATGATCAAATCTGCTTTTTAGAGTAAGCCCTTGTGATACCCGGGGAGAATGGACAGGGTGGGGGGGGGGAGTAGCTGTCTATATAAAAAGTAACCAAGGGCCTGAAGCCCCAAGCAAAGACCATGGCTATACAAGCAGAAATATTAAACATCAGTGAGAAGAAAAAGGAGATGTCTAGAATACTTTCCAGTTGGCTGGTGTTGTTGGGATTTTCAAGGATAGAGAGTACAGGACGAGAAGCAAATATGAGTTGGTTGGGGAGAGAGAGGAACTATAAAGAGGTAGAGGGCTTCAAGTGTGTAAGAGAAATCGTATTTGCAAAAGAAATAAGCTTTTAGGAACAAACCATAGGGTGATAGTCAGAAAGTCATGCACATTAAAAGCTATTGAATTTTTTTCTATTATCTTATAGTCTAAATATTTAAATAGTATAGGGTCAGGTACTCAAAGTTAAATATTGTTTAAAAAAATACATCTCTGGGGGACCTGGGTGGCTCAGTCAGTTAAGCATCTGCCTTCAGCTCAGGTCATGATCCCAGGGTCCTGGGATGGAGCCCCACATCGGGCTCCCTGCTCAGTGGGGAGGGGAGCCTTCTCTTCCTTCTGCCTGCCACTCCCCCTGCTTGTGTTTACGCTCTCTCTCTCTCTGTCTGTCACATAAATAAATATAATCTTAAAAAATAAATAAAAATAAAATTTAAAAAATCTCATAGCAACATTTGCAAAGCTGCTTATCAAGGTATTTTAATATCAATCAACCAGTTGGCAAAGATCATACTACTTGTTCAATATTATATTAACTGATTATATTAATAATCATGTACATAAGTACTAGCTAGCATTTATTGAACATGTCACTTGTCAGACAGTGTGCTAAATTCTTTATATTAATATCTCATTTAATCTTCTTAACAGTCTTGTCAAATGAGAGCAAATATTGTTCTTATTTATTATATGATGAAGCCAAAGCTTGGAGGGGCTGTGTGGTTTGCTCAGGGACACTAGCCAGTAAATGGCAGAGGGGGGAATCGTACTCTTATTTTGAACAACAAGATAACAAACAGTCTCTATCACATTTTTTTCAACACGACATGGTGATTCTTTGAGATGTCTTCTTGGGGGATCTGACCATATGGCAGGATGTATTTTAAGCCAAGCTATTAGTTTTGGAATTAAAACAAAATGCAAACTTGCTTTTTCATTTTAAGCAAATTTGACATTTTTTTAATTAGGCGAAGTCCTTAACAACAGCAAGAGCCATCAGGGCTGGTTTCTGTATCGGAAAGGGCAAGGGTTTTGACGTCAGAAGGTCTGGATTCAAATCCAGCTCAGCATTTTCTGACTGGTTTATCTCAACCAAGTTTCTTTTCCTTGTAGATTTCACATTTAAAGTGAGGGCTCTATCCCAACTCTGCTGGGCACAGAGTAGGCATTCAATGAATATTGGCAAATGCTCTTATGGATTGAGTACATTAACCATTAAGTTGGGAGAAGAAACATTAAACTAGTACTTTCTTTATCCAAAATGAAACTGGCAGTCATTTGCAAAATGTTCTCTTTTTCTCTCTGTTTAAATCAAGATAAAGCATGGTCTCTTTTCTGGTCTTGGTAACTTGGCCAGTCTTTTATTTGTCCCTCCCCCACCCCCCACCCTCCCTGCGAACAAAACCAAAATCAATCAAGAGATGACGAGCCCCAATCTTGGGGTGCCGGTGCCGGGGACTGGGACCTGCGACGTGAGCGTGCTCGTCACCAGCTCCTTCTCGCTTCCCACTTGGCTTTTTGCCCGTCTTTCCCATGTGTCGGCTGTTCTCATTTCCAGATCAGAGTTGACCTTTTTTGTAAGGTTAAAAAAAGCGTTAAAAGCCTCTGCCTTTTTACTGTCATACATTATTAGCTTTCTCATCCCATCAAATAAAAGAGCTGCATTCCCCTTTACCCAGCTCTTGTGACTGATGTAGTCAAAGGTCTTTTTCTCCTTTATTTTCTTACAGTTTACAAAAAACCCCGCCTAACATCATGAATAAATTTAACAAATGTAGTAAAATAGCCCTCTATCTTCATATGGAAACCCCCCCGGACCACTATAATTAAAAATTAATACTGAGTTGCTTTGAGTCAATTACCCTAAAAATGCCAACATAATCACCAAATTAGGGCAGAATCTCTTTCATTGTCAAGTGTGTATATTTGAAATATTTCAGTGTAAGTTGATGTATTGAGTGACATACAGACGGCAAAAGAGATGTTATCATGGCAATAACATAATTTTTAAGCTCTTTATTTTGAGATAATTGTAGAGGCACATGCCGTTGTAAGAAAGAATACAGAGAGATCCCGTGTCCCCTTTTTCTGGTTTTTCACAAATATTTTTCAACAAAGTCATTTCTATTTGAGTGTGCCACCGCATAGTACTTTGATAGGCCCAATGTACTTGCTTTTGTTTGAGACCTGAAAAGAATTTCTTCAATGTCAACACAGTTTTTGCCTTCTCAGCAGTCACATGCTCGCAAATATTAGTTTCTTTGTTCTCTGAGAGAGTTCTTGGAAAAGAAAAAATACCTAAAAACTCAATAGAAAAGCACCAGAATTATTTACCATAAATGCGATTTTTAAAGTACATAAAATAATGACAATATTCAAATAAAGTATTTTACCCTCTCTAAAATGTCTGTTACTTATTATGTAAAGCACATAGAAAAGTTCTCAAATACCACTGTGTTACAATTGATAGTTACACTGTAGCTTATTGTCTGCGTGTGTGTGTGTGTGTGTGTGTGTGTGTGTGTGTGTGTGTGTGTGGTTACTTTAATTTGTAGAGCATAAATTGTGTGTGTGTTTAAAGTGGTAGTCTCTGTTATTTTTACTGTGACATTTATTTTATTGAATTTTCTACAGGATTAGAAATCTCTCCAAAGATGCATATCTTTTGAGACAGACAAACTGAATGAAAGCTCTTTCAAACTAGAAGGGTTAAAAATCTCTTCAGAATTCTACCATGTTTTCCATGACCTAATCATAAAACTAAATTATCGTGGTGACAGCCTTCCATAACTGGTTCCTCTGAGTCTCTTTAAATTAATTCAACACCATTACAATTCTGGGAAGCTAGAGGCTGTGACTTAGAGTCCAATTAAAAACATAACATAATTTAACTATTGATAAAAAGATAATCTTAGAAAGTTCATTTTCATGGGAATTATTAAAAACTTGATATATTCCACATGGGAATAACAATTTTATTTCACCTCAGGTAAGGGAAGTAAATGGAAATAAATTCAATTGTAAGTACAACTAAAAAAAATTGCCTCCAAAAATATAATTTGGATACTTATACTGGTATTCTTATGATTGACAGAAGAAATTCATGCTTTTCTTTCTAAGTTAAAAGTGGAAAAACAACCAAACAAACAATAAACCCTAACAAAGCTCTAGCCCCCTGAGTCTCACAAACCAAAACCACTGAACAGAAACTTCTCAACCCAGAATGGATAGAGCTATGAGATCAGCAAGCGATTTTAGAGATGAATTTATAGACCACTTGAGTTCTTAGTCATATTAATAGTTGCATAGTATGTGCAATAATTTGGGTCAAATATTAAACGTGACTAAACCTCGCGAATTAGGTAGACAATAACTCATTTTTGTTTACAGCCTTAGTTGAAGCACAAACTTATAATATGTTTTATTAACTATTCCATCAATTCTTAACTAGTGGGGTCACAAATTCCTGTGTTCCCACAGGACGTGCCATCAGGAAATAGCAACTCTGACCCATTTTCTCCATTTGACCTGGAGACGGCTGACCTCTGGCCATTGGCAGATCAGGGAAATGGAGGAAGGAGAAGACAGTCAAGGGAATACCTACTAGGCTCTGCCAAGGTTTTTAAAACGTAACTTTTTATTACTTCTGATTATTCCGTGAACAAGTGTTTGTCCATAAAATACTATGTAAATAAAAACAATGACTTGTTCAACAATCCAGGTTTGTACTGACTTAGACGTTGACGGTGACCTAATTTCCTCTTATAATCTGTAAAAGGAAGACTTAACCAACAAATTAATAGTGCCAATAGGATCAATAAGCTATATTTAGCAAAATGTATTTCCAAATATTCATTTTTAGCCCCTTATTATTTTTACTTCAGCACCACCATCCTGTTCACCTTCCCATCTTCCTTTTGACCTGGAGCCCCAGGGTAGCCGAAGTATTGAAAAAAACTAACCACATCAGGAGTCCAGACTGAAGGGCAAAAGTGTGATGTCCCCAGGTGAACAGGGTTACTGGATTTGGTTTATCGGTCAGACTGTTGGAGAAGCAGGTTCCAATAGAAGCAGAACAAGAAGGCCAGCCAGGTGAGCAGTTAACAGTAGAGAAAACCACAAAAATGAAGGAAGATTCCAAACCCGGGTCTAAGGTAGAGGCAGCGTTTCCATAACCGAAATGGGGGCTCACAAGAGTAAAGCAGCCTTATTCAGGTCCTAGATATACTGTTGCGATAAATCCTTCTTTGCTAGAGGTGGATGCCGAAGACTATTGGGTTGTATGAAATCAGCGCATTTGCAGTGGACTCGAGTGCGGGGCGCTCTTATCCCAGTGATGCACTTTAGGATGAATGCCTTGAGGGAATATTGTAGAAGCCCCAGATGTTGCTCTAGGGCATTTTATTGCTGATTTAATGGTAAGGTCAGTGGGTAAAGAAGCTGAAACAATGAAAGAATTTTCTACCTCAAGTGAGGATTGAACTGAAAACTGGTACAGAACATCTACCCTTGAAGGGAAGTAGATTTATTAGTGGGACACGGGATTTGGAACATGGTGATATTTACTAGGCTGAGTGGGAGCTGGCATTTAGGGTTTGCTGTGACAACCCAACGAGGTCATATTTTAAAGAGTGTTTTGTCAATTATGAATCATTATTTTAATGAGAGTTTATGGATAACTATTTCCCCAATACTTCCACTAACTCTAGTTCCTTAGTTCAATGAATTGAATTAACAAAGATGTACATACATAATTATTGAATATACACAAACTATGGAAATATCAGTTTAACTTTGCTATCTCACCCTTTTTACCCTTCCCATAATAGCCAGAAGGTGCCAGATCAGTACCTCAGGTCTGTATCCATTCATATCTTCTTGAAACTCACAAAATTGTAAGTGTTCCACAATGCCCTAATATTTCTCTTAGGTTTTTGCTAATCTTTCTGGAAATTCTTACAAATACTACTCTTCAGTCTCCAACAATCATTTTTCCCCCCTCATCGTGTGCTTTGCTTTTGTGCCTTTCACAACACCATGCTCCTGCCTGGCTTTGCTTCTAAAGTTTGTTTTTTCTGATTCCTTCACTGTCTTGGTTACTGTAAGGATTTCAAATCTTTGCCTGTGTGTACTTCTCACCTCTGCTCTCTCTGGACTCCTTCTTCTGCTCTCACCACAAAAATTAATCCCATCCTTTCCTTTTTCATAGTGTGGCTTTTACTCCTTTTAGTACTTCTTCCTGACTCGCAGCTAAAGCTACAGCTCGGTGTATGGTGTGATTCTGAAATTTCTTTTCAATGTTTGCATGATAAAGTGACTTACCTGTTCTGCAAGAAGGAATAGAACATGGTGAAAAGCAATGATGCTTATAATATTTAGGATTCTGTACCCTTTGGGATCTAGTTAAAATTATCATGATCTCTCAAGAAAGAAAGTACACATACATACATATTTTTTATATAATTTTAAGAGGTTTATCCCGAAGCCATGTACGAATCTACCAACTTTGCCCAAGAGACCTTACTTACACCTCAGCATAAGACTTTTCTTACATAGAGAAAAAAATATTATGAGCTTTGTAGATAGACCTGAGTGCAAGTCCTGTTTTTGACTGTGTGATTCTAAAACGAACAGCATTTCATTGATCTGAACTTTCTTCTGTAAAGTAAGATTAACAACATTTATTTTTCTGAGTTGTTGAGGATTAGAGATCATTTGGTTATATTCTGGCATACAGATGTCCCTCAATAAACATAATAGAAAAACAATGTATCTCATCACTTTCTGGTGGAACATTAGGTCCAACATGAAGATCACAGTATTGGGTGTGTAGTGAACTAAATTAAAATCATACACAACAAATTGCTTTGCTATAACCGTTTTCCCTTTAGATTTGAACTATGGGCTTTTGCTAATTTTTATGCATCATTACATTAGCATATATATATGTCTTGGTTATATAAATAATAATCAGTGTTGCCTAGGGGCTCCTGGTTGAGCGTTGACTCTTGATTTCAGCTCAGGTCGTGATCTCAGGGTCCTGGGATTGAGCCTGCGTAGGGCTCTGTGCTTAGCATGGAGTCTGTTTGTCCTTCTCCCTCTCTTCCCCCCCCCCCCGCCCCGCCGTGTGCTTTCTCTCTCTTTCTCTCAAATAAATGAATACATAAATAAAGTCTTTTTTTTTTAAAAGATCTTATTTATTTGAGAGAGAGAGAGAGAGAAAGCAGGAGCAGAGGCAGAGGGAGAGGGAGAAGCAGACTCCCCACCGAGCAAGGAGCCCGATGCAGGGCTCGATCCCAGGACCCTGGGATCACAACCTGAGCCAAAGGTAGATGCTTAACCAACTGAGCCACTCAGGTGCCCCAAATAAATAAAATCTTAAAAAAAAAAAATAATCAGTGTTGCCTCAAACCCGTAGTTTTAAGTTCTTTCTGGCAAAAATGAAGGAAGATTTCTTAACCGAGTCTAAAGCAGAAAATTTCTTCATCTAAAACTTTGTTCCTTTAGGCTTTTCAGCTTTAATTGTAGTTTTATAAATTGATTGAGATTCATATAGACTTGGTTCTAACCTTAAGTGTCTTATATCCATTTTTTAAAGCTCAGACATCATTCCTATTCCAATTTACTAAATTGGCACCCACAAGTTCTCAAGGGGAAAAACAATTGCTTACATACATTGTAAAGTTTTATTACATATATGGGATGAAAGGACTGAAATGCATCCAGGTTTAATGCTGCTCAGATCGCAATAATCTTGGTAATAGATCTCAATACGCAAAGACAGTTAAGNNNNCTCTTCCTGACCCATGGTGGAAAATGAACAGTGAGGTTTACTTCATCTACACTGACTCACAACCGTGTTCTTCTGTACTAAGGGAGAGAACAGGATTCCATTTTCAGTTGTTTATGCGGTTGGTGTATTCACTTTATCACAAACTCACAAGCACCTTGCATGGGTCAGTCTCCGTGCTCGACCCCAGAGATATAAAGATGCATAACACATGGGTCTTGCCTTCAGAGGTGAAGCAGAGAGTGAGCCCTTGACTTCTATTTAATGGAAAACTGCAAAGCACCATAGTTAAGCACATAGACTTTACTATCTGACAGACCTATGCTGCATCCTGCCTTAAAACTTACTGTCACGCCAATTTAGCCAAATTACCAGAGCCCTCGGGGGCTCAGTTTCCTCACCTGGAAAATGTGGGAATAGTGTCTGAGTTGCCAGATTGCTGTAGGGATTAGATAGAAGTAATGTGTATGATGTGCTTAGCAAAATGGGTGGGACATACTAGTTGCTCAATGAACGACGGTTATTATTATTTATTATGTTTATTTTTTAGAGATGTGCTTATTTATTTGAGGGCGGAGAGACAGGGGGAGATGGAGAGAGCAAATCTCAAGCAGAATCCCCGTTGAGTGCAGAGTCCAATGTGAGGCTCGATTCCCCAACTCCAAGATCAGTACCTGAGCCAAAATCAAGAGTTGGACACTTGGGGTGCCTGGGTAGCGCAGTTGTTAAGCGTCTGACTTTGGCTCAGGGCGTGATCCCGGCGTTCTGGAATCGAGTCCCACATCGGGCTTCTCCACTGGGAGCCTGCTTCTTCCTCTCCCGAGACTCCCCTGCTGTGTTCCCTCTCTCGCTGGCTGTCTCTCTGTCACATAAATAAATAAAATCTTAAAAAAAAAAAAAAAGAGTTGGACACTCAACTGACTGAGCCACCCAGGTGCCCCAACAATGGTTATTATTACTGTATCTATGTCACCTTAACTGCAATAACTACCATAGCTCTGGTAACCTATGGAGTTTTGATATATTATTGAGTGAGTAGCACAGGTATGAATTGTTCTCAGGCATCTGTTAATTGATAAATGCTATTAAAAACAAGCAAGCTAATTATTTCAACCAAACGATTAGTTGCTGACAAAGAATCTCATCAGGTACGCTTTGCCAGATACATTCTGATGGTAATCTAGGGCTGAGGCATTCCAATGAAAAGAATCTATTTTCTTTTTCAAATTCTACTTCAAAAAATAGGTATGCCAAAGGGAAAATACAAAATTAATTTTAAATAAAATCTGACCAAGGATTTTGTTGTCATAAGCTCTGAAACAAATCTGCTAGCTTATATTTTATTTCTATAATGCAGCCAACTGGGGCACCTGGGTGGCTCAGTTGGTTAAGCGACCTACTCTTTTTTTTTTTTTTTAAAGATTTTATTTATTTATTCGACAGAGATAGAGACAGCCAGCGAGAGAGGGAACACAAGCAGGGGGAGTGGGAAAGGAAGAAGCAGGCTCATAGCGGAGGAGCCTGATGTGGGGCTCGATCCCAGAACGCCGGGATCACGCCCTGAGCCGAAGGCAGACGCTTAACCACTGTGCCACCCAGGCACCCCAAAGCCACCTACTCTTGATTTCAGCTCAGGTCATGATCTCATGGGTGATGGGATCGAGCCCATGTGTTGGGCTCCATGCTCTTCCTCTGCCCCTTTCCCCACTAAAATAAATAAATCTTAAAAAAAAAATAAAATGCACCCAACGGTTTGTTTCACAAAACTACTGATTGATGCGTACATACATACACAGACACACATGCATGCATACGCACACACACACGTATGTAGCAGCCAAGTACCAAAACACCTCAAAGACATATCAGTGAGTGTCCCACTTTCTTGGCTAGGCATTCGCATAGTTATGTGGGGGAAACTACACAATGTCTGCATTTTTTTCTCAGTATACAACTTACAATGATGGCACATGAAAACAAAATAATCCCCAAACTGAATTTTAAAATATTTCTTACCTCAGCTACCCATCAGGAGCCATAGTCCCTAAATGAAAATTTCTGTTTTCACAAATTATTATTAAAAATAAAATTGCCTTATTTTCTGTTATGGCATCTTAATCAAGTAATGTTACAAAACATGGTTCCGTAATCCATGTGCATTATAGAAGATACGCAAAATGGAGGTGATCAATTCTCTGTACAAATTTCAATATAGATGCACTTTTGTATGATGCCTTATCTAATAAGACCCTAAGTTCTGGAGTGCATTTGTAGACACAATTCCATTTTTTATACATGTAATGCAATCTTTTAAAAACAGTATTATTAAAAACCACAGTGCTTTTTCTTCTCCTGCCACTGACTCTGAAGCTATTGGTAATTTCTTGAATGTTTCCACGACACCTGACAAAAATGTCTAAGTATTTCCATAATGCCTATCAGAGTGATATCTAGGTACTTTGAAAGAAGTATTAGACTATAAACATAATGAATGAGGGAGAGTGCAAAGCTCATTTGTTTCCACAACTCTGTTGGAGCCGTTCAAGTAGTTATGGGTTATGGAATACTGTAGAGGGTCAGTGCTTTCGGTTTATAGAGCTATAATTGCCATTTGGCTGGAAAGGGGAGAGCGTTGCGACTTCACTGTTGTGGTCCTAGGTTTTAGAAGGAGTTACAACATTGGCGAATTTTATACTTGATAAAACTAATTTGATTTTTCAATGTTAAAAAGTTCTAATATTTACTTATTTTCAGTTTTCCCTGGCCATGAGCAGAGCTTCCTGATGGAATGACAGTGATGAAGGTACGAGTCAAATGTGAAGTAAAGTAAGGTGGATGAAGAAAGGTCAATAAAGTGGGATTGTCTAGTCTAGACATAAACTATTAAAAATAAGAAGCAATAACCGCCGCTAAGCAGGTAAATATTTATTTATGTGGAATCGTTCTGGTGCAGTACACGTAAGCTACGCTTCACTTTGTCTAAGCCTTCTTTGCAGGATGCTTGCTGTGCGTGGGATGTGTGTTATGACAGAGGGAAAAAATCAAGTAAAATTGGACATACGGTTTATATTAGCATGAAAAAGTTGAGTTTTATATAAAGTAGAACTACTGATGGACATTTATCAAGAATGAAATGAATCAATAAGGGGGATTGGGGAATTTTTCAAATATATACTTGAACGATTGTTGATCTCTCCGGTGGTTCTGAGGCTCTGTTAGGAGGGCAAAAAGTAGACTAGATAATCTAGCAAAGTCCTTCTTCTATAAATTTATTATTTAACTACAGTGTGAAACGGTCTCTGGCTCATCTTCAGTTTTCCTACCGAGTATTTGAAAACCAGAGTGGTGGTTTCGGAGTGACTGGCTATTTTAACGGTCGTTCCTGGCAGTAGTCTCAAAAGATTACCAAAAAATTCTTCATCACTATTGGATCACCTCGAGAAGGAAAGAGAGTTGTAACTAGTAGTACCTAGTACACATTCATTGAGAACAAGTCAAGCCCACTGGGGAACCAGAGGGTAATGTACAGAGGGGAGCTGGAGACATTTGACAACGGGTCTCAAGGAATCCCAGGAGGTAGACACAGCCTGACAGTGGCACAGTTGAGGCGAAGGTTTTAACTGGCTGGCTTCTTCCACAAGGCTCCTTCTGAGGGCTTTCCCAGCGCAAACCATTTTATTAATGGTTTTGTAGGAGAGAGTTATAGCACTGTGCTCACATTCGTGGAAAAGCAAACAGCAAAATGCCTTTCATGATACCGTAAGAGATGATGTCAATAGTTAAGTCTGAAGGGGTAGAAGAATTTATGTGAGGCTTGAGAAAAGAAGATAAGGTACAAAATAGTCGTGGTGAGGATTTTAAAAACTGGCCTAATAAAAACACACAGTATGATTGTGTGGAAGAACTGAGCATCCAATTGAGTTTTTTTGATAATGAATCTAAAGTAAACTAGTCAGCTTGGGTGGTTTATTTCAAACAAGTTTAGCTATTCTGTGCCAGCACCCCAAAAATGGCAGGGTTCATCTAGTGTTGGGATTTTCTGGGGGAACATAATGAATGATAGGAAGAAGAGAGTTGAAACTATTTTGAGGAAATAATTATATTACAGAGCATGAAATCTATATTGGACAATGAGGGGAATAAATATAGGTATGGAGTTATGGATGGTGAAAGAGAGGTAGAATAAACGTGTTGGGAGCTCAAAAAAATATAACACTAGTGTCTTTAGAGCAAGTTAATTTATAGGATTATGTGTAGTAATGAGATGTTTGATACTGAGGCTTCAACATTGTTACGATTTCCAGTAATGGTAACATCTAGGATATGACCTTTGCAGTAGGTAGGTCACTGAAGTGGAAGGAAGGAAATTATCACTGCAGTTGAGGAAGTCGAGAACTAAAAGACGGGGAGTTGGTGTGGTTGGTAGCATGGAAGTGAGGATGTTGGATCAACATTGTGTTGTGATTGTTCTTTCTAAACGCTATGTGATCTTAGGATGCTTTAATGAAGGTAGAGTAGAACAAGTGAGATGATAATTATGCTCTGTGGAACACTGATAAGTCTTTACTTCAGTATTATATTCAATTCTGTGTGCCCCACTTTAGAAGAGATAATGCCAAACAGGAAGGGAATCCAGGATAAGAGAAAAGAATAGTGAAGAAAATGTAAATGTATCATAAAAGGGATAGTTGAAGAGATTGGGGCATTTAGACCCCAAAAGGGAAAACCTTAGGGGAAACATGAGAGTTGTTTTCAAATATTTAAAGTGCTGTCATGTGGGAAAAAAAAAAACTAGATTCCTTCTGTCTA
Source organism: Ursus maritimus (assembly GCF_017311325.1). Lineage (NCBI taxonomy): Eukaryota > Metazoa > Chordata > Mammalia > Carnivora > Ursidae > Ursus > Ursus maritimus. Next base: position 25,693,005 of record NW_024427107.1, on the reverse strand, counting down.
GTTTCTGAGTGAGAACTGATCAAAGACTAGGTGTTCCAGGAAGGATGATTTCAGCATGCTGTAAAGTACAAAAACCAAAACCAAAACCAAAAAACATTTTTACAGTCAAAGTTGTCTGAAGACAAAACATATTTTCTTGGAAAACACTGAATTCTCATCATTGGAGGTGTTAATCTGGTAGGCATATTGACAAGGAGCTTTAAGAATCAGAGTTTAATGTCCTTTCATTTGGCCACTGTTTACAATGGCATCGAAGGCCAGAACATTCTAGCATTCAAACTTCAGTCTTTAATATGGTGATGAATTCTTCCTGGTCTATGTATTTGGGTTGTGTGTTACTATTTTAAATATTTTATTTCACCTTTTGTGTGGTAGAGTCTAAAAATGATCAGACCTAGAATTAAAAGTGCCATATTTGAATTCTAGCTATTCTGTTTATCAGTTCCTTAATTTCACTTAACTTCATTTTACACAGATACAACATGAGAATAACTGCTGGTTAAGGAGCTTATGAAAATATTTCTGAGGGAAGAAGGACAGAAGATGTTATAAAGGCCAAGAAAAAGTTATTAAGTTTTATATAGATTAGTGAATTCTCAAAAAGGGGCTGGTGTAGATTAGATTTTCAGGACAGCATAACAAGATTCTAGTAGCTTGTAAAAGCTCTCCAAGTTTTTCTGATATTCCTACTGATGAAGATAAGCTGAACAAACAAGCAAACAGAAAGACTGTAGCCAAACCAATAGCCCTATTATCCACCATAAGTAATTGGTTCTTTTAATATTCTCAGCACTTGTAATAATTATTTTTTAAGTCAGGATATCCAGCCTGAGAATATTGGTTTTATGACAATTTACAAGATGAGGAGTACCGAAGCTAAGGTAATAGCGTGGTCACATCTTCAGGCTCAGGGCCACAAGGGAGCTTTTAAATATATAGAAGATGGTAGAAAACTAACTAACAGGCAGCCTATACCACCCTGGAGACTTTTATATAATAATATGTAACTTTCTCTACCAATCTTGCACATTTTTTACATTGACTGTCTCTGTTACAGTCTTCCTACAGGACTTGAGAAAATGGAGAAAAAGGATTTAGAGTCACTCCACCAGTAATCCAAATTAACTGAGAAAAAAGATATTTTGATTTGGCTGGACAGAGCCTCGACATGCTCTGGGGTCAAGAGCCCCTGACTTGGTAAGTAGAATGGCTGGGTTTGAGATCTTTCTGTTGGGCATGTTCGGCCTATTTCTTTAGTGTTCTTGAGCTCTGTGCCTTCCAACCTGGTAATAATTCCATTCTCACCTACCTTATGGTTCTAATGTGAAGATCAAAGTAGAAGGGGAACATTTGGCGAAGGGGACTATAGGTAGACGTGCACACATATGTCATTTCTTTTCATTCCCCATATTCTTCAAGGAATTTATTGATTTGCACTTCCCCCCCCCCCGGACATGATTACTGAAGCTCAGAAATCTATGTAACCTACCAAAGGTCACAAGCAATCACACAGCCACCGCTGAATCCTAGTTTACTAATTTCACAGCCCAAGATTTTTCCACAGCTCCAAAATGAAGCAGTGTGCGCCAGAGTTTGCAAACATCAAAACATTTATTTGTTCCAGGAAAATAAAAAACGTATCCCAGAAAGGAGGCGTCATCATAGTATACTACTTGGTCCTGAAGTGAGTAATAGTTACATAATTACAGCAATGCAAATCCTGGGTACTAACTAAAAATAGGCATGTTGGGAGGACAGGCTTTTAGAAGATAATGACAAAAATGGATAAACCAATAAACAATGGTAGTAGCGTATTATTAAAAAATTCATAGATCATTACTAAATGAATCAGCTAAAGCAAAGACATTGAAAGTAAGGAGCTGTACTAGGAGTGGAAGGCACAGGAATAGGGAATAATGGTTTTTGTTATAAGCTTCATATTGCTCCTGAATTTTTAAACTATATGCATATATTACATGGATAAACATACAAAACGAAAGATAGAGAAAACTTTAAAAAGTTTAATGAGGCCACTTCATAAATATACTGCATTTTATGCTGGGCTTTGGGACCATGGTAGAATTGATCTTGTTCTGTATGTTTTCATATTCTCACAATTTGGAATATTTAGTGTCTATTAAGATTTCAAAAAAGTGAGGGGCCATTGAGTCCCTATGAAGAGCCTTCTTATGTTTGCAAAGTTTGAAAAACTGAGTTCTTAGTAGCTGGTATTTGTTTCAGCCATTGCTTAGAGTTAAAAGAGCATATTGCTTTTTCTGTTGCACAATTTGGGTTCAGGAGAAAAGTCAGAACAGGATGAATTTGGAAATCTATAGTAAGGCTGTACGAAATCTTGGTTATGATATGTCCAGAAATACTCCCGTAATTTCACTTCCTTCAATTAGGGTGCCAAACTTCATTAGGTATTCCTGGAGTTTAGGTACAACTAATGATGAAATGATGAGTGAAGTCCTTGAGGGCTGAAATTATATGACCAGGAAAAGACAAGTCTTTCCTGAATCACAATATGAATGTGACAGGAAAAGTATTGGGTCTCATGCTTGACCATATTCCAAAAGCATAGGCGAAAGAGGCATCTGTCTATTTTTACTTGACAGACTGATAAAATGAAAATATGTGACAATGAAGTTTATGCTTCCTAAGTTTTACAGAGAAGAAGGTTTCCTCCATGTATGTGTATATATTTATGGAAGCATGCCCGTGTGTGTGTATGATATACTCAAAATACACATACATAAAAATTTATGACTGATTTTTTTTAACTTAACATACCAAAACTTATATATCTAATTATATATTGTCCTTTGGGAAATCCTTACACCTGTTCTAATATTCTCCCTAATTTTAGATTTTTTTTTTTTTTGATCGCCTCCTTTGAAAACACATTTACTAAATGAAAGACCACTGAAGATAGGTTTTGGAGAATCAGTGATTTCTGGGAACAGCCACAAGAATGTTGAATGAAGTTTTCTGAAGCTGAGTGAGCAACCTGAGTCAAAGGTTTATGAGTAAACTATGAAGTTTGATGATCAAAGGTAAGATTACATTTCTTGTTGGTCAAGCTAAAAATCCCCAAAGGAAATCCAAGAGCAAGCTCCACATGTGCTTTTAAAAATGGCATCATCCTTGGATTATGTCTTGAGTTATTAGAAGCTGATCATTTTCAGTTGGAAATTATAATTTTGCTAAATACAACCTGAAAAAACAATCATTTTATAGTCACACCCTAGACATGAGTCCAGAACTATTGGCAAGAAATAAATGATATCAATAAGAAAGATGAATTAAAGAGGGAAATGGCTGGAGCTAAAGAAATCAGCTAGGAGGCAGGCCAAAAGAGCAGCTTAGGTTGATAGCATGCAATGAGCCTCTGTTGGCCATTTTACCAACATGTATGGAGGTCCTCCTAAGAAATCAAGACAAGCCAGAGCCTGGGGGGAGAAAGCAAATGGTTGATGACAGTCTTTGCCTTCTTTGGTCCAGCTATTCCTGAAGAGAGATAACCTTAAACTTTATAATTAAGTGGGTCAATTAATACACTTTAAAAATATTATTATTATTATTGCTATTATTATGATTTTGGGGGGTGGTCATAGTGGAAGAGGAGGAGAGAGAAAGTGAAGAAAAAGACTGGGAGTACATAGAAATGAATGGAAAGGCTGAATCTACCGAGGGAAATTATCACTACCTTTGAAAAAGTTGAGAGAGTTGGGAAAGCACGCAATTTTGAAGAATTGGAGAAATAATTAATCCAATATTTCAAAGGGCTTCATTTTGAGAGGAAGATTTTTTTTTCTTTTGAGGAGCTCATATTGTTCACTTACGCTTATGTTTCGAGAGCCACCTCAATACAAGAAGTTACAAGCTGAACGGCCTTTGCCTTAAAGGAGCTTACTGTTTGGAGCACCTGGTGACTTAGTCAGGTAAGCGTACAACTCTTGATTTCCGCTCAGGTCATATCTCAGAGTTCTGAGATCAAGCCCCGTGTCAGGCTTGGAGCTGGGCGTGGAGCCTGCTGAAGCTTCTCTCTCTCCCTCTCCTCTGCCCCTTCTTTCCCCATCCCAAGCCCTCTCTCTCTTTCTCTCAAAAAAAAAAAAAAAAAGGAGCTAACTGTTTAATATCAAACACATTTTTATTTCCACACCCTTCTAAAATAGGTACCATTATTCTTCTCATTTTCTAGATGGGAAATCTGGGGATTAGCTAATTTAAACTTGCTCAAACAGTTTCAGAGCTAGAATTTGATCCCAGAATTTTGATTTCAGAGTACAAGTCCTAGAATAACCTTGTTATAATACACTTTCCAGATTTCTTGCATTTTCTGCAGCCTAAATTTCATTATATATTCCTCATATCTCCTGTAATGGAAAAATACACGAGAAGAGAAACCTAAGACAGTTTCTAAGACTATAGATTTCAACTTAATCAGCTTGATAAAACTAATAATGAACTTTACACAACTTGTCCATATTGTCTTGAAATGAAATAAATTCAATGAGTCATTCCATGTTTATCTATAAAACACAAACTAATAATGCTTATAATTGTCATCAGTAAAATATTTCTTTAAATAAGAAGACATTCAATCAATACTAGCTATAATACAAGTACAAATTTCTGGCTGGGAATTATATCAGAAAAGTCTGTGTAATTCCCGTACACTCTAAATACTATATATTTGTCCCTGATCTGTGTACCAAACAAAATCTTAATGTTATTGCTTTTGCTTATCACTTTTACCCATAGCATCTCTTTGAACTAAGTTAATAGTACTATCTGCATGGTGCTTTCTACTTATTAAACACTTGAATTATTAAAGTCTTTCTTTATCTTTCTTAGTACCACTGGTGGCAATGTCAGCACTAATCTACCCTTCATTCCAGGTAAAAGTTACTATTTCTTTTTCCTAAAACAAAAATGATTTTGCACAGAATGAGTTAGTGCGGAGGCATAAGAATGTCAAGAGGAAGGTTAAGGGTTCTGCATCCCTTCTTATGAGAAGATATTTCCTGGATAATCTGCATGGATAATCTCCTAACCATAGAATCATATAGCTGGAAGAAAGAGGACAGATCATCAAGTCAATGTTACAGTAATACAGGAAGTCCTTCTTCAGCAATCCTGAAATAAGCTTCAGCAAGAACAACTGAAATTAGAAATTCCTGTCTTTTGAATGGCACCCATCATTTTTGAAGATTAACATTAACTGAATGAGCATGCTTCTTACGTGATTGGAAATCAGTTTCATTGATGCTTAACTTTTCAAAGCCAGTAAGCTCAACTGAAAAAAAAAAGTGGGTGCAATAGTTGACTCCTTTTGATATTTTCCCCTGGGGAAGGTGTTTTAAGAGATATTAATTATAGCTTGAGAGAAGTCTTCACAACTGTTAAAAGCAACTACTGGCAATTCATCTTCTACTCATCACCTTCCTCATAATTATCTCAAAGTCATGAAGTTTATATTTCTGAGACCAGTGGCATGCTGTTTTAGGACTGTACCCAAGAAAATGTTTCTAAGAGGTAGCACTGATATTGTATTTGCATTTGTATGAAATTAAAACTAAAGATGGGCTTAAAAAAATACTGGAGGTATACCCAATCTGATATTTCATGGTAATGCTGTCAGAATTTCAAAGGTTTCTTACATGTTTAATGAACCACCTCACATGGTGTTTAAACGTTTTTCACCTTTTTAACAAGGCTTCACAGATATTATGAAATTGACATGATCTGTTAAGAATTAATGTAGCAATTTGACATACTCTTGAAATTTCAAGCATAGTCTAATTATTAAGCACGTAAAAAAAGAAAAAACCCTGAAGATTATGCAAAACCATTCCTAAACTGGAAAGGGAGCTTCTTAAGCATTATCTCAATATGCTAGCTTTCGTTTCCATAAACCTGAAGAAAAGCATTGTCATTGTCCTTTAATCTGTTTCTGTTGGCCCGGACAATGGGCCACAGAATGAATTAGACACTCTGTGGAACATCAGGGTTGGTTTTAAGGTCAACGTGGATCATTTGAACCATCAGGAAAAACGATGAAAAATTCCAGTTTATAGATATCGTTTTAGTTCTACATTTTGTGTGTGTGTGTGTGTGTGTGTGTGTGTGTGTGTGTGTGTAAATACGAGGTAGTGGCTTTAAGAAGCAACGGGAAGAGTTGGGGATGATAAAGCTAATTAGATCAAAGTGACAACCCATCTGGGTGATTTAGTCTCCTATGAGTGCTTCTCGCCCTGAATCATCTGGCTTGTCTGTCTAATGACTAATCACTCCCTCTTTCTACATACTTGGCCTCCTAGACGGAGCCAGGCTCACCATGCAGTTGCAGCTTTGCCTCAGAGCTACCGGCCCCGCCCCGGTAGGACAGCGACCACCAAGAGGGTTTGTGGGACACAGGCTTTTCAGTGCTGAAACTGGGACAGTCCTGCACATGTGTGCTGTCAGAAGCCAAGCACATTGGCTGCTTTTTATGGTACCTGCTTCAGGTCTGCTGCTCTACATCATAGAATTTCAACCGAAATCAATGCTTTATTTTACTGAAAAATGTATCACCTTACAATAAGAATATATAAGTCATTCTCTATTTAAAAGCAAACAGAGAAAGGGAAAAGCCAAGGAAGACTGTATTTCATCTGGCAATCTTTTTGCCTTGGAAAACTTGTGGATCGTGAGGCCGTGGTCATTGCTCCGTTCATCCCGATGCAGTATTTGATTAAACAAATCATGCTCGGCAAAGGGTGCGAACCCACCCAAATCATCAAACAGAACCAACACAGTGAGCGGCATTTTGAAACGCATGTCCAGTCTCAATACCCCCTCCCGGCCCAATATGCCAGGGTCTGCCCTGGGTAGGCAGACTGTAAATAAACAAAAGGATGCACCAGGCATATGTGAGAAAATAAATAGATAAAAAATAAAATTCTTTTGGAGGGTTTTTGTTTTCTCCGTTTTCTTATTTTCTCCCCTCCCTTAAATAGGTAGTTCATTTTATTTTAATGGTCATGTCTCGGATCCAGCAGGCAAACCTTTCTTACTGATGGGGTCTCTACTTAACCGGTGTCTCTGTCATCAGCCTGACCTTGCAGCTCTCTCTAGAGCCATTATACCCTGGGCACTGGCTGATTTTCATACAGCAACCCCCTCTGCTTGATCCCACTTCATCTACTTCACGGACACAGACATTTGTTGGGCTTATTAGCTCAGCAGGAGCCTTATCATATTTTGTATCTGAGGCTGTTGGAGATGTCAGGAGATGGAAATGCTGTGTAGCTTTTTATCCTCCTTTCTTTCACTTTCTCCTAGAGCCCAACACTGCATTTGGATTCAGGACTCTCTTCTACTAGCTGCTGAGATCTCTTTAAATATGTCTAGCTTTGCCATCTGTACCAATAACACTGCAAAGGCTTAGCCATGATTAGGCTGTCAAGATTTATTAAGTTAAAAAGTATCAAAGTTTCTTGCTGCAACCCCAGACCTTTTAAGAGTCTACCTTCTTTGGAATCCCTTCCCCCTCCTCTCTAACATTACAGTCAACGTGCTTTGCTTGACCTTGACCAACATCTGCACCCAGGGAACACTAATGAATTTGGGCCAATTCATCTCCAAACTCCAAATTTAATCAAGCTGACATGCCAGAGAAAGCGGACTATAATTAACTTCTAGCATTTTAGGTAATCTGTAAATTTTCATAGATTTTACCGGATAGGTTTTTACCGTGCTTAACCTTTCGGTTTTCTTTAAGAAGACACAATGCTACACTCATACATACATACTTAGTAGCTAATTGTCAGCATTAGAGAAGTGAGTGAGTGTATGTGTGTATTCTTAATTTTAGAGTCACACTGAAATCAAATATTAGTGTTTGCTATGCAATTACAACCCACACCAACTGCAAAGCTGTTACAAGTTTATTCCATTGTTTTGTTTGCTTGTTTTGCAGGTATCTGTTGTAATCATTTTAATAAATTCACACAGAAGTGGATGTACACGATTATGTACTTAGCCATTTTCATTTGGCCATCACACTATCAGAGAATGGGCAGTATCATTCTTGTAAGATATTACTGCATTTTTGTTGTTGTTACTTAAACAGGAAAGTCTCTAATTTGACAGAAACTCTCATGTTCCCAAATGAATTAAGCAGTTCCCATGGATTCATTTATAAATGTCATTAATTATTATCAGCTCAAATCATAATCCAATTTGTCCTTAATAAACCTATACATGATGTCTGTGCAAGTTTGTTAGAGAAAGTAAGTCTGCGTGTGTTTGTCACTAAATTAGAATGATACAATCTTTGCAAATGTTGTCATTACTTCACTTCTATTATGTCTACACTGGTGTTGTGTTTGAAAATGAGAACAGTAACATATAATACAAAACCTTTCATTTCCAAAGTACTCCTCATTGCAGGAAGAAAACCTAACAGTATTTTATTGCTACTTAATATCCTATTTTCTAGAAACAAATCCAAAATTTAAGCGTGCTTTTTTATGAATGGTGCATGGTATCTAAACATATTTGGTGCTGTAATGAACATAGAAAAAAAAACTGTACAAATTTTCCAGTAACTGTTTCTAAAAATAAAGGAACTTAAAACTAAACTGAAATCAAGGAACACATTTTTAAATACCATGTTCTTCAGGGAAGAAATTTCCAATTGTGTCATAGAAAACTCTGTTTATCCCACATTTTTAAACATGATACAGATAAAGGCTAATCTCACATGTCTAGACCGGCTAAGAAGAATTCAAATTTTAATTCAATATTTGCATACAATTTATTATAATATTGTTTGAAATGCGTTTTAGTCTTAGGGTTATGCTTTTTACACGACAGAAAATTTTGTTAGAACTTACCTGAGGACCATAACACGTGTAACTATGAACCTTGTATGACAAAATTTTGGATATTTCGTAACATTTGGAGGAAATGGAAGTTTAAATGATGCAATTGGAATAGTATATCCTCATAAAAATATTTCTTTAAAAATACTTTTTTGGAGGTAAACCTAATCATGACATTAAAAAAATCTAGGATTTCCCTTTATACTTTTAGCCACTGTTAAAATCCTCTCAATTTTTTCAAGAGTCAACATTTTTTTTCATTCAATAAAAATAATACTATTTTCTTTTAATTTCGAAAAGAGGTATGCCAAGAATGGAATTGCTTACCTACCATTCACCTGTAAACCTTTAATGAGTTCATTTAGCCAAGACCCCATAATCAAATTTTATCTGGTGGCCACGGATATCAAATAACAAGTGAAAAAAATGTGTGTTTCACTTTATTCCTTTTCAGTAGTTCCGTTGTTAGTATCTAAATAAAAAATTCCTTCATTTAGCGTTCTTCCTCATATAAAGAGCTTTAGGTAAATGCATTTACTAATGTATGTGAGAAATTGAAAAATGAGATGCCAAAATTTGACAAAACTTTAACCTGAACCATAAATTTTTGGTAAGGTGGTATTTGCAATGGAGGCAATCATTTTTTTAATTCCTCCTTTATTGCTTTGTTCATAAAATCACATTGTTCTAGTAAAGGTACAAAAGACGGTAAGAGAGGGAGGGTTTCTTTGTTCACTTGTTTTCATTTTGTTTCCTTGATCTTATATGTTTTGGTTTTTTAAAGCCCTGGTCTGGGATAAAAATTGAGTGGAAAAGAAAAATTCTGTGTTAAATGGCACCAATATTAAATTAGAGATTCTGGTGTAGTGAAAAACATGTTACATTTATAAGGTCTGCAGGTGCTGTATTAATGTCATCGTCCTCACTCAATCGTGGATAACCCTAAAATGCCTAAGGAATTACAAAAGGTGTTCCGGGTCTAATGTAAACAGTAGACTTGTGCTTTCTAGAGATTTTCATATGTAGAAAAATGTCTTACTTGGGTTTGTATTTGTTTAATATTCACTAAGGATTCATGTATAACTAGCTGGGAAACACCGATAGGGAATCCCTGTTAGTATTTCTGTTTCCATAGATGGAATTTTTTTTTTTTTTTTTTTTTTTTTTTTTTTTGGTCTGTGGGTGCTATTTACCTGGCATGGTCCAAGTTATCTGAGTGGGGGTTATTAAGGCTGAAACTGATGTAAGCAAAAATCTGTTATTTGCATGCTAACAGTAATGACAAAAGGTATTGCTATAGTACATTCCAGTGTATGGCACTGTCACATACCCGTTCTCATTTGATCCTTATGAAAATTTTGGAAAATGTTGAAGTTCTTCAAGATGCTTTACAAAATCAAGAGCAAGAAGTCCAGCTTCACATGGAGCTGTGTGTTCCGGTCTTGCCTCTGGGACTAGTTTATTTAACCTGTCGAGGGTTAAGTATCATCCTCTATACTCAGGATAAATGTTGTCAGGATTAAACGTGCTGAAGTGTGTAAAGCATTTACATAGCGTTTGGCACGCATATTACCTGTTCTCATTATTTGAAGACTGGGATCACGTATTTTTTCCTTTGTTCCCTCAGCTCCTTGTTTCGTACCTAGTAGAGTGCATAGGAGTCCAGTGGATATTTGTTGAGTAAATGAATTTTCAAAAAGTTAAAACTGAGAGTAATAAGAGTCAAACGATTAAGTTAAGCTTATGCACCTGGGAAGCAAAGAGCTGAGAATCCCGTCCATGTTTCCTAAAGTCCAAAGTTTGCCTTGATGGCTGCTTGTGCTGAAGAATGTAACCACCGCCCTGCCTTCCTATCTTAGGGGATGGGATTACCCTTTACCAACCAACGCACTGATCACTGCGGAAAATTTTTACTGCTCAGCAACTGCACCAAGGATATCTAGTAGTTATTTGTTGTTTCACATCTTCGACAAAGAATAAAATCCAGCAGGAAATTAAAAAATCCGAGCACATAGCCCAAGAAGTTGCTCAAACTTGTGTCATGGTGACAACGCGTATACCAACTTTACTTCCAGCCTTCCTGCTCTGATCAATGTCAGCTAATCTTAGATGCATTATAAGACGTATTTTCAAAATAATCAGTTCCATACAACACATCATGCTCTTAAAGAACAAGAGAAGAATCTCTATTTGGTTATAAAACTGCAAGAGCCAGAAGCATGCGTGGTATTTCACATTGTGTGAAAAGCTTAAGATTCCTAACGCATTTGTGCCTGGAAACCCACATACAGAAACCAAACCTTAAGGAGAATTTGGGGAGCCACAATCCCATAAACATAAACACAGCATCAAGATAGCGGATACTTTAAGGCCAATCACCCTCAGGATGGTAGACAGCAAAAGACAGCAACAGTATTAACAACAAAAAGCCTCACTACCATCAATGAAAACAAAGCCCCAAAAATAAAACAAAACCAGGCAAGAAAGAAAACAGAGAATCAAGGCACCTGAAATTTCATTCGTTGTAATTCCTTAAGATGAATTTCTCTTTTATTTTCCTGTGATTTACTTAGAAAATACAATTTTATTCATAATTCTTTTCAGTATTTTTTTTTAAGCTAAACTTCATATGATCAAGAAAGTCATTTAAAATGATCACTTGAGTAGAGATGAATAGCTCTCATGGAATTCTCAATATGTGACACAATTTTTTTTTTTTTACTGTAGTCATAGAATTCTAGCAAAGTACCTATAGTGCTGATTAAATCAACCAGAGATTAAAGCATGTAGAAGAAATATCTACTTTTTATATATAGGATGAATATAAACTGCTAGATTTGAAAATCTTTATTGGAAGAAAGGGAAAGACCTATATTTATGGTTGCCCCATCTTTTATTCAAAGATGGGAACCAGAAAGATATTGAGAGAGGAGGAGGGAAAAAAAAGGATTGACTCCGTGCTATGTGTTCAGCAAAAAGTGCTTTGGACAAAAAATAATAATAAAGGGTCAAAGTTCAAATTAAACTGCCAGGCAGTCTATACATGACCCACTCATTATATATTTATTGTTTCTTGACTATGGAAAAATGATCATTATCATCATGGTTTTCACCTGACTTTCAAAAATGAACGCACATTATCTTTTGCATTATCTAAATAGACTAGGCTATGTTCCATGCGGTTGCTAAACTTAAAATGATAGAATGTTCATTTAGCCCGTCCGTTTTACCCATCTCTTCTCCCCCTCCTTCTGTTGGGAGGGAAGAAAAGGGGAGCCGGTCTTTTTCCTTTGGCAGGCGGGTAAGCAAGCAGTTGTTTCAGCAATCAATGCCAGTGTCATCTTATGAGTCAGCAAGACACATTTAACGCTCTCTTGGATAGGGGCTAACTCTATTACTCCCCAGGGCTTTAATCTGCTCTGGCACAGTGCCAATGGAGTTTGAGCAGGTCCCCAAACCTCCGGCCAAAGTCGAATCTCACAGCTCTGCGGAGCCTCCTACAGTGTCTGCATTACCATACAGAACATTTGTCTATATGGCTAAACATGTTCTCTCATTTCCCACTTAGGATTGATGTTTAAAAAAAACCAAAAAACAAAGCGTCTAAAAAAAAAAAAACTTCCTATTTTCAAGGCACGCACTGAAAATGAAAGTGACAAATTAAATATGATTTTAAAGTACTTCATTGTACACTTGCATCTATTGTCTTCAACCCAAATGAAAAAAAAACAAACAAAAACCACAGGTGTTTTGCAATATGCAGCTTAGGTCTGACATCTAGTTTTTTGATGTTCAGGGTTAAATTTAAATCCACATGGCCTGGTTACCAATCTCCACAGTTGCACCCAGGCAGGACTAGGAAAGATTGATGATTGTGATTGCGAGATTAATCCTGTAATGTTTACAAGACTCCTGAGCTGAAACCTGGTTGGTCATATCATGCTACCCAGAGAAGGCCGCTTGGCTTGACGGGGTAATTTCTTCTGATGCAGTAAATAACTAAGCATAATGAAAATACTCTGATGTGTTCCACTGCCTGATTGTTGCTCTGCATGGGATACGGTAAAAGCAGTGCACTTCCTATCACGAATTTACATATACAAACCAGCAGAAGACGCATGATAATGTCAGCATCCTGCAGAAGCCCTGGGATGCTACACAATTTTATAGCAGTTATGAATTACTGTTGACCTTTCTGGCCTCCCCTACCAGTATGCTAGACTTGAGCGTATTGAAAGTCATCAGTCTGAAGCAGTCATTCTTTACATAATTACGGCTATTTGTGTGGGGGGAGGGCAGTGTTTCTTTTATTGTTAAGAATTAGCATTAAGGGATAGCACTGCTGTGACCTACGACCGTCTCTGATGCTTTACACACATTTTAATAAAAGCAGGGAAAAGGACGCGGAAAATACTTCAGCGTATTTTCCACACACAATCATACCACCACAGAAATGCGGACTGCTTTTCAGTATTTTGTGGAACATTGGAGAAACACAATCCTGGCAGCTCGTGGTCATTTTTTTTTCTTTTTAATGTAATGGTTTAAAATGATTTTTTTAGTAGTTCTCGACGGTACTGAAGCCAAATTTGCTCGTTGCCTGTTGTGTGTCTGTGAACTGGAAAAATAGTTGGTGAGACAGAAGAAGACTTCTGAGTCCATGTATAGATTAAATTTTTTGAATTCGTGGAGATGTATTACTGAACGCAGCTCCATACTTCATACTAAATATTTGAATAATCAGGCTTTCCGAACATCACTAAACGCAGCTCCTTATTATCATTTGCATTTTAATGTCCTTAAAATTATTACACTAAGGGAAATGTTTTTGATACATTAGAGCATTTCCTCTAAATGTGTGATTATGTTAATGAGTTTTCAATCAGTATCCTAGCCTGACACCATAAGAAAATTTATGCAAAGTTCATACCCTGTCAGGGCCTTTAATCAGGACCATTTATTAGAGCCCTGCCTTCTTTGATGGTTGCTGCTGCCTTTATTAAATATACTGACTTGGCCATCTGAAGAAAAGGACAATAAAAGGTTACTGGGATGAAAGCATGAATGCTATTTGCTCATGTTTCCTTTACAGACACTTCTTCAATAATTAAGGAAGAGCTTTCTTTGGCCTTTTAGGCTTTTGAAGTGCATATCAAACATAACAGTTCTTGTTTTTATGAAATACTTAATACCTACATTTAGTCTTAAACACAAGTAAACTAACTTAGAGCTCGTAAGCACAGGAATACACACACACACACAGACATGCACATGCACACATGTGTTTTTTTTTTTTTATTTTTCTCTACCAAGAAAAATCACAACAATCTGGTCAAATATGTGACATTACGTCACTGGATTTTTTTCCTAAAGAGACCAGATACGTTTTAAATCATATAGAAAATAATTAAATTAAAAATACTGCCCCTGTCTTTCCTGATTAAAGGTAAGTAGCTTTTGCTCTCCTATTCTTCCATAGGGGGACTCAGGCTGGGCTGTGGTTCCAGTATATTAACGAGTTGTGAATTTGACAAAACAGCTTTTGGTGAAAGAGGTGTGTTTTTTAGTCTCTGCCATTAGCACTAGTGACTTTAAACAATTAGTTAATACACTGCCTATAAATTTATACAAGGGTTGAAACTGACATGAACGGTACCATTTTTCTGGATTACATGCAGAGAAAAACAAAACAAACAGAAGCCCTAGCTAAGCAGTATTGACAACCTGGGGTTTGGATACAAATTCAATATGAGAAAACAGACTCACTTCAGTGAAATACAAATAAACAACAAATTCTGTTTTAACATGTCTAAATAGGAAGGAGGTGACTGACAGGTTTGGGTCTCCTAGGAAAGCCATTAGTTGAGAAAAACTTGATAGGAAAACGTTTGATTTGAATGCACGTGGCGTTTCCCCTCAGGGGGTGAGCTGAGTGGTATAGGGGGATTCACAGGCACCCTTTCACTGAACACGCCTGCTGGGCCATACCTTAGAAGATGGAATCTGTAGGGTCTCCTAATACTAACAAGTGTATAACTCTATCATCAATTCGGAAGGCATCGTGATTATAGTTGTCTGCTGATTGCTCATTTTCTTATCTCCCTTACATTGAACTCTTTCCTTCTATCCAAATTTTAGAGGCAATTTTATAACTAGAAGTGTGTCTGCCCTTATGTAAAAATTAGTGTTTGGGTTCACATTATTTGTTGATTTAAAAACAAAATATTCCCCTCCCTCCTAAGGTAACTTCGAACATGTTAATTTAAAAGAAGATGGCTTGTTGTCCAAGAGTTGGTAAGTGAAGTAATTATGGCACACTTTCCAAATTTTTTCTCTCCCCATTTAGCATGGCTATCCATATCTATCTATTCAAGTGTACGAACAGAGCTGCTAGGTCTATAATACCATATCTCGAGTCGCTCTGGTTTTTTTTTGATTGGTGATGCCTGTTATGTTTTCTGTCTGAAAAAATAAGCCTTATATAGACAGGCTGCTAATTCACTAATTCGGATTTTTAAAAACGCAAAAAATAGGTAAAGTAAATTGTTGGCTATACTGATTAATTTTTTGGACCCAGAAATTCATAGTAACAAAAGTTATAACATTAGTCATGCTACAAATTTAAGCAGTGGTGCACAAAAGAATTGGCATTTAAAGGCATTCTGAGTTAATCACATTTATGTGGGAATGAAATTAGTTTAAAGAAAATCTTAGTAAATGAACCCTTTGACATCAATATTGTGTTTAATTTTATGCATGTGTTTCTGATATACTGCATCATGTAACAATCATTTTCTCTGACTGCTGGTCCATCTGTAGCCCCTCCCCCCTTACTTTCACCCTGCCAACACACACACACACACACACACACACACACACACACACACACACACACCAGGCAGCCAAATGAATCAAGAAGTGTCTACTGGTTTGGAGAAAGAAATATATAGAATGCATCTCTGTGCACATCACAACAGCCCATATCACGTCTCTGTTATTATCTTCAATATATTATTATAGAGTACTGAATTATTATTTCACTTATTTTGGAGTTAGGAATATATATGTCTTTGGTTTTATCAAATAAAAAGGAATATGGCACTTTGAGTCACAGGGAAGGATGCAGAGAGCCTACATGAATATTAAAACTAATAAACCTTGCTGACAAGATATATATTTTTGGCATTAGATATTTATTCCACCCGCTCTGTATATCTGGGCAAATATTCAGAGTATTTCTAAATATGTACGTGGAGAGGGAATGCATGTACACATAGCTTTTCCTCTCCTTTCCTCCTCCCACAGGCTGGAGTCTTATGAGGTGAACAATAAGAATGAAAATCAGCTTCTGCAAAAGGCAGCAGCAATCCCATGATTCCATCTGAGCCAATCACTTAACATATCATTCATAATGCTAGCCTGCTCCCATCATCCTTGCCCTGTCAGGAGTATCTTTCTTCATTTTCTTCTGCTCCTCAGTTCCAAGAAAGTGGAACCACTGTATCATTTACTGTCCACAACCTAAGCTGCTGATTTAAGGGTTGATTTGTTATTTTCCATAATGTCCTGTACAATTCTTTTTGATTTCAATGCAAAGTTTAAGTTAGAGAAAAGCCTTGGATAATTTTGACAGTGGAAGGTTTGGATAAGATTAAATTTATCTATCGCTTTGAATTGCTCTATATGGTTTTAGGCATTTTAAAAGATTTAAATAAGTGTTTTATGGTAAGTGGTCCTTTTCTCATTCGAGACTATTATACACTAAGTGAACAAAACAAATGACCTCAGATATCTTTAGCACAAGTTAAAGGAAATCTTTCTTATCACTGAAAATTGGTGACTCAAAAATGTCTATAATGAGAAGGAAAAACATTTATTCACCATATCCTGAAATAGTTATGGTCCCATTATGTCTAACAAGGCCTCCTGAAGGCAAATTCGTTATAATTTGTATCTTTTCTTATTATTTTTCACAGTGGACAGTGATGACTCTCTGACTTAAAACCTAATCACCAGTGCCTATTAAATTTGGGTTTATACGTTGCTGAAGGTAGAACTGATTATCATAGCGAATGAAATACTTGTTTGGCCTATTCCCAGAGGGCAAAAAGTCATTCTTCAAGGTGATGCATCTCATTTGAGGAATACATTAACAATTGAAGGCAGTTAAAAATACATGTGAACTCCCAGTCAGGCAGATCTGAGGTTGACCACATATATTTACAGGCTGACTCTTGCCTCATTCAGGGAGGAAAACTGTGATATGGAAGGTTGATTTCTGCAACAAACGCTACTTTAATTTACAACTCTCGTGTAGTACGTGGATCCTGTATGCTTAGCAAATATTTAGATTTGTAACACTCTGTATAGGTTTGGTATGCTTTTGTATGCGTTCAAGTTATAGAAAAAATTGTTAGAAAAGAGAAGTCCCAGCTGCATGAAGAGTCAACATTTTTAGTTAAAAGAAACCTCTCATTTCAAAAATGTATTATGACTCAAACGATACCAATGCAATTGTATAGGCATGGGTCCAAAAACTTAGAAAATGCACGAGGTCTAAATTATTTAAAAGACAGAATTATAGGTAACATGGAACAGGTTGGATAATGATTTTCTAAATTAGATTGGCATCCACAGTCAAACAGATAAGACACGATATGATTAAAAACTGTCAGTGTCCGTTAATGTGCTTTTGCATTTTCGATTTGCGATTTTTTTGGTACAAAAAATACCAGAATTTGAAAGTGAAATTACAACTTATTAAAAATGAAGAGATAATCCAAACTTAATGATATACTTTTCAGTCTTTATCATTCCTAAAATATAACAAGTCTAAAGAAATCCAAGAGTCTTCATAGTTTTCAGATACGTATTGCTTTAAATGCCAATAAACCACACAGAAATACCAGTAATAAACTAATTTACCAGTAAGTGAATTTATGAAAAGCAGAAATTTGTATTAAAAAAGTAAAACTGTACATTTATTTGTAGAGTTCTGAGCCTCCCATTGCAAAAATATATATATATTCTTTTATGTACAGCAATTTTTCAGAATGATTTTTTTCATGAATTAGCTCAATTAGTTACCGCAAGGACTCTGGGGGTGTGGACAGCGATGTCCCATTGGTGTGCAAACTGAATTTCAGAGAGGATATGCAACTCACCCAACATCCGGAACCCGGAACGTGGCAGGGCTGGGACTCAAGATCTAATCTTTGGACTTCTGGTTCAGTGCTCATTCTTCTAAACCACACTGCTCCTTTTTTCGTCAAGTAAAGAGACTGTGAACATATTTCACTCTGTATGATGTATAGGTTTATTGGGAGAGTGACACAACAGAGCAGTGAAGTGCAAACCATAGAAATGAAGTCATGCATAAAGCTGTATAAGAAATATGTATATTGAAGTCCCATTTCATGAAGGTACCAGGGCCATGTGGTTTTCTGTAATATTTATGAGCACATTGTTATTCCTATATTATTATTACTATTATTGTTTACATTTTCTGATATGCCATATTGTTTTAAATAAATTGTGCCACAGGCAGTATGGAACGTGAATGGTGCACTTTGATTAAAAAAGGGAAAAAGGAGCATTATCAAGGTTCAAGGGCTTAGCTCCTCCCTTGCCACAACCTGAGGGCATTCCAGGTTCATCATGGAGGGAATGCATTTCTGTCTCTAAGGAGGGCATCCTTTTCAGCTGGGCTGTAAAAGCTGCGACCAGAAATGGCAGTGATTGAGGATTTGAAGAAGTGAGGGAGATAGAGCAAACAGCCAAAGGAGCCCCCATTGCCCTGAATGAAACCTACTGGTTTGACATTCTGTTTGAATCGATTTTGAAAAGCCTGACATTTCCTAATTCATTTCAAAGTCATTAAAAAGAAGAGAAAAATTTTAAAATAAAAAGGAAAACCACTAGAAAGGATATGTAAAATACCTTCAAATATGATATTGGCCATTTCTATTTTTCAACGTGCATTCAGATCTGATTCTTATGATATTTCAGTTTCCTTTGAATGACCAGATGTTGGATGTTTTACCATTTTGCCTCTGTTAATTTATAATATTAAAGCATTTTACTTAATAATTAATTTTTAGTTTAAAAAGGCTATTAGGAAAATTGATCATACCATTTTACTTCCTAAATTAATTTATAAAGCAATATTATATTAATAACATAACTCTTATTTTTAAAAATAAAATTAGAAGTACTTGAGAAGGATTATGTATGAAACATAGTTAGCCAAAGGTAATCTTTAAAGATAAAGAAAGGCAGTGTGGCACATAACTGAAGAATATGGCCTCTGGAGTCAAATGCCTGGATTCAAATCCCGCCGTCGGATACCCCTCTCTGTGCGTCAATTTTCTGCTCTGTAAAATAGAAGAAAGTATAAAATCCTATTACATAGGGTTGTTGTGAGGATTACATGCAAATGCTTAGAAGAGTGCCTAGAAAATATAAAATACTCAATATGTCTTAACTGTTTTTTCAAGAAAGTTCCAGGTACATCTCGTTTTATGGTACTTCACAGGTGCTGTGTTTTTTGCAAATTGAAGGTTGTGGTCACTCTGCATCTAGCAGGTCTGTTGGTCCCATTTTCCCAACTACATCTGCTCATTTTTGTGTCTCTGTGTCACATTTTTTGGTAATTCTCACAATCTTTCAAACTTTTTCACTATTATTAATTTTTTTGTGGTTATCTGTGATCCGTGATCTCTGATGTTGCTATTATAATTGTTTTGGGGAACCACAAACTGTTCCCCAACCAGACATTTCCCATCCCTCTCACTCTCTTCTGGCCTGTCTATTCCCTGAGACACAACAATATTGAAATTAGGCCAATTAATAACACTGCAATGCCCTCTAAGGGTTCCAGTGAGAAGAAGAGTTGTGTGTCTTTCAACTTAAACCAAAATCTAAAAATAATTAAACTTAGTGAGGAAGGCATGTCAAAAGTTGAGAGAGGCCAAAAGCCAGTCTTCTACTGCCAAATGGTTATCCAGGTTGTGAGTGCAAAGGAAATGTTCTTGA
Organism: Ursus maritimus; assembly: GCF_017311325.1. Lineage (NCBI taxonomy): Eukaryota > Metazoa > Chordata > Mammalia > Carnivora > Ursidae > Ursus > Ursus maritimus. The sequence continues at coordinate 25,673,098 of NW_024427107.1, read as the reverse complement.
AGGAAATTAAAAGTGTTACTCTGGTGAACACATGAATGATAATAAAAAAGTGAAACAGCCTTATTGCTGATTTGGAGAAAGTCTGAGTGATCTGGTTAGAAGATCAAACCTGCCACAACAGTCCTTTAAACCAAAGGCTGATCCAGAGCAAGGCTCTGACTCTCTTTAATTCTGTGAAGGCTGAGGGAGGTGAGGAAGCTGCAGAAGAAAAGTGCGAGCCTGGCAGAGGCTGCTTCACGAGGTTTATGGAAGAAGCCATCACCAAACATCAAAGAGCAAGGTGAGGCAGCAAGTGCTGACATGGGGGCCATGACAAGTTCTCCAGAAGATACAGCTAAGGTAATTAACTAGGGTGGCTACACTAAATGATAGACTTTCAATAGAGACAGATCAGCCTTCTACTGGAAGAGGATGCCATCTGGGACTCTCATAGCTAGAAAGGAGAAGTCCGTGCCTGGTTTCAAAGCTTCAAAGGACAGGCTGACTCTCTTGTCAGAAGCTAATGCAGCTGGTAACTTTAAGTTGAAATCAATGCTCACTGACCATTCCAAAAAGCCAGGGCCCTTCAGAATTATGTTAAATCTACTCTGTCTGTGCTCCAAAAATGGAACATCAAAGCTTGGATGACAACAAATCTGTTTATGACATGGTTTATTGCCTATTCTAAACCTACTGTTGAGACCTACCACTCAGAAAAAAGATTTCTTTCAAAATATGCTCGTTGACAATGCACCTGGTCACCCAAGAGCTCTGATGGAGATGGACAATAAGGTTAGTACTGTTTTCATGCCAGCTAACATAACATCCATTCTGCAGCCCATGGACCAAGGAATAAGTATGACTTTCAAGTCTTATTATTTGAGAAATACATTTTGTAAGGCTGTAGCTGCCATACATAATAATTCCTCTGATGGATCTGATCAAGGTAAACTGAAAACCTTCTAGAAAGGATTCACTATTCTAAATGACATTAAAAGCATCTGTGATTCATGGGGAGAGGCCGAAATATTAACATTAACAGCAGTATGGAAGTAGTTGATTCCAACCCTCATGGACGACTTTGAGGGGTTTAGGACTTAAGTGGAGGAAGTAATTGCAGATGTGGTGGGAACAGCAGAACTTGAATTGGAGCTTGCAGATGTGACTGACCTCCTGCAATCCCATAATAAAACTGGAACAGACAAGGAATTGCTTCCTTCCATGAGCAGAGAAAGTGGTTTCTTGAGATGGAATCCGCTCCTGGTAGAGATGCTGTGAAACACTGTGATGATCGCTGAAATGACAACAAAGGAATTAGAATATTACATAGACATCATTGATAAAGCCGCGGCAGGGTTTGAGAGGATTAACTGCAACTTTGAAAAAAGTTCTCCTGTGGGTCAAAAGGTATCAAAAAACAGCAGACGTTAAAGAGAAATCTTTCATGCAAGGAAGAGTCAATTGATGCAGCAAACTTGATTGCTGTCTTATTTTTAGAAATTGCCACAGGCACCCCAACCTTTAACAACCACTACCCTGATCAGAAGGCATCCGTCAACATCGAGGTAAGACCCTCTACCAGCAAAAAGATTACAGCTCACTGAAAACTCAGATGATGGTTAGCATTTTTTGGCATTAAAGTATCTTTTAGTTAAGATATATATATATTTTTAAGTCTAATGTTATTGCACACAATAGACTTCAGTATATTGCAAATGTAAATTATATATGCACTGGGAAGCCAAAAAATTCATTTGACTCACTTTATTATAACATTTGTTTTATTGTGGTTGTCTAGAATGAGACCTGAAATATCTCTGAGGTATGCCTGTACACTTAAATGGTGTTATAAAACAATTGAGCCCAAGGTAGTCTTGTCCCAAGAAAGGGTAAGCGTTTTAGAGATTCTAGAAAGAAGTGCAGTTCAAGGAGTTTATAGTGAAATAAGTAGGAAAATCGGTTATAGCTCTGAAGTCAGGCAAGCATATTGTGAAGACTTGCCTCTTATTAGATGTATAACTTTGAATTTGTGTGTCCTTTATTTGAAAAAAAGATTTATTTATTTATTTATTTGAGAGAGAGAGAGAGAAAGCATAAACAGGAGGGGTAGAGGGAGAGACAATCTCAAGAAGACTCCTCGCTGAGCAGGGAGCCCTGTGTGGGGCTCTATCTCACAACCCTGAGATTATGACCTGGCCCAAAACCAAGAGTTGGCCACTCAAACGACTGACCCACCCAGATACCCCTGAACTTATGTGTTCTTAAGTCTGCTGCTTCATCTGTAAAATGAATACTATTGTACAGGTCTTTTTTTTTTTTTTTTTTTTTTTTTTTTTTTTTTTTTTTTTTTGCAGTTAAGGAGAGAGGCATCAATATAAATAATTAACAAGTGCCTGGAGACAGTAGGCCTTTAAGATATATTTGTTGTAGTGTTGTTGTTGTTGGTGGTGATGGTGATGCTTAAAGAGGGATGTGGTACATATGGGGCAGAATGAGAGGTGTGCTAGAGATATAAGGCCTAGAACACAGCAGTTATTTGCAGAACTGAAGCTAGGGGTTTGGTTAGATCCAGCAGTGTAACTAGTTGAGGCTCAATTTATCTCAACTCAATAGTGAAGTTTTCCTGGGGCCCGAAGTCAGTGCAGTGGTAGAGAGACTGATTCTGGGGCAGCACCAGGGATAGCTCCCAGTAGTCATCTGAAAGGCATGCAACTTGTGTTTCTTCTGCCAGTTCCTGCTGGGCTTTCAAAGCCTAGTTTGTTTGTTTGTTTGTTTAGACTTATTTGTTCAGAGAGAGAGGGGGGAGTGGGGGGAAGGGCAGAGGGAGAAGAAGAGGGACAGAATATCGAGCAGACCCCTTGCTGAGCATGGGGCCTTAGTGGGGCTCAATCTCACGACCCTGAGATCATGACCCGAGCTCATGCTCAACCCACTGAACCACACAGGCACTCCAAAGGTTAGTTTCCTTTTAAGACCGTTTCCAATTTCTTTTTTTTTTTTTAAGATTTTATTTATTTATTTGAGAGACAGAGTGAGAGAGAGAGCACAAGAAGAAGGGTCAGAGGGAGAAGCAGACTGCCTGCTGAGTGGGGAGCCTGATGCGGGACTTGATCCTGGGACTCTGGGATCATGACCTGAGCCAAAGGCAGATGCTTAACTGACTGAGCCACCCAGGCACCCATCCACTTTCTCGATGAAAACCAATTCAAGTTCCACATCCACACACGAGCCTCACTAATGATGAGATGATGGCTATGGTCTGCACGAGATGGGGCCAAGGTGGGTAGGTTTCTCTCTGACTGAATGAGAATTGTTGCTTAGGCATTCTCATAATTCTTTTGGTTGTCTTATTCCTTTAGGTTGGTAGATTCTTAAGGCCAGTGTCACACAGGACACAGTTATGTTAGGGTCTGTTTTTAGGTATTTTGCAAGTATTATGTAACCAATAATAAAGTCAGCCAATGCTGCAGTTTGCAAATGATTTACATTTTAAACAGAATATTTTTGAACTAGAATTTTGAAGTTAGGAAGAAAATCACAGAAAAATCTATGATGATAGAATTTCAAAAACAAAATTCAGAAAAAGAAAATAAAACAACATGTTGCTTAGGAATATGTATCTACGTGGTAGAGAGTAAAAAAAAAAAGGCAAGTGAATGATAAACACAAAATTCAAGATAGAGGTATCTCTGTTTGGAGGCAGGTGGATCAAATCAGGGAGGAATTTACTGGTAGCTTCCACTGTTCTGGTAATATTTTAATTTTTAGGCAAAATTATAATTTTATTAATTGAGGAAATTTCCAGAATTACTAAAGTTATTTCAGGTAACTGCCTCTTTCTCTGCTTAATCCTAAATGCAAACTTTCTCTTTTTTTAATCCCTGTTACTCAGACAATACAGAGCCATTTTAACTATGTACCAGCTATGAAGGTGGACACCTTTCCAGCTAAATCCCATGGGGCTGGCCCAAGGTGCACCAGTTTGCCCCAACATCATTTATTGTTCCAAAAATGCTTATTAATAATTGTGCTAGTATTAAAAAGGCTTATAATGTTTAGCATTATTTACCGTATAAGAAACTCACTGGCGCATATGCCTAGGACGAATGCTTTGGATAACTGGACTTTGAGCTAACTGTCTTAGAGTGGGATTAATTTCTATTGTTATCATCCCACAACTCTGGTGACATATAACATTTAAGGACGATTTCACCACGTCCAATTATGCTTCCTTCTAGAGTTGATTATGGTGCAGAAGGGTTCTCTGTTTTTCTTTTTCTCTTTGCTTTGTTTTCCTCTCGTTTTTGAATGCTGGGTGGTTTGTGGCCTTGCCTTTCTCTGCTTTGAAGTTCCTGCCAAATCGATTGGGCTCATTGCCCAGAGAGATTAGAATTGAGAGGTGAGTAGATAAATTAACACCCAGTTGTGATCCAAGGGCCTTCTCAGGGACTAGCTTCTCAGAAAAGGGCAGATTGGTGGGTTTTCAATAGAAAATATCCTGAACTTGGAGAAAGAATTCCTGAATTCAAGTACAACCTCCAAATACCAGCTGCTTAAGACCCTGGTTAGATCACTTAGCTTCTTCAGCCTCTGTTTACTCTTCTGTAAAATTGAGAGTGGTAACAATTGTCATTCTTTCCACAGTGTCAGAATTGAGTGAAATAAACATAAAAAATTCTGTGTATAGCAAATAGCCATGCTATTGTAGGATATTATTATTATCCTCCACTTCTCTTTATTTCTGTTCCCCTAGCTAACCTCTCACAGTCTTGTCAGTTTCACGTTCTAGATATCTCTAGTACTGTCCACTTCTCTGCTTTCACCACAGCTGAACTGAAACTAATTTTTTTGTCTCTACTAGGTTATGGTTGTAGCTTCTTATCTGTCCTTCCTTCTCTTTATTGTCATGCAACTCATTTTCCTAACTGGAGACAGAGCGCTCTTTTAAGAAATGCAAATCCGATTAGAACACTCTTCTGCTTAAGACCCTTCGCTGGCATCCCATCATTACCAGGATAATGACAGCAAACCTTAAGTTGGTCTAAAATCTCTGCGTGGTCTGCCCCAAATAACTACTTCTGTTTCATCTCACTCCATATTCCTCAAATTTTCACTCACAATGGCTTGACTGTCTAGACAAGTTTCTTTTTCTTTCTTTCTTCCTTCCTTTCTTTCTCTTTTTCTTTCTTTCTCTTTTTCTTTCTTTCTTTCTTTCTTTCTTTCTTTCTTTCTTTCTTTTTCTTCTTTCTTTCTTTCTTTCTTTCTTTCTTTCTTTCTTTCTTTCTTTCTTTCTTTCTTTCTTTCTTTCTTTCTTTTCCCTTTTTCCCCTACTTGCTTGGGAATTACATAGTTCAAAGCATTAATCACAGCATATCCTTCACACACCCTAATTCAGGAAGGCAAGATTTAAAAATGAAACAAAAGATGCAAGAAGAGAAAGATGAGATTTTATATACTGGGAACATTGATGGGTCTCTGAATGTTGTTGTTTCACTATTGCCTTATTCTTGAATTCAAAGCATTACAAAGATAATTCACAAGGTAATATGTTTTGGGGAAGTGTTTGATAGTGAAGTGGAAGGCACCTTGATGGATGGGGCTGGGAAACCTTCATAAGCTCACGGATATTGACAGAATGACATTTTACTCTTCCGTGTAGTACTTACTTCTAGGTAATAGGTGGGGAAATTTAGTATGTTGCCTGTCTTTTCTAAAACATTTTTTTATGCTTTGACATGTTGAGTTGGATTGATTCACCTGTGTAATTGAAAAGTATAATTTGGTCTTAGTGTAATTGGTCTTCTCTTGGAATGCTTATCTGACAGGACAGATCAATTATTAGGTTGGTTCTGCCTTCTCCCTACACACAGATCAGAACATATGTAAATTTCTTCTGGAAATTCACTTATTAATGATATCCATATATAAACACACATGTGAAGCTTCCATTATATCTGCCTCCTAGTTTCTCTTTTTCTATGTCTCTATTTCTCTCTCTGCACATTTACGTGTATGTGTATAAATATACCCACATAAATTAAGTTTTCATTCACATTTATTACTTCTGTTAATAACAATTTTACTATATTTTGTAAGGTTTCACTAATATCCTTAATATGTAAATACAGAAAAAGCAAGAAGGGTGGTTAATATTGATTATCTTGTAAATTCTTAGTAATTAATAAGCCAATATGAAAAATGTATATGTCTTCTTATTCAAGTTACGTACTATACATGAAGTTAAAATCAGTCTTGCTCTTACATGTCTTCCTGCTCCAATCCATCTACCTTTCAAATTGCCATCAGAGTTAACTTCCTAAGAAACAAATCTGGTGGTATCACTGTCCTGTTTATGAATCTTGCTGACTCCCCATGGCCTAAAGGAAAAAGGCCAAACTTATTTGCCTTCAAAATCTCACCCAACTTACCCAACATATGTTGCCATTCTCCCCTTAAATACCTCAAATGTCAGTCACAAGGAACTTTTCAATATTGTCAATGCAATCCAAGTCTTGTCACAACTTGGGAATTTTACATTCCAGGAATATCCTTATCTTTTTTTATATCTAGAAAAATATTATTTATCCTTGAAGGCCCAGCCAAATGTCTCTTTTGTTCCTACGAACATTTTCTTGATATCCTTAAGCAGAGTAAGTTGATTCCTTTTTCCTGGAATACTCACTTTATACTCTTTTTTTGAGGATTTATTCATTTATTTGAGAGAGAAAGAGAGAGAGAGAGTGGGGGGGGGGATCAGAAAGAGTCCTAAGCAGACTCCATGCTGAGCACAGAGCCCAATGTGGGGCTTCATCTCATGACCTTGAGATCACGATTCTGAGATCATGATCATGAGATCACCACCTGAGCTGAAACCAAGAGTCCATTGCTTAAAGGACTGTGCCAACCAGGTGGCCACTTTACACTATTTATAAAGCACTTACTGATTAACGATTAATGTTGCCATTGTCTGCTGACATGTTTCTCTCTCTTTTGATTGTGACTTCCTCTGTTGCAAGAACCTGATATTAGTCAGGCTACAATGAATTTGCTATAACTGGAAAACAAATGAACAAAAATAAGGTGGCTTAAAGAAGGTAGGTGTGTCCATATCCATCTGATCATAAGCAGTTCACAGTTGACATGACAACTCCATAATTTCAGGACAGATGCTCCTTTTGTCTTTATTGTTTGTCTTTTATCTTTCAAATATTGCTCCATCCTGTCATCTAAGGAAGTTGCCCTAACTTCTGCCACTACATCTATATATCAGTCTGTGAGAGAGAAGGGGAAAGGTAAAGAGGAGGTGCAAGACCTGGAATTTAACTATCTACATCACTTCTAGTAACATTGGTCTAGAGGCTGAGAGATGGAGTCAGATTGGCTATCAATCTTTGCCCACTCAAAATACAACAATGCAGGGAGTGGTGAAAAAATACTGGGCAAATAGATATAATTCTCTATCATAGAATGCATCCTTGATTTCCCAATGCCTAGTACAGTGTTGGTTCATTTTGGGAATCATTAAATACTTGATGAATGAATGGAAGCATTGCAAAATCGAAGCAATTTAGAACGAAGATGGACCTGTAAATCATCTAGCTCTACCCTCTCATTTCATAGGCGAGACAGCCAAAGACCTTGCGATTTTGCTGGTTTTACTATATAACTGGTAAGTTCAGAAGCTTATTAGTAAAAAATCGTTTCCAAAGCAGTAAACTTACTCTGATAACTTCAAGGGATCTTTAATAGAACTGTACACCTTTTAAAGGGGGAGATTGCGTCTCTGTTGTGTTTCACTGAAAGCCTCTCTGTAATATACTTTATTTTCAGAGACTGATGGGAGATCAAAACAAAACTAAGCAAGTTAGGATTGAATCTCCATAATGAAACATTAAAATGCAATTAATATTTTGAAATTAAAAATTAATTTTTTCTTAAATGTAATACGAGTACATGACAAAATTGGTAAGGTGATAGTGTGAATAGTAGATGGGCTTCCAGCCCTTCTGCAGCCACCCAGTTACCCTCCTTTGGCGACCATCATCATCAGTTTCTCATACAGTGTTCTAGTATATTCTATGTATGTAAGGTGGATGATGACATGTAGTTTTGCCTCGTGATTTTTTTCATTTCTCTTATTTTGGAAATCTGAGAAGGCATATTTTAAATAAAGCAAGGTGCAACCTTGGAAATGTGGGCTTACTTTATGTAATGAAACCTCTGTTATACTCAAAAGGTAATCTTCAAAATATACTACACTTTCTTCAAACAGCCCTGAGATTTGCCCCGCCACCTGTAGCTATCACCCCATTTTTTTTCTCTTTTTGGTTTGTGCCCTTGATACACTAGCTTTGTGTCAGTTTCATGAACGGTCCAGGCCCTTCCCAATGTTTGACTCATTTTTCAGGTTTCGGCTTAAATATGAATTCTTCAGAAAGGCTTCCCATACTATTCTCCCTGTGGTTCAAAGCTCGCCTCAGCCCCGACTGCTATTTCTGAGAGCACACTGTATATATACTTCACAGTACTCACCCAATCTGTAATTGTATTGTTTATTTATGTGTTTACTTGTTTACTGCCTTAGTGCTCCCCTGAAATATGACCTCTGCTGAGGCAGAGACAACGACCATCTTGTCCATCTTGTATACCCAGCACCTTGCTTGGTACACAGTCAGGATCAATGAGTATTTGGTAAATGAAAACAACAACAACAACAAAAATCCCCCAAAACAAAACAAATGAGTGATAAACAAATTCCTCTTTGAAGCCTGTTCCTTAGCTAATCTGTGCCCCATCTTCATTTCACCGACCTGATTTTCAATCCCTTACCCAGAAAGATATTTAAAATATAAAATATGTAAAGAAGTTTTGAGAAAAGATATAATGGATCTTTCCTTTTGTCCTGATAAATAACTATACAAACACATCTGATGACTGAAACCCTTCACACAGGATTTCACATAACATCAGAAATTTTTAAAAGGCAGTGTTTTCTCAATGTCCTCTTATCCTATATTTACATTTACTGTTTTTTGAACTTCTCTGACATTAAATAGGTTCCCCTACCTAGGGGAACTTGGCAAATATGGGTAGCAAAGCATTTAGCAAGAATCTTTTAAAATAAAATCAGATAATCATTTCAATGATCAACAAAATTAATCGTAGTTCTAGGGATGAAGTAAAGTTAACAACAGCGAAACAGCTATTGAATGATGTTTGAATTTGATGTGTTCATAGTAATTCTTCTTACATCAACATTCTTCGCAATGTCATAAATAAAGAGCCTACATGCTTATGACCAAAATGCATAGGTAAATATTGAGCCATATGTGACTGCTTAGGAGTTAGTATCACACAGATGTTAAAACAAGAATGTCTACAGTTATCAGTTTTTTAAAAATCAATGTCTTTGTTTTGTATGTAAGTATATTAGCCATTTATTCCCTATTAGAAATATTTCCCCCTGTTTGTTGCTTTTAAAAATTTTTGTTTATGCTTTATCTAAAGTTTGATTATATTTCATTCATGATTACTCTTTCTTTCTTTTCATTCTCCAACAAATATTAATTAGGCACTTGTAACTGTGGGGACATGCACATGTAGGATATGCTAAGAATACCTAAGAGTAAAGTCCCTCTTATTTTCTACTGCTAAGATCCATGAACAGATTTTCAAATCTTTATTTTTCTGCCAAATTGCGTCAAAATATTTCTTGCTAAATACCAAATAACTTGTAAAAGTTATGTATTTGAATTATCACTTTTAAATTAGATACAGTAATATAGATTCATGGGAGAAAATTTTAAAAGTACAGATAAGAAAAAAAATTAAAAAGTCACATCTAATGTGACTAATTAGAAACCTCTCTCTCTGTTCTTCCAATTATTTTTCTAAGTGTAAGTACATGAATATATATAACTTTGCTATTTGTTTACGAAATGATTTTATATCATATATGCAGTTTGTAACTATTTTTTTACATAACCATCAACTATGAACTTATTTGAATAAATAAATGAACATACTTATTAGAAACATAAGATAATCGTGTTTAATACCATCATTTGTTCAATCAATCCTTACTGTGCATTATTCTTTTTTTCAATCTAGTCTACAAGTGACTGTGGCAAATACACATATGCATACATCCTTATTTTTTAAGCTAAGTTTTCTGAAAGTATAATTGTGGAATGATAATAATAAAACCTTACTAAATGCTTTAAATGTATTTACCCCATTCTTGCTTTATATATTTTCATTCTTCTAATCCTCAGAATGACCCTATGTGGTAGTTACTAAGATACTGATGCATAAAAAAGACCTCATTTGATTGAACTGATAGGCCATCAATTGTAAGAAACACCATTACTACATGCAATTAAAAAAGAAAGCAAATATTGCCAGTTAATTTCAGAGTCAATTCACAGACCAAGAGATTACAGCTATTTACTCAGGTAACCATATACTAAGGAGAGGGAATATACTCATTTTTTTCAAGGGTTGTTAGATTCTGGGTCCAAGCTGTTTCAAATACCTGGGGATCCAAAGTGCCAGTGTAGATCCCTATTAGAGTAGGGCCACATGTGAATAAAGTTACAAAGGGAGTTGTTATTCAGATTTAGTTCACAGTGGGAGACTTGGCAGTCATTGCCAATTCTCCAAATACATCATTGCAACAGACATACTTAACAGTTGGCAAAACTCTCCTACCGGTTGCTTGACTTAGCAATAAGAGACATTACAATAAAGTAAAAGCTATTATGGTAGAAAAGGCCACATGAAAGTCCCTGAAACTGCCCTAACCCTCTCAGCCAAAATGGGGAGTCAAAGATAATATTCTGAGCTATATGTTGGTATCTTTACTGGAGTAGATTAGCATAGCAATCTAACTAACCATGGTATGTGGTATGTGTGTAGCAATCAAGTGAATGAGTGAGAGTGAGTGTGTGTGTATAATACCCTTCACGAGTTTATCAGAATCAGTTCACATTCACAGAATTTATTCATGGTCTTACCCAAAGGGACTTGAACTGTATTTCAACATCCTACAGAACAACACATTGGTGCCATTGACGACATATTAACTGGAGCAGATGAGCAAGAAGTGGCAAGGATTCTAGATGTTATACTACAACCCCACTTGAGTGGCTGGGAGAGAAGCATTGTGTAGAAATCTTGTCAATGCATCAAGCTGCAGACAGGGCAGCTGGTCGTCTGTTCCGTAGAAAGAGGAAAGTGGCCTGAGGTAAAGACGTTTATGGATTCGTAGGTGATGGTGAATAGCACAGCTAGTTAGTCGGGGGCTTCAGTGAAGATGGAAGCAAGAAAGTCTGGAAAAGTGGCATCTAAGTAGACCTATGGGGATGAACAAAATGTCTTTTTTTTTTTTTAATCACACCAGAGAGAATCCACTGTGGAAAAAACACTAAACAGCCACGTGATCAGGATGAGATGAACAGTTGATGTCAATCCACCAGCTATCCATATACATCAATAGAAGTTCTAGCTGAAGGGAAGGGAGTCTCTACTGGGTGGGGTAGGAAAGACTTAGTTTGGCCTCAAGACTAACTACAGCAATGGTAGCTGGAGTTTGCCCAACTACCCCTTCTCTCATAAGTTCCCCTCACATTTTGAGTAATCAGAAATTATCATCACATGTTTCAAATCCTATAAATGTATAAAATGTGTACAAAAATCTTATGCTGTATTATAAAATACTATGAAATGCTCATTTGGGTCATATTTTTTAAACACAATAAACATTGCATGATTAATAGTCAATCATTTTGTTTACCTTCTTGCATTCATGAGCATTTGGAGGGATGATTTACATGACAATTAAAAAATACTTCTCCAATCTTTAAATACAATATGAGGTGGCTTTATAAAATAAGAAACTATATAGAAGGTATTTGAAATCAAGATAAGTGAAGGCTTGGAAATCATAAAGAACAAGGGAACTAGTTGGGTCAGGAATTTGAAATAGTTACCACACTGGCCACTATGTTTCTTTCCAAAAGTGAATTTGACAACCAGGGTCTAATGGGAAATAAAATGGTGAAGGAAGTTTTATGTGACACCAGATATCAAGCATTTGTATAAAAAAATTACAAAAAATATTTTTAAACATATTCTTTAGGAAGAGTTTTTTTATGATATTTACATAGTGAACACTGAACAAGTTAGATTGTTTTACGTTGCAGATTGAGGGGGAAGGAAATAATACTAATTTTATCGAATAATTAGTATTTGGTAAGCATGTTTTATAAGTGATCTTAAGACTTTTAGAGAGATTATGCAATTTGTCCGACGTTCTATAAGTAACATGTTGTGGTCTGAACTTGAATTCAGTCTTCCAAAGCCTGTATGTGTTCTTTCTACTATATTAGGCTGTAGAATATAGATCATGTTCTTGATATGACCCTTTCCTATATTGATTCTCTATTAAAAATGGCATCCATAATTCAAATTTTGTAATATAACAAAGACATACTTGGTGTATTGTAAGCTAATAGAGACTAAATATAACATCCTCTTGATCTAAGTTAATGTAGGTTGAACCATATGCAATTGTCAATATTGATCACTTTTGATGCACATAAATGGTTATACAATCTTTCAAGTTGATAGAAAGATAGAGCTCTGAGGAGAAAAGCAATCCGTAATAGCTGAGCCTAACATATGTGCCTTGAGGTTGCAAGGTGCTGGCCCGGCCCCTACAGGTTGGCTGGAGGTTACCTGTGGAACACAAACTACCTTGAAGAGAGTCAGATAGGGCTCTTTGCATGAACATGGTAAATTGAGACAAGAGCAAGCCTTCTCTTGGTATTCTTTTGAGCACAAACAAGTAGAAGGTCATTGTGCAGGAGCACCTGGGTGGCTCAGTTGATTAAGCGTTTGACTCTTAGTTTCAGCTCAGGTCATGATCTCAGGCTTATGGGATCAGTCCCTGCGTCACTGGGCTCTGTGCTCTGTGCTCAGCAGGGAGTCTCCCTCTGCTTCTCCCCCCCACCCCCCACCCCAGAATGAGTAAATAAAATCTTTTTTTAAAAAAAAAGGTCATTGTGCAAACCTCAAAAAATTATCAAATACCCCCATCTGTCAGCTAACAGCACAAAATGCTGCTTCTTTACCAATCACAGCCTCAGCCCTACTTTGTTGGCCCCTCTTTCTTTATAAAAATTATTAAGATACCTCATCATGCCCCCCCCTTCCTAATAGCACCCAAACTAGAGCAAACCCTGCTTCCTCGAACACTTACCCCAAATCACCTTAGGCCCAAATCCTGGAAGTCTCTTCCAATTCCTTCTTAGGGAGACATCCCTAAGTTCCCCACCATGTGCGGTTTCCCTTGTTACAATGAATGAATAAACCCAGCTTTGACTTTCAGCTATGTTGTGAGCAGGCTCTGTCTGCAGGGCATGGGCAGAAGGGAGGTTCCCAAAATTCTCCTGAGATTTGCTGCCTTAAACCAGGATCCATGATTGAGGAATAGTGTACACGTCTGAGACTCCTTGGATGTCTGGCTGTATGAAGCACCTCTCTGTTCCCAGTGATTTGGTCTTGATTGTGGATGATCATTAGCTCAGGGAATCTGGAAATATGTGTTCCCTCAAATAATTTCCATCACACTGCTCCTGGGTACTGGTTAGGTCAACATGGACCTCTTTGACAAATGCCTGAATCATGTTTCAGAAGTGATTACAGAAAGATATTGTGGTGAGATGGACAAAATAGAAAAAGAGGATGAAGAGTAACAAAGAATAAAAGATACCATACTTTAAAACCAATGTAAACAGGTGCTAAGATGGCATTGGACATTGAAATTAGGGAGCCTAAGATATGCACACTGAGGCAGAGGGTCACCTTACCTCTGTAGGAATATGAACTGTGCAGACAAAGTCCAAACTGAGGAGTAAAATTACCTGCTGGGTAATTCAGATGTAAACGAAATGCTGGTGTCCCACCTTAAAAAAACATGAAAGATTTTATTTTGCCCTAAAAATAATTTAAAAAGTAAGTGAACCTTATTAACTGACCATTTTGACCATGTAAGATGATTTCATTATGAAATATATAAAACATTTGATTTTCAATATATGTCTTCAATGGCCAACAGTGATTTATTATGACTGCTTTAGCATTTGATTATAATTCTGAATACTGTAAAATGAGGACTTTGTTTTTTATAATTTGTTATTATAAAAAATATTCCAAACATAACACATGTATATTGAACCCAAAGAGAGTGGTATGTCTCACCCAACTTCAGCATTTTGCCATCTTGTTTTCTCTGTTCTCCCATCCTTTTCTTCTCCCTGATGGATCACTTCAAAGCAAATAGAAGGCATGACCTCAGTTTAACACTTTATTTTTGAGATGGATTGTATGAAGATATCTCTGAAGATAATTAGCCAAAATATCTCCATGTATTTGGAAGGTGTGTATTATCATATATAAGTGAAGCAGTTTCATTAGTCTAGAAAAGGCTTTTATCTTCTACATGCCTATCTGCTAGGGGAGGTGGGAAAATAGTCATATTTTTTAGCTATAAACCTTATTTATTTATTTATTGTTTTATTTATTTATTGTTTTATTTTGTTTTCAGTTTTTATATCCTGTTTAATTTTTTTTCTTTCAAGTTTTTATTTAAATTTCAGCTAGTTACCATATAGTGTAATATTGGTTTCAGGAAGAGAATTTAGTGATTCATCGCTTAAATATGACACCCAGTGCTCATCACAACAAGTGCCCTCCTTAATACCCATCACCCGTTTAACCCATCCCACCCTCTTCCCCTCCAGAAAGCCCCAGTTTGTTCTCTGTAGTTGAGTCTATTATATGGTTTGTCCCTCTCTTTTTTCCCCACCGTGTTCATCTTTTTCGTTTCTTAAATTTCACATATGAGTGAAATCATATGGTATTTGTCTTTCTCTGACTTATTTCACTTAGCATAATATCCTCTAGCTCCATTCATATCATTGCATATGACAAGATTTCATTATGAAGTCCCAATAGTTTATTTTTGTTTTTGTTTCCCTTGCCTCTGGAGATGTATCTAGTGAGAAGTTGATATGGCCAATGTCAAAGAGGTTGCTGCCTGTGTTCTCCTCTAGGATTTTGATGGTTTCCTGTCTCACACTTTGAAATTTTTGAAATTTTTGAATTTTTTGAATTTTTTTTGTATGATGTAAGAAAGTTGTCCAGTTTCATTCTTCTGCATGTTGCTGTCCAGTTTTCCCAGCACCATTTGTTGAAGAGACTGTCTTTTTTCCACTGGATATTCTTTCCTGCTTTGTTGAAGATCAGTTGACCATATAGTTGTGGGTCCATTTCTGGGTTTTCTATTGTGTTCTATTGATCTATGTCTGTGTTTGTGTCAGTACCATATTGTCTTTATAACTTCAGTTGTAATATAACTTGAAGTCTAGAATTGTGATGCCTCCAGCTTTTCTTTTCTTTTCTTTGTCAAGATTGCTTTGGCTGTTTGGAATTTTTTGTGGTTCCATACAAATTTTAGGATTGTTTGTTCTAGCTCTGTGAAAAATGCTGGTGGTATTTTGATAGTAATTGCATTGAATGCATAGCTTGCTTTGGGTGGTATAGACATTTTAATGATATTTGTTTTTCCAATCCATGAGCATAGAATATTTTTCCATTTCTTTGTGTCATCTTTAATTTCTTTCATTTATAGTTTTCAGAGTACAGATCTTTTACCTCTTTGATTAGGTTTATTCCTAGGTATCTTATGGTTTCTGATGCAGTTGTTGATGGGATCAACTACTCGATTTCTCTTTCTGTTGCTTTGTTATAGATGTATAGAAATGCACCAGATTTCTGTACATTGATTTTGTATCCTGCAATGAATTCGTGTATCAGTTCTA
Organism: Ursus maritimus; assembly: GCF_017311325.1. Classification (NCBI taxonomy): domain Eukaryota; kingdom Metazoa; phylum Chordata; class Mammalia; order Carnivora; family Ursidae; genus Ursus; species Ursus maritimus. The sequence continues at coordinate 25,657,235 of NW_024427107.1, read as the reverse complement.
GCAATTTTTTGGTGGAGTCTTTCATGTTATCATGTTGTGTGCAAATAGTGAAAGTTAGACTTCTTCCTTGTTGATTTGGATGACTTTTATGTCTTTGTGTTGTCTAATTGCTGAGGCTAGGGCTTCCAGTACTATGGTGTCCGATGGTGAGAGTGGACATCCCTGTCCTGTTCCTGACTATAGAGGAAAAGCTCTCAGTTTTTCCCCATTAAGGATGATATTAACTTTCTTTTACACATGGCCTTATTTATTTATTTATTTATTTATTTATTTATTTATTTATTTTATTATGTTCAGTTAGCCAGCATATAGTACATTATTAGTTTTTGATATAGTGCTCAACAATTCATTTGTTGTGTATAACACCCAGTGCTCATCACAACACGTGCACTTCTTAATACCCAAAATCCCCTTACCCCCCTCCCTTGTGTAATCCTCAGTTTGTTTCCCGGAGTCCAGAGTCTCTCATGGTTTGTCTCCCTCTCTGATTTCTTCCCGTTTGGTTTTCTCTCCCTTCCCCTGTGGTCCTTTGCACTTTTCCTTATGTTCCACATATGAGTGGAACCATATGATAATCGTCTCTCTCTGCTTGACTTATTTCACTTGGCATAATCCCCTCCAGTTCCATCCATGTCTATGCAAATGGTGGGTATTTATCCTTCCCTATGGCTGGGTAATATTCCATTATGTATATGGACCGCATCTTCTTTATCCATTCATCTGTCAAAGGGCATCTTGGCTCCTTCCACAGTTTGGCTATTGTGGAATGTTCATAGCAGCAATGCACATGGCCTTTATGATGTTGAGTATGTTCTCTCTATCCCTACTTTGTTGAAGATTTTTTTTATCAAGAATCGAAGCTGTATTTTGTCAAATGCTTTTTCTGCATCCATTGAGAGGATCATATGGCTCTTATCCTTTCTTTTATTTATATGGTGTATCATGTTGATTGATTTATGGATATTGAACCACCCTTGCTGCCCTGGAATAAATCCCACTTGATCATGGTGAATAACTCTTAATGTACTGTTGGATTTAATTTGTTAGTATGTTGTTAAGAATTTTTGCATCCATGTTCATCAGGGATATTGGCCTGTAACTCTTTTTTTTTAGTGGGGTCTTTTCTGGTTTTGGAATCAAGGTAATGCTGACCTCATAGAAAGAGTTGGAAATTTTATTTCCATTTCTATTTTATATATATATATATTTCTATTTTATTATATATATATATATAATTTTTTTATTTGTTCTTTAATTTCCTGGTTGACTCACTCATTCCTTAACAGGATGATCTTTAACCTTCATGTATTGGTGGTCTTTCCAAATTTTTTCTTGTGGTTGATTTCAAATTTCGTAGTGATGTGGTTGGAAAATATGCATGGTATGATCACAATCTTTTTATACCTGTTGAGGCCTGCCTTGTAACCCAGTATGTGATCTATTCTGGAGAATATCCCATATGCACTTGAAAAGAATGTGTTTTCTCCTGCTTTGGGATGAAATGTTCTGAGTATATCTCTTAAGGCCATCTGGTCCAGTGTGTCATTCAAAGCCTCTGTTTCCTTGATGACTTTCTGCTTAGATGATATGACCATGGCTATAAGTGGGGTGTTAAAATCCCCTACTATTATTATTGTATTATTATCAGTGAGTTCCTTTATGTTTGTTATTAATTGTCATATATTTGGGTGCTCCCAAGTTGCGGGCATAAATATTTATATATCTTCTTATTGGATAGACCCCTTTAGTATGATTTAGTGCCCTTCTTCATCTCTTGTTACAGTCTTTGATTTAAAATCTAGTTTGTCTGATATAACTATGGCCACTCTGGCTTTTTTTGATGTCCTTTAGCATGTTAAATGGTTCTCCATTCCCTCACTTTCAATCTGCAGGTGTCTTTAGTCTAAAATGAGTCTCTTGTAGGCAGCATATAGATAAGTCTGTTTTTTTAAATTCATTCTGACACCATCTGTCTTTTGATTGGAGCATTTACATTCAGAATGATTATTGATAGAAATGAATTTTGTGCCATTGTATTACTTGTTAAGTCATTGTTTCTGGAGATTTTCTCTGTTCCTTTCTAGTGTTTGTCATTCTTGGTCTTTCTTTCCAACTCAAAGAGTCCCCTTTAATATTTCTTACAAGGTGGTTTAACGGTCACAAACTTTTTTAGTTTTTGTTTGTCTGGGAAACTCCTTATCTTTCCTTCTATTCTGAATGACAGCCTTGCTGGACAGAGTATTCTTGGCTGCATATGTTTCCCACTCAGGATGTTGAATATATCATGTCACTCTCTTCTGGCCTGCCAAGTTTCTTTGGAGATCTCTGCTGCTAACCTTTTTTGTCTTCCCTTGTAAGTTAGGGACTTTTTTCTCTTGCTGCTTTTAGGATTTTTTCCTTATCTCTATATTACAAATTTAACTATGACATGTCTTGGTATTTGCCTGTTTTTGTTGATTTTGATGGGAGTTCTTTGTGCCTCCTGGATTTGGATGACTGCTTCCTTCCCCAGATTAGGGAAGTTTTCAGCTATAATTTCCTCAAGTGCACCTTCTGCCCCTTTTCCTCTCTTCTTCTGGGACTCCTATGATATGAATGTTATTACACTTTATGGAGTCTCTGAGTTCCCTAAGTCTGCATTTATGATCCAATATTTTTCCCTCTTCTTTTTGGCTTCATTATTCCCCCCCCACCCTTTTTTTTGGCTTCATTATTTTCCATAATTTTATCTTTTATATCACTGATTCATTCCTCTGCTTCTTCCATCCTTGTGGTCATTACATCTAATCAGTTTTTTATCTCAATTATAGCATTTTTTTTTTATTTTGGCCTAATTTTTAGGTCTTTTATCTCTGCAGTAAAGGACTCCCTGCTGTTGTCTGTGTTTTTCTCAAGCCCAACTAGTATCCTTATGATTGTTGCTTTAAATTCTGCATCAAGCGTATTGCTTATATCTGTTTCAATTGGATCCCTCGCTGTGACCTTTTCTTGTTCTTTCTTTTGGGATGAATTCTTCCATCTTGGTGTTCTGTCTAGGTTTCTGTATTCTCCTATGTGTTAGGAAAGGCTGTTATGTTTCCTGCTCCTGAGAGTATGGTTGTATTAAGAAGAGGAAATACACTGTCCAGGGCCAGGGACTTCAGGAAGTGTCTCTGGTGTGTGCTGTGTGTACTCTGCTGCTGTGTTTCGGCTGCTGTATCCCTCAGGTCAATCCTCTGCACAGTTTCTCCTTGCCTGCAGTGGGAAGTATTTGGGCCTTGGTCTGAGTGTGGCAAGTTTTAACTAGGTGTGCTCTGGTCTGCTTGTTAAAAGAGACCTGATGCTATTTCCACTAGAGCTGAAGTTTTGCAGAACTCTATGGCCAGTACATGTGGTGCACGTGGGGGTTTGTGCTGGTCTTCTGGGGACAAGGCCTGCTGCTCTGGTTGTCGGGCACACTTGCTCTGGTAAAGCAGCACCTGCAGAGTGCAGGAGGGTGGGGCTTGGTGTAAGCAGTGTAGACCTCCACTGTTGGTGCTGTGCTGCTTACCGCGGTTAGTTTATGCTAAGGGACTAGTTGGGGGGGAGTTAGCAAATGGACCAGCCTTCTGCCTCGATCCTGGCAAAGGGAGTTTGCACTTGCTGCTGTCCAGGAAGCCCTCGCAGAAGAGTGAACAATCTCCCCTCCTTGTCCCAGGCATCCTTCAGATCCCTGACTTCATCCTTTCTGTGTGTTGGCCTTCTACCTGTCAGGCAGTGCAGTGCACCTGTGTTCAATCTCAGGCACGCTGGCTGAGTTTTAAAACTCCAAACTTTAGGGACCTGGCATGGTGTGGACCTGCACTGGTCCTCTGAGGGAGGGTCTTGTTACACTGGGGACTGGTGCTGGTTTGTGCCAGAAGGGCAGTTGCACCAAGGTGCAGGAGCTTGGATTTTAGAGTGAAGCACAGCAAAAAGCTGGTGTCCAGGTTAGCTGCCCTTAGCAGGTGTCTCTGTGCCTCTGCTGGGGGCAGGGAAGTGAAATGACACCCACAGGCTCTTTTGTGCCCCGAGAGGCAATGCCAGCCACCTCTCCTAGATGTGCTCCAAGAAGGGGGAACTGTCTCTCCTAGTGCATCCCAGGAGATTCTCAGAGCACTCCATCAGCTCCTGGGCTATCTGCCCTTCTTCTCCACAGGAACACTGCAGTGCCCACTGGGCTCAACACCATCCAAGACACAGATCTCTAAAACTGCATTCCATGAGCTCTGCTGGTTGTAAAACTCATAGTAATCAGCCCTGTTCATTTTCTCAGTCAATGACTTTGGGGAAGTGTTTTACTTGTATGATCTCCTGTGTGCTTAGCTGCCCCCCTCCCCCGCTTCCCTCTCTCTTGCCTCTCTCCGTGATCAGGGCTCCCTCCCTTCCCTAGCACCCATGATCCTTTTCTCCCCCAAACCATGTCTCCACACCTCCTACTTTCCACGATCCCTCTAATTGCGCAGTTTGTTCTGTCAGCCCTCAGACAGAGGACAATTTCTTGGGTGTTCAGGATGATTTTATATTTATCTAGCTGTTTTCGAGGGACAAGGCAAGCCTAGGGTCCTCCTACTATTCTGCCACCATATCTCTCCCCTCCTATTTAGATATAAACTATAGAGGAAAGTAGCAATGTCATTGTTTCAATTTATACTATTTATTCCTTAACTTACAAAAGACAAATTTCTTACCTGGGTAAGTAGCAATATTCTATAGAATGTGAAAACAAAACAACCAAAAACCTTCTTAAATTGATTCCCTAATTCATTTATAGCTTAGTCCCATTGTTATTGTCTGACTGAATAATCAAAGACTGATGATAGATCAATAAGCAGTGAGTCATAACTTCTTATTTTCTGTCTTGAAAAGTTGTACATGCTTGGGGCACTTGGGTGACTCAGTTGGTTACGCCTCTAACTCTTCATTTCAGCTCAGGTTATGATCTCAGGGTCCTGGGATTGAGCCTCTTCCAGCTCCCTGCTCCCTGCTTTTCCCTCTCTCTTGCTCTCTCTCTCAAATAAATAAATAAAATCTTTAAAAAGTAAAAATAAAAGTTATACATGTTTATTCTAAACCATTTGGTAAGTAAATAAAATGTTGCTCATACAATTTTTATATAAGCATTTTGGTGTATTTCCATTCCTAATGAAACCTACTTTGGACAATTCCTTTAAAATTCCACTATACGTATCCTGTATTCCTCCCCACCTGTTGATGACATTTACAATTTCCTGACTCTGCTCTTTTATCCCATAGCATTTATCACTTTTACTTTACTATATCTATCTATCTATCTATCATCTATCTATCTATCTATCTATCTATCATCTATCTATCTATCTATCTATCTATCTATCTATCTATCTATCCAATTTATCTTCTCACTTAGCCACTTCCTGCTTTCAATTTTAAGCTCCGTGAAGGCAGAGAATTTTGCCAATTTTATCTAACGTAACTCAAACCCTTGGAAGAGCGCTCAACATCAAGTAGACATACATTAAATATTTTTAAAAAGCTTTCCTTAGATCTTCTTGCAAGCATATATGTAAACAAACACATGCACACACACACACACACACACAAATCATTTCAAGATTAGAATCACAGTAAGTTTTTAATTTGATTGTTTTTGTCCAGTGATGCTTTATCTCATCATTAACTATTCTACAAAAGGCATAATTTTAATGGATGCACAATAATCCAAATTTCTATTTCAACATCTTTTTATATAAGTCAAAATGCATATTTCCTATTATTTCCTCAAATGGCAGCATGGGTCATTCAGCTGTTCTGCATGATAATAAATCTCAACATCCTTTGCGGGGCACACAGACCTGTAATAATTAGCCTGTTCTCCCTCCCATTCTTATTTTTCCCTCTCCCCATGTGATCCACTCTCCATTCATGTCAGGTTGCTTCTTCCCTCTTCTGACTTGCTCCGGTTCACTGTGTTACACATTTGCTGAGTATCTACTATGTGGCATGCATTTTTCTGTATGCTGGCATTCAAAGATAAATAAATATTTACAGTTTTAAAAGCTTTCTTTAGGGGCGCCTGGGTGGTGCAGTTGTTAAGCATCTGCCTTTGGCTCAGGGCATGATCCCGGCATTCTGGGATCGAGCCCCACATCAGGCTCCTCCGCTGGGAGCCTGCTTCTTCCTCTCCCACTCCCCCTGCTTGTGTTCCCTCTCTCACTGCCTGTCTCTCTCTCTCAAATAAATAAATAAAATCTTAAAAAAAAAAAAGCTTTCTTTAACAATGTACTCAAATTCCACCTCAGGGCAAACAGGAAACCTTATTTCTGGCCAATCACAGCCTTGGTTATTATAGCAATTAGCCATTGGTGATTTGTTTTGTCACCTGATTTTGCTATATATTGTAAATTCTCAGAGAGCAGTGCCTCAATCCATTTGGGCTGTGATCACAAAAATACCATATACTGTGTGGCTTCTAAGCCACAGAAATTTATTTCTCATCTTCCTGGGCCCTGGGAAATCCAAGACTGATGTGCCAGCAGATTTGGTATCCAATGAGAGCCCGCTTCCTGGTTCAGAGACAGCTGTCTTTGTGCTGTGGCCTCACATGGTGGAAGGGGCAAAGGAGCTCCCAGGGGTCTCTTTTATAAGGGCACACTAATCCCATTCATGAGGGCTAAACCTTCATGATCTAATCACCTCCCAAAGACACCATCTCCTTATACCACCACACCAAGGGTTAGATTTCAACATATGAATTTTGGGGGGACATATTTGGTCCATGGCAAGCAGTGATTGTGTTTTGTTCATTTCTGTGTCCCTATCACAACATATACTGCCTGACATATGATAGACCCTCAATTCATATTCACTGAATTGTTGAATGAATGGATAAATAAATGAATTTATTAATTCATGAATAAAGGATTCACTGGTTCTTAAGAATATTGGTTCATAACTTATTCCATTTTTCAATGCTCAACTGAAATGCATCTCTTCTAGTCTTTTTTGTGTTTCCCCTTTACCCCACAACTGGAGTCCCGTTCTTCTCTCCTGTCCTTATATTTAGAGAGTGCTTAGAACATTCTCAGTGGCATGAGTAGTACCTTTGCAAATAATTTTTCACCCCTTCTCTATTTATTATTTTATACTTAGGACAGATTATTTTTATCTTCTATTCTGTTATTTTCAATAATAATCATGAAGTGAAATCAATAATAATAATCAGGAAAAAAGCAAACCAGAAAAAAGTAACAGCCAATGTTTCCCAGAGTTAATATCATGTACTGAGGATTACCAATAGAAGATGAGTTCTCTATGGTGGAGGCACCCAGGAGATTAACTGGCATGATTTCTGGTGTTTCCATGCTTAGTGATAATTATAGGAAAGGCAATTGCAGCAAATGTGGCCTTAGAAGATAAAAGAACTAAGGTTCTGACATCTTTGGAGATCAAGGTCTGAGTCACAGCACCAAACAAGCAATCTGGACCTGCTGAAGTGCTGGTCAAGAGTAAGAAAAATCTAGGATACATAGTGAAGGATGGAGATTACCGGTATCACTTAGGACCTCGAAATGAGTTGCAATAGCAAAGATTGTACCTCATTTCACTAACCATCCCGTATTGAGGCTAACCACTGCTGTGATGTTTCTATGACAGTTTGGACTTAATAAAGGCCTTGAATGATCTAAAACCTGCTAGTGGTTGACGATATTGGATTTCTTGAGGCTTAACCACTCAACTTGTATGCCACTCTAGCCCAGAGGTTCTCAAATCATGATCCCTGGACCAGTAGCATCAGCATCACTGTCCCTTCTCACAGGGTGATTCTAATGCACTCTAAAGTTTGAGAACTGCTACTCTAGTCACTGCTGTAGCAATCAGCATCAAGCAAGTATAATCTGCCAGCACTTCACCCAGTAATTGTGCATTTATTTGGGGTCCCCTAATGGCAGTTCATGTATACCGGTTCGTTGGAAATATCCTTGGCAGCATCCATCTTATCTGGGCTCCCTAAAGATGTAAGTACAAATAAAATAATTGGGGTTAGGGTGATATTTTCAAAGCATAAGTAATGTGTGATACCTGCAATAATGTCAGGCATTTTGGAGATAAAAAAAGAATCATTTTTTGTTTGGTTTTTGGTGAAAGCTAGACCCTAGAATAGTTCTGGGGTAGCGAGGTGGGCATTAAACACTTCTATCAGGCATTTTGTACCATTCCAGCATTCTACCTAAACCTTTATTCTCTTGGGAATGGAAAAATACCCCAGTGTCTGTCTGATCTTCTGCACCATTTAAAAAGTGATAATATATCTAGATAATCAGGTCTTGTTTCATGTATGACTACTTTCTGTTAATAATTAGCATCAAATAGTTGTACTGTAGCCCTTAGATGGAAACAGGATGGAGAGAGCAACTTTGCTACAAAATAATGGCATTAACAACAAAAAGCATAATAAGAGAGATGGAATGAAAAACACTTGACACATATTTTAATAAAATTCTAGCCTAGACAGCAATAATAGAATTCTTTCTTTCCTCAATTGCTAAATTGCCCAATAGGTACTTTACATCACAGGCAGTCCCTCTCCCCACAGAAAGCAACGGTGACCCAGGAGATGTGTTGTTCCTCTTGAGAAGATCCCATCAGGACAGCACAAGTCTCACTGTGGGCAGTCTGAGGATTCTCAGTATGTTCTTCATTAGAGAATGTCGTTTATTACATTAGTTAACCCTCCATGGAAAGAACAAGCTTACCTAGTTAGGTTAACTGTATTCCAAGGTCTACTTTCACTAAGGAAGAGATTTCACGTGTTCTTCACGAAGTTATTTAATCCCCACTTATTTGTTTAGGTGTATACAGAGAAAACCGAGATGTGTGGTAACATGCATCTCTTTCTAAAACACAAAAGGACTCATTAAACATTGGTTTTGAACTGAACTTTCACTGGACAAATGGGTATATGCACTGATTATCTGTTAACATTTTCTTTTCCGTAAATCAGTCACTTATTTTCATATGCAGGGTGGTCACTGATCATGTCCTTTAAACTTATTTACATTAGTTACCGTCCTTGTGGTTTTTAATGCAAGCATATGCTAGGTTAAGGAAAGAATTTTGGAAGCAATGGGTTCAGTTTAGGGTCCTGATCTTTAAGAAAAGTATAAAGATGAAAAGGTTAATCCTTTAAGAGGTTCAAATCACATGATTATTTCTTTTTTGGAGAAAACAAAGGAATGGAATGATAACATTGGAGGGAAATTTTTATCTTCTTGAGTCCCTACATGGAGATTATAGTAAGTAATCTCAGTTAAAATTGAGCAAATGTGTTTATACCATAGTATAATAAAAGCGGATTAGATATAAAGACTGATATTATATTTCCTTACATTATATGTATATATTAAATATATATTCTTCGTACATGTGTTTATTGACCACCTACTAGGTAAAACTATTGGGACAAAGAAATACAGAATGTGATTTAGCCTGTGTATTAGTTAGTGCTCTCCAAAGAAACACAATCAATATGAGTCAATGACAGAGAGAGAGAGAGAGAGAGAGAGAGATTTTATGGAGACCAAGTCCTACAATCTGCTGTTTGCAAGCTGGAGACCCAGGTATAGTTCAGCCCAAGACAAAAGGCCTGAGAACCAAGGGAGCTAGTGTTATAAATCCCCAATCTGAGTCTGAAGGCCTGAGAACCATGGAAGCCAATAGTAGTATTATTTCCAGAATGAGGGCAGGAGAAGATCAATATCTTAGCACTGGTTTTCAGGCATAGAGAAAAAAATTTTCCTTCCTTTGCCTTTTTGTTTCACTCAGGCCCTCAGTGGATTGGATGAGGCCCACCCATACTGGGGAGGTAAATCTGCTTTACTCAGTTTGCTGATACAAATACTAATCTCATCCGGAAACACCCTCACAGATACACCCACAAATAATGTTTAGCCAAATATCAGGGTACTCATGATCCATTTAAGTTGACGCATAAAATTAGACATCTCAGCCTACAAATAGCTTATGTTTTCAAATGGAAGTAAGATAATTAGAAAATAATGAAATTTTGAGTATTAAGAGAGGAATATATGATATATTAGAGGTATTAAGAAAAAAAATGTTCCTAAGACCAGGACATATACTTTTTTCAATGCTGCAGACCCAGGGCCTCTGTCATCGTACATGTCCAATTGATATTTATTTTGATAACAAAGAATGAGCTAAAAATTTCATCTGGAAAGGAGGTATGTAATATAGATAACAAACTGATGGTTACCGGAGGGGAGGTGGTGGGTGATGGATTAAATAGGTGATGGGGATTATGCAGTGCATTTGTGATGAGAACTGAGTATTGTATGGAAATGTCGAATCACTAAATTGTACACCTGAAATTAATATGACAGTGTACTAACTGGAATTTAAATAAAAACTTAAAAAAATAACCTATGCATTTGTTAAGACTTCAGGATTTGAGTTGGTTAATATATATAATATTTTGTGTGTTTAATAAAATACAATTTACTATCAGTATGAGTTTTAGAAATATTGAAAAGAGGAATTTGCAGTCCCATGGAAATCTTCCTCTTTTTGTCCTTAACATTTTACCTCTGTGATTTCCTTAGCCCACATTTTTTTCTGTCAGCATATAAAAAAATTCTCTCCTCAATAAATCATTTAAGAAAGGGCTGTTACCAATTGGCTCTTACCATCTTACCTCTCAGATCACAAAGCCTTTTTTTTTTTTCCTAAAGGGCCAAGTGGACAAAACTGCTGAAGCTGGGTGAGGGGTTCACATAGGTTCACATCTTCTCTATTTTTGATGGTTTTGAAAATTTCAATAATACATTTTTTAAAAGATTTTATTTATTTGAGAGAGAGAGAGCAGGGGGAGGGGCAGAGGGAGAGAATCGTAAGCAGGCTCCATACCCAGCGTGGATCCTGAGGTGGGGCTTGATCTCACAACAACAAGATTGTGACCTGAGCAGAAGTCAAGAGTCAGACACTTAACTGACTGAGCCACCCAGGCCCCCTCAATAATAAATTTTAAGAGAGATATTAGAGGAGAGGAGACTAACTACCTAAGTACTGTGTGTATAATGTGTTAATAACAAATATTCAAAGTGATGATTGAGTTCACCTTTCTGCTAGTTTGCAGATTTGTATGCATATATTAGTGGGTTGGGACCACAGTGTGTGTGTATGGGATACTTGTGTATTATTCAATGCTCATTTTGTCTAATACGTGTCACCTACCTTTGGAACGGTTTCTCATAAAATGCGTGTAGGCAAATAGTTAAAATCATGCATTTGTTGATATTTTAAAATAATAAATATAAATGTAAAACTCATGCAAGTAAGGAATTTTTGACAACTCACCTTTACTTTAAGAAGCATACCAAAAATGATAAAGAAGGGGGAAACATACTTTTCTCTTTTGATTTAATGTAACTGACATTCTAGACCTATCAGTAAATATAGATCAGGATTGGAAGAAGCAACATTTATATTTTTATTGTGGGAACATAATATTATTAACATAAACATTATACTACCATTCTATTTTTATTTTTTTTTAAGATTTATTTATTTATTTTAGAGAGAGAAGGTGAGTGGTGAGGGAGAGGGAGAGAGAGAATCCCAAGCAAACTCCCTGCTGAGCACAGAGCCTGATGTGGGGCTGGATCCCATGACCCTGAGATCATGACTTGGGCTGAAACCACGAGTCTGACACTTAATTGACTGAACCACGCAGGTGCCCCACTACCAATTTATTTTTTAAAAATTTACACGTTCTGTATATTCGCTGATTGACTTGCTGATTGCTAAGGAAAGAATACATGGTCTCAAAAACAAGGAAATTGTTTCTGCATCATGTATTTATCTCTCTATAAAACAGGAAGATGATCCAAGTAGCACGTGATCAGCCTGAAGATGTATTTATTTTGCCACCAACATAGCCAAGTAATTTTTTTTAGTCATTTATGTTCAAACGTCTAGAATTTAATTTTGTACACACTGAAAGAATGCTGATTTTGGAAGATCCTTAAGTTTAATATCTTTAACACATTAGAGCCATTTCATTTAGAACTTTAAGCTTTGGGTCCTATTGATTGATAGTCTGCCATTGATCATAAACGCATGATTCCAAGGCATGAGAACATAGAAAAAGTCTCTCCTTCTTCTCTTCAACCTTGACAATTTGGGGGGCAAATCTTTTAACATATGGCTGGTTCCCAGGAACAATCAAGAGGAGACAGAATTTGGGGCAGTCAGCTGCATGATCATCGTGAGGAACTGTGAAGGGTCTGAGGTCTTACTCTACTTGCAAACTAGTAAGTAAACCTGCCACGGTTTCGTGCACGTTGGCAGAACACTTGAGGCTCCTGGGTCAGACAAATGATTTCATCATTAGCAGCAACAGTAGTAGCTGGAGTCTCCGTCTGTGCCAGTTCTCTGAGCTCGGTAGCCTGAAAGAAGAAGCAGAGTCAGGTGGCACCCGTACACTCATACTCAGTGGACTGTGTTACAGGAGAGGAACCTGAACTCAAGGGGACCAAATCTTTTATAATGAGCAGTAAACCTGCCTCATCTTTGCCTCAGAGGGAGACACTCTCTTTATGAGAACGGACGGTAAGCAGGACTGCCCTTTGCTCCTGAGAGAGATACAATCCTTAACTTTCATCAGTTTGTTATACAAACACCTTTGGTAAGATAGTCCCAAGCAAGGCAGTCCATGCCTCTGCTCATAAGATGGGCAAAAAGCAAGAGACCCATAGTAAAGTGTCTCTTCACAGACACAGAAAGAAAAACATTAAGATCAAAAGTTTTTCTAGAACAGTAGTCAATTGTGTGCCATCCACCAGGCAGTGGGTTAGATGGAATAGGAGGTAAGAGAGCCCAAGAAGGGGAAGAATGACCTTGGACGAGAACTGGAACTAGAAGAGTGTTGGTTACATTTACTGCTTGAGAAAAGGAACCAATAGAGAGAGGGAGACAGAGAGATGAGAAACGGCACACAGGAAAATCTCCATAGGAGCAATTACTATAATCATGTAGACAATACTGCTTTTTCCCTTGTTCGAAACCTCCTCGCACTGACAGTGCATAGATTTCCAACCAGGCTTCAAGAAGCTATAACCTCAAATTCCTTAACTCCTGGACTTCCTTTGTTGTTACAAGGCCAGTCAACTCTAACCTGTTCTCTTTCTCTCTGTCCTTAGGCTTTTCTCCAAAGATATAAGGTCAATTTAATTCAGTTTAACTGATTTGACCTGTTGGTGTTTATTGATTGCTCTGCCACTGATTAAGCATCCTACCTGCTCTACTTCCTAATCATCCACAGTTTCTTCTCTTGGAGTTGGAAAGAATGACTCTCAGGCTGTGCAGGCCTCCAGGTCAGTAGGGAGATCCCTCCTGTAACGGAACTGTGGGTGAAATCATAGTGGTTTGATTGTATTTTCAAAGAGACTCCCACTTCACTAGTTTTCATGGATGAATTTTGCAGAGAAAGGCATCATGTCTACGGTATGAAGTCAGGACTGATTTCAGCTTCTTATCTGCTAGCAAAAGAAAAAGATTTTGTTAAGGCAATAAATGACAGTCTCAGATTTATTTCCGGGGAGCAGATCTAAATATCTTGGTGAAACATAACATCACTTTTGTGCTGTTAATTTAGATGAGGATATTTGCCCATCTTCTGCCTGAGATAATACACATTTATGGAAATTCGATGGCATTGGCTCTTTCTCCTACATTTGTGAAGGGGAAGTGCACATCTCATCTCTGACAGCTGGTGGAGAGGAGTGGGGAGATTCCTTCCTGTGTGCACGAGAAGCAATAGTTTGGTCCATCTGTGAATCAATCCCTGCTCCCACACTTACTGTGACTCGGGCATGTCACTGAACTGCCATTTTTTTTTAAGATTTTATTTATTTATTTGACAGAGAGAGACAGCCAGCGAGAGAGGGAACACAAGCAGGGGGAGTGGGAGAGGAAGAAGCAGGCTCCCAGCGGAGGAGCCTGATGTGGACTCCATCCCAGAAGGCTGGGATCATGCCCTGAGCCGAAGGCAGACGCTTAACGACTGCGCCACCCAGGCGCCCCTGAACTACCATTTTTAAACTACATCTAAAACGGAGTGACTAATACCTAGCCTGTAGTTATTAATATATGCAGAACACTGAGTTCAGTGTTTGCATGCTAAGGAAAAAGTAATTAGTTTCATTAATTAATTATTAAAAAGCAGCTAAAGGTGAAGCACTCCAGAAAGAAAGGGGGAAGGGGGAAATAATTCCCATTATCTCCATCATCTACACCAAATATGCATTCTTACTTTGCTCAGATAGTTTGAAAAAAAAAATCACCCTGTCCCCCCATTAGATCTAAACCCAATTCATCTTTTAAAAAGATTTTATTTATTTATTTATTTAAGAGAGAGAGTGGAGGGAGAGGGGCATAGGGCGAGGAAGAAGAAACAGACTCCCCACTGAACAAGGAGCCTGACGGAGGGCTCAATCCCAGGACGCCGAGATCATGACCTGAGCCAAAGGCAGACGCTTAATCGACTGAGCCACCTAGATGCTCCGAAACCCAATTCATTTATTCATTCATTTTTTTCACTGAGCAAACACTAGTGCTTTAGGATTTTATAGTCTAGCTGAGCATGGGGAAGGCTGGGAATCTTTCAGGGGTCAGGGAGCATTGAGAACATTGGGCTTATCTTGAACACTCAGCTTGAAAGTTTCCAGCTCTTCAGTGACTGTTTCCCAGACCCTCCACCCCTGTCTTCCAGGTCACTGTTTCTCCTCAATTGTTACTCCTACACTGTTGTCTAGCACTGTCCCGCTGTGTTATGTTAATTATTTAGATGCCTGTCTATCTGCCTACGTAATGAGCCCTCAGACCGTGTCCTTGACCTCTAGCACTGGGAAGATGCTCAATACATGTGTGAATGAACTTATAAATAAATAGCATTCTGAATAAATTAATTAATGGCAATAGAGAGGTCCCAAATGGGAATGAAACTGTAGCCTTGTTTAAATAGAGCAGGATACCTGACATCTTTACCTGAAACAGCTATTTTACGGCCAGGAACAAATGGTTAGGCCTTCTGGGGGAATTGGTCTGCTTTAGGGCCCTTTCTTTCTCCTAGGATTCACTTTCCCACTCTACCTCCTACCCCTCTTCACCCAACATTATCCTATTGAAGGGAGTCTGACTCAAGAGCATTCTTGCTCAGTGCTAGTGCGTGATCTGGTGACTGCAGCAGAGGCTGGGAGGAAAGTCCAAGCGGGCTGCAAAGCAAAGCAGACCACAGTGCTGGATAGGGAGCAATCCTAGCGTGTTCAAGCAACCCTGCCCCAGTGGATACAGTCAGTGAAAAGGGAATCAGAGCCCTCAAAATTCCAGGTGCAAAATCATCTCTTTCCTGAATTATTATAACAACCCTCTAGGATGAATCGGGGGTAGTAATGTCAAGAAGGGGAAAGGAGCAGCTTTGAAAGCTTTTGAAAAATTAATAGTAATCAAGTTACATTTTATTAAGCACCTACTGTGCCCCCAGGATTAAGAGTGTTGCTTGCTTAATCAGTTTTCATCTTAAATTTAAACTCTATGATGTAGGTGTCCTTGTGCCTATTTTCTAGGTGGAAATCAGGATCTCCGGGGAGTTAAAGAGCCTGCATTCCCAAAGCATATAAGGCACAGACGTGAGGTTCAAAACCCTGTTACTCTGATGCCAAGTCCTTGCTCTTCAAACACTTCTAACACTGCCTCCCCAGGAGGGGTGTAGGGAGACTGTCAATAAAGATGACTCTATGGTTTGAGTCATTGGATCTCAAAATGATGGTATTTTCAGAGCTCTGGTAGAACAATTGGAAAGGCCATTTTGAGTAAAGATGCGTTCGTACTTTGTACCCAGTCCTTTGTACTGCATTTTAATATAGCTCTTCAGTGTATGATCAGTAGACCTTTGGGATTAAACTGTGGTTACCTCACTCACCTTAGAACGGATATATTTGTATTAGACTCCTCATAAGCTTGTTGTGAGGATGAACTCAAATATATTCACTTATTATTTCTCATTATGAGTATTTGGTTAAAAAAGAACACCATGTTTACTTCTGGTAATGTATATGATTTTGTTTTCAGCTGTTTGAATGAACTTTCTGCATTTGACAGGGAATGATTTTCTTCTACCCTTGAAGAAAAATTGTGTGTTAATGAGAATAGTGTGTTATTCTTCATTGAGCCCTCTAAGTCAAACTCTGTGTAAACATTTGACATCCATTATTTTATTAACTTAATTCTAAAATTACATAGAAATCAATTAATGCTGGAGATGGATTTTAAAAATACTATTTGTCACTAATATGTAGTTCATGGATGAATTTCAGAAAATGATGAATTTTAAAATATTCTCGATGTGTGCCAGTGTGTATTTCATCCACTTCTCAATGGAGTCACCCACTCTCACCGGAGTGAATAAAAATTGCTCTTCTATAGGTACTGATTCAAATCCTTTTTGGAAAGGAGCAGTGCTCATTAAATGCGCTAAAATGAAATAATTGTGCAAAGAGTGCTTCACCTTCATGCAAATTTGTAGCCTGTTTAGGGGTTCGGGGAACAATAGCAACAAATCCTTCTTCCGTATTTAAGCCATACCTAAGTCATTAACAAATTCCCAGTGGGAAGTTTATAACACACATTTAATTCTGATAGGATTCTAAAGTCAATCCAGGGGATGAAAAGGTTCTGTTCTTTTTCCAAAGCCCAAACAAAAATCAGTGGTGTTCCAAAACAAGGGAGCACATACAATGCTTTGAGGCTGTGGTGTCGGTATTAAGCAGGTGGTTCATGTCTTCCTGTTGTCATTTTAAGTATATCACTTGTGCTAATCTTATAATAGTTTTTTTTTTTCCTTTTTAACCAAGTATAGGGTCCAATTTAAGATTTAGAACTCGCCAACTCCACACAGGGAAGGGATTGGTATTATTTGATTTTAGTTGTAGTTTCTAGACAGGATCTGGAAAGAATTAGATAAAGGACTTTTAATACTTTACCTAAGATTTTCCCTATAATAAGTAGTTAACGCTAGTCAAAATTTTCTGTACCTCTTTCATTAAAAAAGTCAATAGTGATTTCTATCCTTATCAGTATTCTTACAGCACATAAAACAGGGTCTAGTTTTTAAAAATAATTTTATGTCATTTGCCTCATTGACCTTTCAATCTGGTGGTGAGAAAGCCTGAGCTATGCATTACCTCAGTCAGAGAGATGGTCCCATTAGGTCTTTGGGTCTTTTCCTGTATTTCAGTGATATGTTAAAGATGACCTCGAAGATTCCTTTGAGCTTTGGACTCTGTGATCCTTTAAGCATTGGTTGTTGACTAGAATCAGAATTTAAAGCTTAAAAGTACTTAAAAATCATCTATTTCATAAGTACTAGAAGGTAACTTCTTGTCTAAGGTCACTGTATTAAAGGGAACAGCAGTCTCTATGTTGGGTCTCAATGTCTAGTCAGGTAGTCTTCCCCAACACAAGACAGCATGGATTTTGTCACTGTGTCTCATATGTGGAATTCATGTCCAAGGGTAATGTCATTAGGCCTCAGAGAAGGTTCCTCTCAGAATTGCGTTCTGGTTTTGTGCAAAAGCACTTCCAGTTAGCTTTTATGAAGATGAAGATTGGGTTGTGATTTTGAAAGAGTTAAGAAGGAAAAAGGAGAAAGGTAATACTTGCAATAGAAATAATTGGACTTTTACATTATTTTTATCTATCTGCAGGGCTCTCTAAAATCTCTTCACTTTATATTTCTTTGGAAATACATTTTTACTTACATTTCTATGGTGCAACTTACTTTTTTTCTAAATTAGGATCCTCCATGCCTTTTAACATATCTATTCATAGCCACCTTTGTAGAGATCACCTTCTTGGTGTGGAGATATGTTGGAGCACTGATTTGGAAGTATGGCAGAAACAGGAAGAGGAGAGAATGATGCCGGAAAGATAGATGCTAGAAGAGAGAAGTGGGGATGTGAAGTATAAGGTTACAAATGTAAATAACTTCCTAAAGAAGTTCCCATAAATTGAAAAAAAAATTATTATTGAAATCCTTTTTTTCTAGGTATCTTGAGGTTAAGCATTAAAAATATATTTTGCTTTTTAATGAGGACAATCTGTGACTTAGAGACATGAATGAGAATTTTTAACTTTGAAATATCTTTAAAAATTGAAGCTAATTTGTGCTCTGAGTGTTTAGTTTACACAGGGATCTCATATTCTTTAAGTTAAATATCGTTTCAAGGAATATTTCCCTGTCTAGTCATGGGTCATCTCCTTTCTTTGAAGTGTGTGACACAAAAAGTGTAATTTGTAAAATAAGTTTCTATGAAATGGAGACAGACGTAAATGAGCTCACAAAAAAGGAAAAAAAAATGGAGGAACCCTTTAGGAAGAAGGAAGCATTCTTGAGTATGACGTTTGTGGGAAAATGGTGCTAGTCATTCATTTTTATATGAATGAAGGGGTTTTGTTTAGTTGACTTTTGATAGTAAATTAAAAAAAA
This sequence comes from Ursus maritimus, assembly GCF_017311325.1. Taxonomy (NCBI): domain Eukaryota; kingdom Metazoa; phylum Chordata; class Mammalia; order Carnivora; family Ursidae; genus Ursus; species Ursus maritimus. Next base: position 25,638,694 of record NW_024427107.1, on the reverse strand, counting down.
AAAAGAAAACAAAAACCTAGTCTCCTCAAGGGCTAGATGTAAAAAGGTAGCATTCATCTCTCACACACAGGTTCTAAAATATTCCCATTCATAAAGTTCCGGTTGATACATTTTCAAAAAAGATGTACTTTTTTACAAATAATATTTAGGAATCCTTGCCAGACTTTGGAAGTGGTATGGCTGTTAGAAGAAAAAAAAAAAAAAAGCAACGTATTAAAGCCACTGATCAAAAGTAAATCTCCCTTCTGCAGATTGGAAACATTGAAGTGTAAGAATAAATGGGCAGGGCCATAAATACCTAAGAAACCGGGGTTCACGGAGTGCGTACTTTTAGTTGTGCCGTTTCTCCATTAACAACCCTACCATATGTCTCAGATTTAGCTGATTTTATTTTCAGAAGATAAAAGGCGCCAAATCATCCAGCACACTGGCACCTTTAATGAGCTGGGGTTATTTTGCCTCTTAGCTTACATGTGAAAATCAATAGAAAAGCTCACCCTTTTGCTTTCAGTCAAGTCTGGACACACTGGGAGTAGGGATGCAAAGTTTATTTGTGGTCCTATCATATACAATAAAGATCCTGTAATGGTTATTTTTCTGTCACCTTTGCTTGACCTGAAAAATTTTAATAGGATCTAAAATATCTCATGCTTGACCTATTACCGTCAAATAGCAATCAAGATGCTATGTTTAAAACTGACTTTAAAGCAGAATAACAACACATTTGCTAAGCAATATTGGATGAAATGCAGACTTCTCAGTAGTTTCTAGTAAAATCGTTGTTAGGCTGTGTAAATACAAGCTTAAAGAATAGAGAAGAAGCCTAATGCTTAGGAGGAAGTTTGACTCTTCACTTTTTTCATGCTAAGTAACTCAAAACTTTGCAAATGGGTTACCCTTAGACTCGTGTTCTTAAAAATAAATAAATACGCGTGTACTTATAATATTAATTTGAAAGTGTACGTTCACTAATTTAACATATGCAGAGTAAATTCTGAACTGTTTTATGCTACTGAGTAATCTGTTATTTGTAACCTTTACAAAGTGCCTATCTGAGGAAAGAAATCATTAGAAAGAAACGATCTAATCCATAGCAAATATCAATGTATTTTTAAGATAAATTTGGAGAATTTATTTTATGCCGTATTTGGTAGGAACACAGAACGGGCAGATTTTAAATGCTTAAATGAATGATATTTTACGGTTCAAACATTGTCTAAGTGACGAAACGTATAGACTCTTGATTTTCAGAAGCTTGTCGGCTTCTTTCCTCTAATTTGACTGAAGTTATATGACGTTTGATATTTTGATTGCTCACCTTGTGAAAGACGACGGTTAGCTATAGGTTAATAGAAATAGCGTACCACGACTGCAGACAGTAAGTTTTGAATCTGCTTATAGCGAAATGTAAAAGCGCACCCTGCTAGGAACTCTACTATTCATGCTGAGGTTTAAACACTGGAATTGGGTTCCCAGTGGATTTTCACTTTCACAAGTACTTAATGCAGCTTTAGGTGTCTCGGGGGCAAACTGAACTGGCCACTGAATATCCTTTTTAAGGGGAGTTAACAATGGCTTAGTTCTACCTCTCTTGAAATACAGGATTCATGTTTTTCTCTCTTAAAATTTAGTGTTCCTAGAGGCAGTCGGGAACATTAGAGAATGAGACTGTATTTATCCATCCCAAGCTAGGTACAATGTAGGTGAGGGCAATCCAATGTTCCCTGCGGTGCTTTGTCAAAGCTTTTTAACCCTACGCTGAAAGGATAACCACTTCAGAGTGAGGTTACAATTGAAACTCCAAACCTATTAAAAACTTGGGCCTTTACATTGGTGCAGGCTTTTGATTATAAAAAATTCTATGTACTTTTGAGGATGTACACTTCTGTGCGAGAGGTGATATTGTGAACCCTGGACTTATTACAGGTGCAGCCAATTCTAGGATTAGAACCCAGACCTTAGATCCTTTCTTTGTGAAAGAGATTGTGATTTTATTTTGGGCTGGAAGAGTTATGAGGCAAACCAACTCAAGTCAAAGTCATAGAGCGTACATATAAATGGTGCCCGGAACGTATCTGTCAGAGAAAGTAGAAAAGTTATACATAGGATCAAACCTATCTCCTGCTAAAAAAAATCATGCCTGCATATACGTGTATACATAAATAGATCATACAGAAGAAGTCATGGTAGCATTGTGCTTTGATAATTTGGAATTAAAAACCCCACTTGGAATATATTAGGATAAGTTAGGCAATGCTGTGGTAATGAACAACTCAAGTCTCAACGATTTTGAACAAAGAGTATATATTTCTCCTTCACAGGAGTCACGGAGACCCTATAGGCATCTGTCTTCCACTCTTACTGAGCCAAATTCCCCAACATCTCAATGCAAGGTTTTTGCCTTCTTTTTCGTGGCAAGGGAAGAGACAGCCTGAAACTGTCTCTTACTTACAGGGGTAAGTAAATGCACTCATCTGGAAATGACACAGTACTTCCACGCGTGTTTCCTTGGCCTAAGACTATTGAGGGGGCAGGGAAGTTAAAAGACCACTTCCTTCCATCCCCACCATAAGCTGAAGGAGGACAACTGGAAACACCAGGAGTAACTCGAGAATCCAACACATAAGAGGAGATAGAATTATAGGTAGGAGATCCATTAACTTTTTAACTATCTCAAATGGGTTTGCTGAATTAACAAATATAACTGATTTTGAATAAAGGGAGATTTTGACATTATTCCTAATGATGTCTCCATAAAAATCAATAACATAATTTTTATAAAAACCACACAAATATGCATATTTATAAAGTACTGCATTTCATTAAATATTCAAATGGCATTTCAATATTTAAACAAAATCCATAGACTAATTTCATTATTGTCACAGGCAGAATATTATATTACTTGAAAAGTACTCAATAAGATTGATTTGTGTTCTCTGTAAAATGTAGTCTCCACTGACCACTTGCCAGGTTGGGTTACAAGAGCCTTTCAAACCGCGAACTGTACTGTGGTCTTTACAATGCAATGCCTGGAATGCTTACACTGAGCTTTGGAACACTACAAAATATCAATGGCCAGTTCACAGCCAATACCTACCTAGGCAAAGGCACTTTGCTGCAGATCGTTTGAAGTAGCTATTACTGTAAATCAAAGGCTTAGTGTGTTCTTATTTTTTTTTCCCTTTGCCCTTCTAGAATATTCATAAACAGATTGTATATCTCTGCGCCCAGAAAAGATGGCCCCCTGATAAACCTTTAGCTATCATCATTTAATCCCTCCCCGACTTTTAAATAAACCCCATCAATACTATTCATTATTAATGAAAGGTAGGATGATTCCTGGATGAAGTTTTAGTTCAGGCGGCAAATCGATACTTCTGACCATGTTTGTTTCATTATTGACAACGTCTACCCACATTTACTCTTATAATTAAGTTTTAGTTCAACTCCTAACTTTTCTGCCGTGTTTGAAATGGCTATATGGTGTTCTTAATTTCAGCTGCTGTTTCATCTTTCTCAGTAGGTGCCTATTTTATTGTTAAAGGTCATACTCATTTGTCTGCTCCAACAAAGGCAGCCCTTAAAGTTGGCTGTGGTTTTGACAGACAGTGGTCCCTATAAGTGATGGCCTTCAGGACAGAGCTGGCACTGGGAGTCAGTCACCACAGCAAGGGGAATAACAGATAACAAATCATGCCACTATTTTTCCTCCTGGCGTGATGGACGACAGCACAGCGGGGGTAACTTTTCAATGTCCTCAGATTAAAAACCCCTCAAACAAATGAGTTCTGAAAATACTGCCCAGAGGCATGAAAGGGAGCTGTTGGGCTCGAAATACTTTTAAAAAATAGTTTTTTTTTAAAATGTACAATTTATGGTCACTCAATGCAATTATCTAATTTTCAGTGATACTTTCAATTTTATACACACAAAGCTCAGCTATAGATTTGAGGGGCTGTTACCATCACGGATGTAAAGCTTTTCAGAGAGATGTATGTAGTGCTTTGCAAGGCATAGCAAACAAAATTCTAAAGGGAAATTTGGTATTTGTCAAAGCATCATGTGTAAAGATTATTTTAAACAGTATTGTTTACGTGATACATTAATCAGCTCCTCACTGAATGGTAGAAAGAAAGATAATAAAATGACCAAGCTCTGGCTACATGTTAAATCACCTCTTCATTTTCCTGGTCCGTTGTTAGCATACCCAATAGCAGTGCAAAATAAAATACCAATATTTCCACTTAAAAATATTTATTCTACTTTCCCTGACATTATATTGTCAAATAATTTTTTTATTAACTGAAAAGTAGAAAATGTACAAATTCTGTATTTCTAGTTTAAAAAAATGCAATCAGGTGTATTTGTTCTATACCTGTAATTACAATTACTATCTATGTGTAGGTAAATATAATATACAATAGTCATAATTTTATGTGTGTATATATCATCAATGTGTATAAACCATGAGAAAAGGATAACATTTGTCTGGATGCTTTAGCCATTTTAATAGCTTATGCCTGAGCAGCTCGCTGTAAACAGTGATTATGGGCCTCTCTCCCAGGAAGATTGATTCAGCAGTTTTGAAATGAGGCTTGAAATCTGTATTAATGTGGGTCTGAGGTGATCTAGATATAACTTGATCTAGCTGTAATTGGGGAACCAGGGTAGGCATGTTGACGTTGGATCAGCACTCCTAGGTCACAGTGCTTTGTACACAAGTGCTGGCTTTGGAGCCGGGTGGAGCGAAGGTTTGAATCTTGGTGCTGACTTACTAGCTATGTGATCTTTGGCACGTTACTCAACTTCTCCGAACCTCACAGCTTTATAGAGAGTTCCATGGCAATGACAAATCATATCCGAAAGGACTAGTGGGGGATTAATGAAGCTGCTGAATAAAGGCACGTGGTCTTCCTTGCTAATTACACAACTGAAATGCTTAAGACTACACAATTAGGAGCTTGAATTAAAACACTTTCTTAGAAGATAAATGGACTCTCCCACCTCTCCCTGCCCCACAGCCCCAGGGCTTTGGGCCTTTCCAAGGCACCTTGAGAGCCGCCAATATATAATAGATGAAGTTATCTATTCTCAGTTCCGAACTCTAAATCTAAGATCTGAATAAATCTAGTTCAGATACTAGCCACTCTTTCAAATCTCGTACTTTCCTTGGGCTTCAGAGTGAACCTGGGCCTTTGGTAATCACTCATTCAACACACTCACTGAATCCCAACTGTGCATCAAGGCTCAGAGTTTCCTCCTCAGAGGATGAGATGCACCATCCTCACCACAGACCGGGAGCCATTCTAGGTGGAAACGGGACTTGCTGTCCTTGTCCCACATCTCCAACTTTTTGATAATGTGGGACAGGGTGCTCTAATTTCTGGTAGTACCTCCATTTCCTCACCTTTAAATGGCAATTATAACAAGCTTACCCATTGGGATAAGAATAAAACGAGTCAATATATATGAAATGGCATCCAAGAAGTGACTTGCCCAAGGTCACACTGCTGGGACGTGTTTGTCTGATTTGAAAGTATGTGCTGGAGTCCAGGCATCATCGCTCTGCTCTTGCTTGGGTTATTTGTAACTCCTTGATCGTACCCAACAGTGTGAATCCAACCAGAAGGGAGAGTAGATAGTAAAATATCAGAAGTTATGTAACTAGACTTACACAGATACCAGGAGATAAGGAAACATTTAAAAATAAAATGAAAAATGTACAATATTTAAATTTTTATTTATTTACTTTTCGTATAAAAATGTAGACATTTTTCTAGTCTCCCTATTTTTCCAACGCCATGGGCAGTACTATTACAAATTCCTGAGACCCTTCAAGAGGTACCCATAGCAGTACAGCATATATGTGTGTAGGTATTCTTATTAAGTCAGATGTAGTCTACTCTATTCACTCTTCTGCCCTCCTTCTTGCACTTAATTCCATATGTATTGTTTTACAATTATTAATAGATTTTTAATGTAGAAATATATAGGACAAAAACATAAAGTCTACCTTTCAACGACAGTTAAAATTGTCTTTATAGAAAAAGAGGGAGGATATGACATCCTTGTTCTGTACCTTGCTTATACGTAACATTATGCATATGTTCTCAAAGTAGTATATATGAAGTTAACTTGTTTTTTTAAATGACTGCTTGGAATTACAATGTTAGGTTAAAATGTATGTATCCTCTCATCTTTTGGTGGACATTTAAGTTGTTTCTAAGTTTTTAAAGCCATTTTCATAGCATTTCATGAAATATGTTCATAGATATATCTTTAGACTCTTATGATTACGTTTTTATAGGATAAATGTCTGGAAATTAGATTGCTTTCATAGAGTATATGGATTTATTTTTTTTGATTCTCCTGTCAAATTTCTTTCCAAAATCTGTACCAATTTATGGTACCACAAATATTGTAGGAGAATGTCTATTTTCTATACCCCTGGCAGGACTGAACCATATCAATTTTATAAGTATAGATTTCATTGATTCTTATACATACTTCCCCCCCATTTTTAACAGCTCTAAAATTTGAGTATGTCTTACACACAATGACATGTAATCGTCAAATCCACTTTCTCCATGATACATAAATACATGATTATGTTTTGGGGCACCTGGGTGGCTCATTCGGTTAAGCCACTCTTGACTGTGTCTCAGGTCATGATCTCAGGATCCTGAGATCGAGTCCTGCATCAGGTTCCACATTCAGCATGGAGTCTGCTTGAGATTCTCTCTCTCCCTCAGCCCCTCCCCCCAGGCGCATGGGTGAAGGCTCTCTCTTGCTCTCAATATAAATAAATAAAGTCTTAAAAAATCATGATTGTGTTTTATAATTGATGATAACTTGGTTTCAATGAAATATGGCATTTCTCAATCTGACAGGTGGTGAAAACCAGATCTTAATGCTGTTTGTGTTTTATTGTATTAATTTCTTGTAAAGCTGTGCATCTTTCCAATTTTATATTATCCACATGTAATTTTTCTTTTTATAAATTGTTCAAACCTCAATTAATTGTAATGGTAAAACTAAGGAATAATGCAAAGGATGCAGACTGTTGAAAAGCATTTTGTGGTGGACAGTCTTTACAAAACTAGGTACATCAAAAACTTCCCATGACCCAGTCAGTGTCTTGCTAGGGCAGGACAGTTTTCAATATGGGGATCTGTTCCCACACAAAACATTATCTATCTCTTTACAATGCCTATCTTGTTAGGAAAAAAGATTTAAAAATTTTTTGTTTTTTAATGGACAAAGAGCGCATTCTTCAGAGAAAAGTGGGGACTTCTCTCTTTCATGAGAGACAATCTTTGTGTCCTAGAATCAGCACTTTCTTCTCTAAGTTAGAGTAGAACTAAGGCAACCATGCTTGCTTGCTCTTTTCCAATACTGACAAAATATGTTGCTACTGTGTGGAAAGAACCCTTTGTTCCTCAATCTGACATCCCAATTATTATCTTGCTCTCTAATTGTGGTAATATATATTTTATTAAGATTTTTCCTGCTTGATTCAAATCAACATTTCTTCTCCTGTTTATATCTCATATACTTTAATATCAATGGTTCTTAAGAGCCATGATCCCCGCTCTGGGGATCGTTTGGCAGTATCAGGAGACTTTTTTAATTTTTTTAATTGTTTCGACTGGGTGGAGAGAAGGGTGGATAGCTACTGGCATCTAGTAGGTAGAAGACGGGGATGCTGTGAAGTATCCTACAATACATAGGACAGCCCCCACAACAAAGCAGCGTTAGTCATCTAAAATATCAAGAGTGCCACAGTTGAGGAACCCTGCTTCAGAATCTCGTTTTAAATGGGCTTAACCTACAAATCACAGTGTTTGGAATTTCAGTATAGTCTCTGGGGAGTTTCAACGCCTACCCCGCCCCCTCCCGCCCACACCCCGACGCATAACACCTGAGTGATGTAACATTCCTTTTATTAATAATACTTTCCCATAGGAATGGTGTAGGAGGGCGGGGACAATGATGCCGTGCCTGTAATTTGAAAAGAGCTCCCAGGTGATTTTGATACTGCTTCCTCCTCCTAACAGGTGAGTTACCACTGTAATTTAGAAGGTCTGAAGACAGTGATTGTCAAAGTACTTTGATTTACATCCCTTCCTACTTCTTCCCTTCTTTACGGTTCACCACTTGTTTGTCTATGGTTGCTTTTGAAAGATGGACAATGTCTTAACTTAGGATTTTCTATTTATAAAATAGAATATTTTCTGTTGTGCAGCGAATTTGGCCAAAATAGGATGTAAATTTTCTGAGAAATTAAAAAATACACACACACACACACACACACACACACAATGAATTCTACAATATTACTTTAAACCTTGGACAAATAATCCTTTCTTTATAAAAGTGGATGACTCTCAGGAAGTTGGTTTTACATGGTATTAACTACTTTTACGTAAGCACTTACTTTGAGATCCTTAGTCTATGATTACATGGGATAAACCACACTTTCTGATTTCTACAGTTTGGGTCTTTGTTCATGGAGCATTAATATATCCATTTCTATAGTTCTTAGAGAGAGTATCCATCTCTGTAATGCTGTCCTGCATGCACTCAAACCCCTACATCAAAGCAGTGAGCTGCAGCAGGCAGCCCTGCAGGGACTGGGAATGCGAGGATGGCAGAGGCCACGCTGAGCTCCGCAGGTAGCGTTCACCATCCCCGTCTAACACAGCCACTGTCCACGCCTCTCTGCCTGTGTTCTCTGTCATCTGCCAGCATTTGCCCTTCAAGTCCCAAATATGGCAAGAAAAAAAGGTCTGATTGTGGTGCTGGGGAAGAAGAACAGGATACAAGGGGGAGGGATCGCCACTGGTTACTCCTACTCTCTGCCCTCCTTGGTAGCCTTTCTTTCTGTTCTCATAAACGTGTAGCATTGTGTTGGTTTTGCCAGCAGCTACCTTTGGTGTCCATCCTTACCTCTTTATGTGTAGTGGGACCAACAATTTCAAACCAGTTATCAGAAATAAGCAGTATAGAACACCCTGGAGTCATTTGAAAATGTCCTGCCTCTCAAGCAAGGGTCATATAATATGCAAATATCAACTGCTTTGTTAATCATCGTATTCATGAATCTATTCTCCTGGTATCTGATCACGGGAACAGCAATACAAAGATGACATTAAATACAAATATGATGAGAAAAACCAGAGACCGCTGATAGTATATTACAACGAAGGCTGAAATATTTTGCAAAATTGTCTTCTGAGAAGTATCTCAATGTGGCTTTTCAAACATGATATGCTCATCAGGCTGCAGCTTGAGTTCATCACAAAGCAATTGACACGCTTTCCACTGAACAAGAAGGGAAAAAGTGGCTCCTAAAATGTAACCTCCTCTTTGCTGCTTCCCCCTCCTTTTCCATAATCAATTACAATTTGTTGTCGGTTTTCTTGTATTTTACTTTAAATCTACATAAATTAAATAATTTTTTTATATTCCTATTGTTAGCCAGAATTGAGATATAAATATAAGGACTCTTCTGATTTAAGGCATTTGTTTTTATTTATTCTCCAGCATGCCATCTGTCAGAGAGGAAAGAAAACAACAGCAACAGCATATGGATGAATTCTTTTTGTTTATCTAGATATTTTGGAATCAATATGTTCCTGAATATGTTGCCAGACTACACGAAGTTCTTGATTGCCAGTGCTTACATTTGGGTCTCTGAATTAACTCACGCAGAATAAAACTTTAACCCTGCAAGATGTAGTCTATGTATCAATACTGAAAGGTATGTGCAATCAAGTACATTTCCATTTTCTAAAATCAAGACAGCGTTAGAATAACCAGAAGTGTTGGATTGCGTGCTTACTACAGTTTCAAAAACGGACTTTTCTATAAAGTGGTATCTGAGGCGCCTATAAAATCTTCATATTCCTTTAGAGTTACTAAAGAACGATTAAATTGCCCCCTGGATAATTAAGCGTAACACGAAACTTCGCTGTATTATAAATCGGTAATCCAAGTATAGTGTAAAAGTTGATGCCCAGATGCATGTTACATTGAACCACATGAAATTGCCATCTTTCTAGGTAAAACTATAGGAATGACAAATGTGTAAATAAGCTAGAAATATAAGTGTAGCCAAAATGCAAATATTTATAAATCTTTTTTTCTTTTCTTTTTTTTTTGCCCCAGTTGTTGCACCTTTATACAAAAATATATTATGATTGGTAGGATTATTGCTATTTAACTTGGGGTGAACAAGCATAGGACCCTAGGTGGTTGAATTTCAGCATGCAGCTGTTAGCATTTGCTTATTTTTCTTCCTCTTAGAATTAAAACATTGAAAAAGATTCAATTTTGAATATATGTGTGAACAGTGGACATTGGTGAGTCAGTTCAGTTCAGCAACTATTTACTGAAGATCTACTGTTTTCTAAGCAATGCTGTGGGTTTGGGGGTGGCACAAATGAATAAGATACACTAATGACTTTAGGGCACTTACTTTCAAGGCAGAGAGAAACCCATGACCATGCTTCGATGTAATGTGGTAGTCTTCGTTATTTAGAACACAGACTTTGGCCCAGTGTCCCAGCCTGAATGTTAGTTTTGGTCCCTACAAGCTGAGTGGCTTGAGCAATTTCCTAAATCATCCATACCTCAGTTTTATTGTCTGTATGGGGGTCATGATAGTACGCATCTCTTAACGTTGTTGGAGGGATTCGGTAAGCCAATGGAGGCAAAGCGCTTAGTACCAGGAACAATGTAATCACTCTAAGTGTTAGCTGTTACCATTATTAATAATAAAATAGTATATAAGGATATTTGCTTTTCTCATATCTAAAATCTTTTTGTTAGGAAATGACATATTTTGGGGCCTTGTCAATTTAACTAGAAAGTCATAGGCATTGCAGACAACCTATTCTGGGCTCAAATCTTTATTAGTTTTTAGCCATGTGGTTCTTAATTTTCTTATTTGTAGAAATAGGGATAATACTACCACATTTTCATGGTTTTCATGAGAATTTAATGAGATAATGTTTATAAAGCCTGTCAATGAATACTAGCTATTAAGATTTATTAGATAAAAAAATCCATTCACACCTATATATCCCCAAAGAAAATAAGAAGCACTATGAAAAATGTGTTGTTTTTCAACTAATATAATATTATACTTTAAAAAATATAACATAATTCCAAGATTAAATAATTCTCAACCTTAAATCTCATTTTAAGTTTGGTTCCTACCAAGTTCTCTCTTTTTCAGCCTTATAGCAATGCTTTTTCTTATTTGCATAGCACTATATAAAAATTCTTACAAACATAAGATACTATCTTGTTTTTGCATTTTAGAATGGAAGTTGTCTACACAAATTTGTAATGTGATAGAGTTTATGCTAATTTTGCCATAAGTTTCATGGGTATATTGGAGGCTTGTTAATAATTAAAAATTTTTACTTCTTCAAGTTACAAATAAGTATTACAGTAAATACTTTCCAATCTTTATCTGACATGACATCTTACCAATACAGGCATCACAAAATAAATAATTTATGAAAAATATTTATTTAAAGAGCTGTAATTTACCTTGCACTTACCATATGCCATTCATCCAAGTAGCAATATAAAATATTCATTAGAGAAACTCATTAAAACAAACTTCTATACAATGAGGTGACGGGCCAACAAAAAACATCAATCATAGCAGGGCTTTAAGTTTTTATTAGTGCATATGGGCACACTAATATTTCAAAGTAGAAAATTATGAATATTTTGCTCTGGCTCTGGAATGACCATGCTGCTGCAAAGACAAATTTGATAAGAGTATAACAAAGACAGGAACTGGTTTTTCTTCATTTGTTTTCATTTTAGTCAAGAAATCAGTGACAGTTCACTGAGATTTATTTTATTAATGGTGAATCAACCTGATGCTATAATTAATGGGAAATCTATAGCTAATCTTAGAGGAAAAATAACTAGGCACATAATGATGTTTAAGCCTGGCAGAGCCGAACTCCGTGCCTCTGTCTCTTGAGTATGCGCGTTGCAGGAAGAGCAGTCCCCATGAATATCAGGAACTCCTACTTCACTTCCAGGCACATGCCTAAGGAGCAGCATTTACAAAATACCGTAAATGTTGGACTTAAGAAAACCGATTCTACTCACACCAAGTAGCTGCCGAATTACTGCATTGCCAGCTTAAACCACACACGCACGCGCACGCGTGCACGCACAGACATTCACAACTTTACAATTATAGTGAAACTTCTAAATATGAACAGTATTAGGATTCAGGAAAAATAACAGGCTCAAATTAGTACAGTTACGGGATTCACATAAGCAGCATTGTATTTCTCTAGATTTCCCTATATAAACTAATTCACAATTCATTAGGAAGTTCTGTTAAGTCTCTGCTTCACGTTCACTGCCCTTCTATTACACTGTTGATCTGTGATTAAATGTTCTAATAAAATTAACTGGCTTTGCTACAAACAGAACATCTGGAGCTATGTTTAATTTCATGTCAAACATACACAGGAAACACCTGTCTAGGTGAAGTAATTTTAAAAAAAATGACATTAATCCATCTGTTTTGGAAAATGGTGTCATGGTTGTCACATTAAAAGGTAATATCAACAAACACAGAAACCCTAAATTGCTTCGGAGCATACATTTTCTAAAATTAACAAAAAATGGCTTATCCAAATGTTATTGTGTCAGTCTTATTTTGTGCTGAATATTAAGAGGACTTCTTTAACTCAGCAGCTTTCAATACCTGCCCTATAAAACTTCCAGATGTGAAGTCAGTCCCTGTACTTGAAAGATTAAAACCACTGTTGTGGTTCTTTATCTAAATATCTAGATCAAGCTAACACAGTCCACCGATTTCCTCATGCGATAGGTAGACTTTACATGCATTTTAGAGTATACAAGAGTATGAACAAATGATTTTTATATGATGCAATGAAAAAGCATATGCTTTTTACAAACTAAATCTTCGCATGTATAGATAGCTGGCAGTGGCTTTTGATAGAAAGATATGAGCAATGTCAACCTGATAGGGAAATCGGCAATAATGTTATTCATGATCTTTTTTCCACTTTCATTCAGTTCGTTTTGATATCTCAGCTTACTGGGTTCCAAAATGCTTTCTCTAAATCTTCCTTCTAATTTCTATGTCTTTGTAGAACACAAGTGAGTGGCCAAGATGGTAGTTTTTTTTTTTTTTTTGCATATTTTATTTATTTTTTTAATAATAATTTTTTATTATATTATGTTAGTCACCATACAGTACATCCCTAGTTTTTGATGTAAAGTTCCATGATTCATTACTTGGGTATAACACCCAGTGCACCATGCAATACGTGCCCTCCTCAATACCCATCACCAGCCTATCCCATTCCCCCACCCCCTCCCCTCTGAAGCCCTCAGTTTGTTTCCCAGAGTCCATAGTCTCTCATGCTTCATTCCCCCTTCTGCTTACCCCCCCTTTCTTCCTCCCTTTGTTTTGTTTTACATGCCTTTTAACAACAGTTTAGTGATTTACTTATTTTGTGAATTATACTATCTTCTCATTTAAGAAATGAGGCAGCTGAAGAGTAAAAAAGTTAAAAACGTGACCAGGATCACCAGACCTAAAATGTCTTTAACACAGATGTTCTTTGCAAACTTTTGCATTGAAGTGCATCCTGAGGCAAAATGGAAATTCTTAGTAGGGGTGGGGGGAGAGGTTGGTGAGAAGGTGTGAGGTTTAAAGGCACAGTTCGTGAAGCCTGTCTTTATCTTGGGTATTCTTAAAAAAGTAATATGAATTTCTAATTCTACTCCCCAGTATTGTTATACATGTAAAAGGCTGCTACTTTATTTTGTGTTGTTTTTCTAAAATATTTTAAAAATACATTTAATGTTGTTCCAAGAAGATATGCCTTATACCTCCTAGTCCTGCTACAGCATGACTTCACCTACTCACAGCACCCAGTTCTGAGTCCTCAGGGTATAGGCATTGAAGGAAATTAAAGGAAACAATTTTTTTAAAGGCCATCATGCCAGCCTGGAGTTTTCTGGAAAATTACAATAAGGTTTTATTTAAAAAATATGGCTAGTAGAATGAAATGATACAGATTTGTTAACTATAAGAATAGATGTGTCACAGGTACGCAGTCTTTAGAATACTTTTAAACTTAATTTGAAATGTTAGTGTTTAACTCATGGTCAATAAATTACTGGTGTTATGGATGTTCATAGTTGTAAGTGACAGATTTTTATGCTGTTTACTTCTAGAATGGCTGAGACACATAGCAGAGAGGTAAAGGTTTTGGCTGACTCTTGGCTGAATTCTAACATGTTAAGAAAGGGAGATTGAGCACATCCCTTAGTTGTAAATTATATATATTAAAGCAGACTGGAGATATACAGGTAGAAAAGAGTGGTCAAGGGGAGGAAGTAAGGGTAGAGGCCCTGTAGAGAATGACAATCAGATTAATAACCTATTTCTTCTTGTCTAGTGACAAATATCCCTAGGACCAAATTGATGCTAAACTCTTGTAATGGAATCTCCTTGCCAAAGAGTGTCATGTCACAGTCTCTAGAACCCTGAATTCCACTGCCATATGTCAAAACTTGTCCCTGGGGATGGAGGAAGGTGGGGCAGGTAGGCTCTTGAAGCTTCTTTTCATGTGTCCACTAGAGCAGCTCTCTCTCTCTCTGTGTACACACACACACACACACACACACACACACACACACACACACACATATATATTTTATCTGAGTTTCTTTATGAGCTGTTTTTCTGTAGGTGGTTTTCTGCTACTAAAAATTTTTGTTTTAACTTTTGGTTTGCCCAGACATTTATTTTTAATTCATTATATAAGCTGCTTTCAGTTTTCAACTGCAAGAACTCTGACTCCATAGAAGGTAATGTTTTCACTGATTACTTAGTGTTTTGGTGGTGGAACACTTCGCTGAGGTTGAAAGTAATGCCTCCAAAAGTATTCAAAGATATTATCTGTATCTATTAAGTTATAAGGAAACAGTATTAATTACTTAGACCAGAGGTTGAAATACTTTTCCTGTAAAAGGCCAGTTTATAGATATTTTCAGCTTTGTGGACCTCATGGTCTGTCACAACTACTCAAGCCTGCCATTGTAGTGAGAAAGAAGGTAAGAGATAAAATAAAGAATAGGTATGGCAGTGTCCCAATAAAACTTTATTTACAAAAGAGGCAATGGGCTAGATTTGGGCAGCAGGCTGTTGTTTGCCCACCCTTGACTTAAAACTATGGAAATCTGGAAATCTTAGACCATAAAATCAATAATTATCATATACATTAAAACACATGCATCTCAAAATGTAGAAACATTGCAATATTGTCTCAATTATATGCATGAGATATTGTTCTTATACCATGAAAAGATTATTTCAAAATTTTACACCTAAACCAAGTTGGACATCCTAGGAAGTTCCTCAATTTCCAAATCTAATTAGTAGAACTAACATGAATGCAGCCTTGGTAGGATAAATTGTTAGAGAATGCAAAGAAAATATAAATAAATATAAAATGTCATTAAGTAACTATGATAAATTTCATAAAGTTGATGCAATGTAAATTTGTGCAAAATGAATAGCTAGAACAGGAAATCATAAATTCTTATGAATTCTAGGATAATTTGGTAGTTATAAAAGCAAAAACTGATTGATTAATCACAATAAGTATGAATTTTCTAAAGGGACATATTAGATTATTACTTTGAATTCTAAGAAAAGATAAACTAGTGGAGTCATTACAGGAGCAAACAAAAACAAAACAAAATAAACAAACAAGCAAAAAACAGATGCCCAAACCAAAAATCTTCATATAGCAAATGGTTATGGAAGTGTCAAGCATTGTGGCAAATCCTAGATCTCTAGGTCTGGTTTCTCTCACCTGTTGATGGCAGTCTTGGTGGGAGTACGAGGTCTCTTCTATCTCTAAATTTCCATGATTCAATTATGTGTTAAAATATCAAAGCAAAGTTTTGTTCAAAATCAAAATAAAGTTTTCCAGAACAACACAAGCAAATTTACTTGGAAACTAAAATAATTGAAGATTGATGTCTGAATCCATTTAAGGAAACTTCCTTAATGTCTTGACATGGCACATTATATTCTTTTAATTGTGTATCCCTTTTGCATGTGTTATTCTGCAATGCTAAAAGACTGGCAGCCAGTTACAGACTACTTCTATCCTTTACCTCTGTCAGTTTTCACTACGTACCCTCTGCTTGGAACACTTTTCTTCTGGTGTCATATACATGCACAGCCAGCTCAGCCTCCAGGACTGCTGCTTAAACAGTATCTTCTTGTTGAAAGCTTTCCTAGGGACGCCTGGGTGGCTCAGTCAGTTAAGCATCTGTCTTTGGCTCAGGTCATGATCCCAGGGGTCTTGTGATGTTGATCATTCTGTCCTCTCTGAATCTTTCATGCACATTTATTGTTAATGCATTTTACATATGAGGAAATTGAGGCACAGACTCAGGCTCAGGCTCAGAGCCACAGCTGGTAAGAACTGGAGCTAGTATTCCATGCCAGGTCTGTCTAACCCCAAAGCTTATACTACTTTCACTGCTCGTGCGAGACATATGACAACCTAGGCAGGTAGGGATAACGTCAAAGTAGTAGAGGTCTTGACTTTTCTAATTATGAAAGTAGGGCATGTTGATTGAAAAATATTTGGGAATAGAGAAAAATTTAAAGAAGAAAAGGAAAAGTATGTATTTCCACAAACTATTTCCTTAGCTCTTTTGCTATTCTAGTTTTGCAGTTTTCTTTGAATATATGTAGTGAATACAATTTTGTTTCCTGCTTTTCTAACTTAGCATACAGTAAGCAATTTGCATGCAATAAAATATTCCACATAAAATAATTTTTAATGGTTGCATAACCATAATATGTGGTCAAAAGGATATAGCACAATTAAGTAGTTTCTGAATACAGCGTTTATCTTCAATTTCTCCATGTAAGTAGTGTTGATACACACACATATATACATATATATATATACACTCATACACACACATCGTGCTATTTTCAATTTTTAAAAGATGTGTTCTTAAAATTGGAATGAATGAGTCAGAAGCTATGAACATTTTTATGGTTCTTGATAGAAACTGATAAAATTTTTACTTGGATAACACATGGCCTGGAACATTATTAACACTCAAGAAATGATACCTGTATTTTCAAATTGCTCTCCAGAAAAGTAGTGATAGTTTGCACTTCCATCCTGGTTACACGGGCACTCACCTCACACTAAACTGGCTGAGTGCTTAAACATTTAAAGTGTTTTCTTAAATGATAAGGCTTCCATTGTTATTTAATTTTGAATAAATCACATAGGCCAGAAATATCAACCCACCCCAATTTTTTTTGTGATTTCCCTTCTGATTATCATTATTCGTTCCTGAATAGAGGAGAAAATGATATACGAAATTTCTCATTCCAATCCTATAATTTCCCCTTTAAAATACTTCTTTGCTTACAGATGTAATATATAGGAGGCATAGTATCTCCCAACTGGAATATTCTGAAACTCATTCTGGATATTTTTAGTAAAATTTTAGTGACTTTTTGAAGCTTATTTATAATGTTTAACTTTCTGTATTAATTTAAAGGCAAAAAATAGTGGGATAGTTTTCGTTATTATTTTTGAATTATATACAAACATACAAAAGTTGTTTTGAATGTCTGCTAATAAGAAATGAACTAAAACCATCCTGTTTAAATTTATACTCTGAAATTAATTCAGGAATCTTAATTTCAATTTGTCATGGTTAAATCTGAGAAATCATCAATATTCAGCAGTTCATTATAAATAGCCTCATGTTCTTTGATTACCAATGTGTTATTTGTATTTGCATATGGTTAAGGTGTTTAGCTTTGTTTATTACTCTTTTATTATTTTTTCAAATGCATTTTTCTCTCTAGGGTTTAGGAGTCTTAATATAACTGATATTTATAAGACTTCTTTTGATCAAGGCAGGATTTGCTTAAAATCCATGTGAAATAACTATAGTCTACTTTTCTCAAGTGCAGATGTCACCCTACCTCAGACCCAATAATTCTACAGCTAGTACATGGCCAATTTACTCCCGACAAATATCTGTGTTTTGAAGCTTTCTTTATATCATTGAGTTTTCTACAGTTGGGACTTACAAATTTAGACCCCCAACAAATTTGATTCCATGCTAATCCATGGCATATTTTGATCATTCTTATGTAATAAAGTTCTTTTTTTTTATGTGGGAGGGAAAAAAATCTCCTGTCTAATACAAACAACATTATCTCCAAAGCTCTGATACATCATCATACATGCAAAACCAAAGCTGTGCTAGGCTGGACTGGCAGATTAGATGAACCACTTCAATTTTCCATCAATCAAATTATGGTTTATTGTTCAGCTGAACTACCTCAGGCAACACAAATCTAAAAAACTGTCATTTTGGAAACATTACATTTTTTTTCTTGTCACATTATAACCCAAGCTGTAGTCATAAAAAAGAATGTCATAATGTCATACTATTACTGACTCATAATATTCCTTAATTTAAGAACAGCTAATTCATCTGGCGATTGGGCTTGGTGCCTACATTTAAAGATGATAGCAGTGTTGGGTTATAATATTATCCAGCCACATTGCTACCTTGATTATTTCCAAGATAGTGCTGACTTAAAAACTGTTCAATTCAACAACGGGTGGTTGCTGAAAGTGGTAGCTTAAAGACCAGAGTAGACAAGAAAAAAATGTCAATTTTTGACCCGTCTAACATTTTAATTGTTTGGTTTGTGTGAAAATTGAATTAGAGATTTGATCTTTGAAGAGAAAATAATAACTTACTTTTATTTTTCTTTATTTTTGTAATTGGGAGAAAGTAAGTCATCGGCCAGATTGGAAGTTTAACAAAAACGAGAAGCCACCGAACTCTGATATCCAGAATATTAAAAATCCGATTACATTTGATCTCCCGCAAGTATATCAATACATTTTGTGACATTTATTCTATGACGTTCCTCTTAGGTTGAGGAATTATCATCGATGCTGTTGCATTTATAATGCTTTTCTCTCAGTTCATCTTAGATATATGAAACAAGCTGATGGCATTTCTATAGCTAGAGATATTTAGTTGAATGCATGCACAGTGATGATTGCTTTTCTTTGTAGCATAGGTATTACAATTTGGAAAGTGAGGAGGGAAAATGACAAAATAAATTTTATTCTCAAAATACAATTCCCTCAAAATTGAGTGAGATATTTGCGCAATAATGAACCTTGTTAAAACCATGGTGGTTTCCAGTTGCTGTAGACTCATATTTATACTTAAAATGTGTTCATGATTACTTGAAGGCATAAACCGCTCAAGAAATAATACTCATAAATAATACATGCTAAAGCCCAAAGATAATCAGACAAGTTATAAGAATATACCTCCCTCCACAAATGTATGTCATTGCTACATTTCATGAAAGGCCACTTAATTGACTACCAGATAAAGGAATAAACCTGCTAAAAGAATAGATTTACTGTGCACTGAGGCAATGCATTTAAGAGGTCTCCACTGAATAAAAAACTAGTTCCATTGGCTGAGCGAAGATATGTTCTCGAACGCGTTGGGACTTATTAACTGAACTTTTATGTGCCTTTTATGCATCATTTATTTTTGAAAAATCAGGAATTTTCATGATAGCAATTACTTATGCACCAAAGTCATGTGAAATTCCTGTGGTTGGTACCACAAAATCCACCCCAAGGAGGGACGTTACCCTCTTTTTAACACCTCTGGAGTTAAGGACAGAAAAAAAGGAAGTGATATAACACCAAAGGAGGTGTATATGGCTCCACTGAATGCTGTGGGTTTTCTGTAAAAAGGTAGCTTGAAGACCTTACGCTCACCCTTCTGGAGATTTTATTTTATAGGCATGGAAGCCAAAAAAAATATTGAATCATTTTTTTGCAAATATGAGGATGATAATAACACCTAACATTTATTGAGAGCTTACTATTTGCCTAAGCAAATTTGTAACATTTGGTTATTTGTACCATTTTTTGTGCAAATATGTCTATGTTTGGCATGACTGTAAACATCTTCATTCTGTCTTATTTAGCCAAGATTTGTGTTTGCCTGCTCTGAAATTCAGTCCTCACGATAGAAGTACAAAAACTACTGGCAATAAAGCTCTGTCTTTGGTTCAGCTTCACTATAAAATCCAGTGTTTCTCAACACTGTGTAATTAGATGCAAATGCTAGGTTATAATTATATTATGGGTGTGACTAAAACAGACCGAGGGAAGGAAATTCTTAGTTAAATCTGCTTCTACCTTGTTGTTTCTAGGTTTCCTGTGGTTTCTTTGCTCAAGTTTTAAACGGTATTTGATCCAAAGAGTCTAACTTAACTCTTCAAGACTTCATTAAAGGTTTAACTGAATGTGGAGGTTTTCAGTCTCCCAAGTAGACCCCAGGATTATAAGGGTGAAACAGTATTCTTCTGTTGATACCTTGTAAAATTCCATTTCTGCTTACTTTTTCTTATTTATAGACACACAAAAGGTTGAGTGGACCAGCAGTGACTCTGTTTGAGGCTGGGGACCCTTCCTGAAGAACAGCGCCTGGTGTGGCTTGCCTTTAAATAAGGTTCATGCAGTCAGACTTATCCTTCCCCCTCCTTTCACTACACCTTATGTCTGCTCCCCACCCCTTCTTCTTCTTCCTTCTGTTCCTTTTTCTCTACAAAGATAGTAGCAATAGTGGCATCAGGAATAATTAGTTCCTGTAAGTTAGGATGGTTGATAATTTAAAAACAAACAGTCCTGGCCATTTTGTTTCTCACTAAAGTCAATTTAAAAGCTGCTAACAGATACATGTGAAATGCCAGGTAGAAAAGCTTTAGGCGAACAAACAGTCCTCACCTGCTGGCATTTGCTCCCAATGCTTGAGTGAATGAGACCTGAGAAAAGATTTCTGAAGTACCGAAGTTCTCAAAAGCATCTGTAGAGTTGGTCTGATTCAGGTGTCCAAGTGTTCTTCGAATACTAGCATTGCAGAGCTCCTCAGGTCTCATTTTCTGAATGTGCAAGTGTGAGATACAGAGCTGTGGAAAGACTTGGGTCATTCCACACAGTCTGTGTGATATTAAGACCAGTTCTTTGACCCTCAGGTTAGAGGGCTTATTTCCACATTTTGGTAGTTGTTTGATAGATATTGGCCATCAGCCTGGGGCTGATCCATGGAGAAGTATGCATTCATCCTCAACTAAATGAAGAAAAGCCACAAAAAGTGAATTTTTCATAGAGCTGACTTTATTTCATTAAAAAAAAAAGTGTCTTAAACTTTGGTGTGGCAGTGTCTGTTCTTGTGTGAAATGGTGGTGAAAGCAGTTTATACTTGTTTTGCCTTTGTTTGTTTTTAAATGTCGTTTCTTGGCAAAATTAAAATGTTGGCAACCCAGCAATGGAACGTATATATTTATTTGAAATTTCACTGCCCCATGAAATCTTAAAGTCTGGGAAGCACGGCAGTAGACGGCCTCCCTCTCCTTCCCCAGGCCCAGATGGGCCCTGCTGTGAATCCCTCCATCTTTCAATTTCCTTCTTGGCAGTATATGTCCTATGATTTTTGGCTACAGGCTGTGGAAACCTCCATGGGTGGAAGGTTAGCAGGCTTAGGGTTTAGACTCAGTTGGGCCACCAGTGAGGGTACCACATCTGTCAAGCCATTAGCCTGGATTTTGTTTTTCTTATTATAAAAATGAAAGGGTTGGTTGAGTTAATTTGAGAATTTTGAGTTCTCTCTTTCTCCTTGTGTGTGTAGAAGCTTCAAGTTCTGTTTGTGAGGCAGGGATTATAGAATAACGTTTCATCAATGTGGACTAAAGAGAGTTGGTGTAAGAAAGCGAGGATGGGGAGAGGTAAAGACATAGAAGTTTCAATTTTATTTCCACAAAGAGAACAGACCAACGTACAGAACTCTGTGCTCCATTTAGGGAAGTATCCAGGTCACTTCTTGGTCCTTCCTTTGCCCACATTTTGGGGCTCCAAGTGTCTGGCATTGACTTACATAATTAAATTTGAATTTATGCACATTTAAATTTTTCCTGAATATATTCTCTTTGTATATATATTGTTGCTTTGATAAAAAGAACCTGGAATTTGGGGCTAGAAGCTGAGTTGAGAATCCAGCTCTGTCATTTAGTTGTTGGGTGACTCCAAGTGAATTCTCTGACTTCCACGTGTACCTGGAGAAAGTGCCTTCCTTTATAGAAACCCAAATAAATAAATGAGATTATAATTATGAACACAGATTGTAAACTATAAAGATCTATATAAATATCAGGCATTAATATCATGCCCCTGATCTATATTTTATACATGGTACACATGATGGATTGATATTATCTGCCTAAGTATATCTATGTCTTCCACAATTTTTATGGAATAACTACATGGTCCAGGGATTGATTGATTCTCTCTCTCTTTCTTTTATTATGAAAAGTAATAAATAAACTTCTCTCTTTTCTTTATTATGAAAAGTCCTTGTAGTGTAGTCCCTATAGGGTTTTGTCCACATATTTCTTACCTTTTGGCTTTTTTTTCCTAGGCTCAGGAGTCACTGAATACCCTTAACTCATTTAAGCTACTATGGGCCACTTTGTTGTCTGCAAGATAAAACACAAGTTTCTTAGCAAGGCATGTCAAACCTTTCATATGTTTACTCCAAAATATATTTCCAATCTTCTCCCTTGCCCTCTCTGCTCTGGATGGATTTCCAAAACTGCCCTTCTGGACCATTTTTAGGGTGAAATTCCTACCCTCCCACTCATCTGGCAAATTCCCACTCATCCTACTCCATTCTTCCCCTAACTCTCCTAGGAACCTGTAGTCTCTCTTCTGTGAACCTCTTGTGTCCCTCTCCCGATATCTTTATGTTGCAACATACATGTATTATACTGTAAATTTTTATAGTATTATTCCTTATAAGTTAAGAATAATGTCTTCTGAGACTTTGTGTCTCTTGTTGCCTATTAAAGCCTCTAGCAGATAGCAAATACTTGGTAAATAGTTGTAAGTATATCAGTACAACAATATTAGTACAAATGTTGCTATTTTGTCACTTAGACTTTATCTAGTAAATTTCAATTAAGACATGGTCAGCGGGAACCTGGGTGGCTCAGTTGGCTGATCATCTGGCTCTTGATTTCAGCTCAGTCATGATCTCAGGGTCCTGAGATTGGCCCTGCACCAGGCTCTACACTCAGCTGGGAGTGTGCTTGAAGATTCCCTCTCCCTCTCTCTCCCCCAGCCCCTGATTACACACACTCTCTCTTTCTCTCTCAAATAAATAAATAAATCTTTAAAAAAATACACAGTCAAGATTTTTTTTCCCCTTGCTTGCTTTTTTATTTTTCCTCCCAAACAACAAAATTACTAAGTTCTGAGCAATCATTTGCAACATGGTATATTTGGTGATATTCATTATTATATCACTAAAATATGAGACTGATTATTTAAGTTTATCTTACTTGTTCAGCTGCATCAACCAGGCAGCAATCCAATTGCTTGTATGGTAGGCAATTTTCAAAAGCTGATTTAGACTCCCATAATAAGGTCATCTTTTTCACATCTCCTAGGGCTTCCTCTTCATTGTTAAGTGTAATTGTAGATAAATACATTACCTTACTTTTTATACTATTGTGTATTTATACTATACATAGTAATTCTTAATGAAATTCCATGAAAAGATGGAAAGAGGAAGATAGAAAAAATCTAAAAGTTTGCAGATTTCTAAAGAATATGGATATTTTTTAAAAACAAGATGGTCAAAATTAATTTTAGGAGTACAATCTTGCCCACCCAGCAATAAGCTTTTGCCATGTAAATGTACCAGGTGTAAAAATATAAGAAGTGGAACAGAGAAGAACAATATTGATAAATTAGTAATAACAATATGACCAAATTGAATGATAATTCATAACATTCTGATCCACTGAGTTAAATTTTTAACTTGTCATTTCACCAAACAAATTTAGAATGAGTTTGGATTGTGATTTCCAGACATTCAAATATTCATTTCAGCTCAATTTCTTCTTAAATCGTCAATTGCTTGATACTAATAGTTGCAACCAAAATTGAAGACCAAGTCAGAAAGAAAATCATTTCTTTGAATATCTTTGACCTAATTTATTCTTTCAGATTCTTAACTAGTGTGACTTCAGACAGGGGTGTGTGTGTGTTGGTACAGAGGTGGGGTCAGTGATTAAAGAATTCTGAACTGGGCCTCTCTAACAGTTTCCAAACCTCAAAATCAATGTCTTAAATTTGGTTGTTTATCCAACCTTTCCCAACTGCTTCAAATCCTTTAAGGAATGCATGTGAACAAACAGGAAAAACTGAATATCTTAATTATTTATTTGTTGATTTTTCTATCAAGGAACACCTCTGTCATAGTTCAGATTCCTTGAGAAATAGACTCTGAGAAATGCATGCAGCATGTTTATTGACAAGTGATCTGAGGAATAAGTCTTGGGAGGGAGTTAAGGAAGCAGGAACAGGCAGAGGGGGATGTTAAATTGTAATGCATTTGTAAGAAAGGCCATATTAGATCTCATAAAGAGCCCTGGACTTGAGATGGCACTTCAGAGATGGCCCAAATGGGGAAAGGGAGCCATCACTTTGTCTACTACATCATCCAGTCATTAGTTACGGGTTTCTCCCCTTCCACAGGCCTTCGCCTTTCTCCAGGTGAAATAACTAAGGCAGCTGTCCTTGGCCAAGGACGATTCCTGGGGAGGGACTAACCATTATGTCACAGACAGGCAATGTCCCAGCATCTGGGGAGATGGATACTTTGGTCCTCAAAGGAGACATCTAGTTCATGCCCCACAGCATCTGCTGCAGTCTCCGATGAAGTGTCATCCCTGCAGTGTCATCCTTGAAGCAATGACCTGGGGGTGTGTGTGTCAGTAAACACATTAGGCTATTTCTGGCTAATCTCTATTAATTGTTCCAACTCTAGAAATACCCAGTTTATCCTTCCTCTGCCTTATATTGTCTCTTAGTCCATTTGGATCACTATGACAAAATAGCATAGATGAAGTGGCCTATAAACAACACGCGTTTATTTCTCACAATTCTGGAGGTTGGGAAGTCCAAGATCAAGGCTCCAGCAGATTCTGTGTCTGGTGAGAGACTGCTTCTTGGTTCCTAGGTGGCCAGCCATCTTCTCTCTGTGTCCTCACGTGGCAGAAGGGGCGAGGGAATTCTCTGGGGACATTTTTTTATAATGGCACTAATTCCATTCATTAAGGTTCCACTATCATGACCTAATCACCTCCCAAAGGCACTGTGTCCAAATACTATCACGCTGAAGAATGGATTTTAACATATGAATTTTGGGATGGATGCAAACATTCAGTCTATAGCAGATAGTAAAAACCTTAAAGCCTGAGTTAGATCTATAATTTTCTTATTTCTTTGAATTTTTCCTATTATGAGTAGCTGAAGGACTCTCTCTCTCTCTGCCTATATAGACATATATGTCTATATATATATATATAAAATAAACTGGTCAGTGAAAAGCTTGCCTTCAGGAGATATATGAAGTTACTAAGGGATATCTTCACTGCTTTTCAGTTAAGACACATTTTTCTTTCTTTTTCTTTCTCCCCATTAAAGCCATCATCTCTCCAAGGATGTCCCCCCTCCTTTTTTTAATGAGAGAGAGAGGGAGCAGGAGAAGCAGAGGGAGAGGGAGAGAATCATGAGCAGGCTCCACACCCAGCTCGGAGTCCAATACTGGTTTCCATCTCATGACCTGAGCAGAAACCAAGAGTCAGATGCTTAACTGACTGAGCCACCCAGGCTCCCCATGATATCCATGTTTTAATGATCAGAACCTGTGAGTATGTTCCATTACCTGGCAAAAGAGAATGCAGATGTGATTAAGGTAAGAATCTTGAGATGAGAGATTATTGCATTATCCAAGTGGGTCCACTGTTAATTATAAGGATCCTTAAGTAATGGAAGAGAGACACAGAAGGTTAGAATCAGAGAGAGATTTGAAGATGCTACATTGATGGATTTGAAGATGGAGGAAGGGGCCACAAGCCTGTGAAGGTAAATGGCCTCCAAAAGCCGGTAAAGAAAAAGAAATGGTTTCTTGCACCGAGCTTCTAGAAGAAATGCAGCTCTAGCAACACCTTCATTTTTAGCCTACTGATACTGATTCTGGACTTTTGACCTCTAGAACTATAAGGTAATGCATATATATCGTTTGAAACCACTAAGTTTGTGGTAATTAGTTACAGCAGCAATAAGAAACTAATAAAATGGGTTTTGTCTATTTGAAGGTATGTACTGGATGTTACTATGCTCTGTAACAGTAATTTCTTGTCATGTTTTTCAAAGTCCAAATGAGGCACAAGACTTATTAGTCAGTGAATCCATAAAAATATAGCATAGTTGGAAATATGAAAGATGGGAGACCTTTTTAGTTTGATAGACATCCTATGTTTATCATTCTTTTCAAAATTTTGAACCAAAATTTTAAAATCATTATATTTCACATATAAAATCTGGATTTCTGGCTTTAAAACTCAAAAATCAACACTGGGCTTAGATTTCCAGATAGTGTCATCTCTTTAGAGCTGAGTGGTAGTTGGGCTTGTGTGACACAGCATGACCTCTCTAGATGGCCATACTCTACCCTCACACAGGTGTGCTTAGCACATATGCCTGGACCACTACACTCAGCCTGGCTTAAGGAAGGGGTTGCACCTTCCTTTTATTTAGTTGACAATGTTATATAATGCACCATATTGACTTAGCATTGTTGAGAAGATTTTAAAATCATAAATAAAAGTGATATATAAATTTGTTTTATGTTAATTTCTGGAAATAACTTTTTTTTTTTAAATTCTCTTTGGCTTCTGGTTACATAGCTTCTAGTTGAAAGAAGAAATGGTTTTGTTTCTTGTTCCTTATCATGGATTCATGCTTCTGGTTACAATGGTGCCTAGGATTTGAGGATTTAAGGGAGTGATGTCAAAGTTCAAATTTGCTGTAATTTTTTTTATTGAAATATTGTTGACATATAATGTTCCATTAGTTTCAGGTGTACAGCATTGTGATTGGACAACTCTATACATTATGCTATACTCACCACAAGTGTAGCTGCCATCTGTCACCACACAACACTATTACAGTACCATTGACTATATTCCCTATGCTGTACCTTTCATCCCCATGACTTACTCATTCTGTAACTGGAAGCCTGTACCTCCCAATCCCCTCCACCCATTTCTCATATTTTCCGGAGCCCCCACCCCTCTAGCAATAATCAGTTTGTTTTCCATATTTATGGGTCTGTTTCTTCTTTTTGGTTTGTTTATTCATTTGTTTTGTTTATTTTTGTGAAACAAATGTACCAAGAACTTTCTCTGAAAGCCTTCATTCTGGAAACCTTCATGAGTGTCTGGTTTTGAGAGGCAGTCTCACGTAGTTAAGAACATGGACTGTTGAGTCAAACTGCCTGGGTTCAAATCCAAGATCCACTACTTATTAGCTCTGTGTTCTTGCTTAAGTAACAATCTTTCAATTTCCTCATCTGCAAGTGGGGGTAATACCTGTCTCCTCGTTGAGTATTAAATTACTTGATATATGTAGAACATTTAGAACAGTATAGGATACTAAGCAAATATGTACATACCACATACTAGTACTATTTACCATCCTTTAACCTAAATTACTACCAGTCTCATGCATCTAATACTTTCCTTGATTCTAACCAGCAACCCATGCATTTAGCCCACAACCAAAGCTGCATTTACTGCTAAACTTGGCAGTTTATTCATCCAACAATCTAAGCTTACATTTAGTGGAAAGACAACAAACAGATGATAAGCTCAAGATTAAGAAAAGTTGATGATAGCCAGGGGAATATTGACAGAATCAGAAGCAAGAGACAAGTGCTATTCTTGGGATAAAGTCGCTCACTGTCCTCAAGTGTTATCCTTTTGAAATTACTGCTCACTGAAACCTCTGTCTGACTTTCCAATTCGGATTTTGTAGGGATGGAATGTAATTATTTATGAAATCGATAAATGGTAATTCATAGAAAGTATGACGAACTGGCTATTTACACACACATATTTGGTAAACTAATTGTGTACAAGGTAGAATGAATGCATAATTTATCCTATGTTTCAGATGCCAAAATAATGACCCAAAAGACAGTTAAAAGAAAATATGTTATACTGTGAAACAGAAAGTATAAGAATTTTTTCACAAGTTTCGCTCTATAAATTTTTTAAAAATCTCTACTAAGGGTATTAACTTGGGTCAAGTAAGTTTAGATTTTCATACAAATAGAAACCACAAATATTCCAGAAATGCATGTGCCCATGATGGCAGTTTTTAAAACGTTTTTTTTTTTTTTTGTTTTGCTTCTGAGGATTTTCCACAAAAAGTATAAAATTCATAAATGAGATTAACCACGTACCACATGATCTACCACTTTCTTTCATCTAGTGACTAGTTTCTGAGACCTTCTGACATGACTCTGTAAGGCTATTGCAATAGAGGAAATTTCAGTGTATTTATTTGTTTATTTTATAATTGACAAGAATAGGTCTGGAGTCAGGGTTAAGGATAGTGCGGTAAGTGCATTTGGGTTTTGTGTACTCTGGATTGGTGATTCTCCGAGCAAGGATTCACTCTGTGTGTCTGAGTTATAAAAATGTAGCAGAAGTGGGGAAACGTTTTTATGTATTCTCTTAGAAGCAGAACATTTGCAGCCCAGTAGGCTGCATGGGCACTTACTTGGAGATCTTTTTCCCCTTTTAGCTGTATGCATGGTAAGACTGAATTTCAAGAGAAAGTTTTCAGGTAATATCTACCTTTAGATATTATTTTAGTTATCTATCCTATGGTTGAGAGTAACAGTATGTATAATTTCACCTCCTTAAAAATGGATGATGTCAGGCATAGGAGTCAAAAGCTAATGTGGAGTAATTTATAAGTAAGAATCTGGAGTCCGCATGTTTCTTGGCTGAACACCCTGGAACAAGACTTTGGCTTTTAAGTGTTTGTTGTGTGATCTTCTATATCTGGAGGTTTTGCCTTCGGTTATGAGTCTTAGCTTTACTTTATTGAATAAAGCTATAATGTTACTAAAGAAAGGTGTGCAGAAAAATCCTCACTTTTATAACCAGAACAAATATGACTATTGTTAATTTCACTTATATTTTTAAGTGTATGACTAATTCTTCCTACTACCTATGGGTTCTTTTTAAAGAAAATAAGAGCTTCCATGTATGTATTAGGGTTACCAAATTACCTTAATGGAGGTTATAAGACTTACTTTATAATTTGTGGAAAAAAATTTAGAAGTTCTGAAAAGTTTCTAATTCCCAGGTTAGCTATTTTACCGTGGGCGGTAGTTATAAAGGGACAGGGCGGCAGCCACTGTGCTTGCTATGAATTAGAGTCCGAAAAGGCAGAACAGAAATAACAAGTTTTAATAGTTCGTGAAATCTGGATAATTTATGCTTTAAAAATATTCCATTGTTAGATTATCTTGACCTTAGCATACTAGAATTTTCATAAATAACCCTAACAGTGAAGTGCTTCTCTATGTGATGAAATAACCTCCAGGAAGTTAGTGAATATGAGCCGCTTTAGTGACCACAAATTTTCAGGGGCTTTTCAAGGTTTTCTGAACTAATTTTAAAATGTGTATAAATTAAGATTGAATTATTTTGGACAATATTTTTATCTTAGTCATAGAAGTATAGTACAAGAGAGATCTTTACTTGCAGTGTTCCAGTCCTGTGGCTCCCATAATACACCAGAGAGAAACGTAACTATAAAAGTGTCAAATCAATTTTTGGTACTTTGACAAAGTGCATGAAAAAAGGTGATTCAAAAAAAAAGCTTTTCAGTGATTTATTTTTAACTAATTCTATCTCTACTAATGATTGAGTTAAGAATTTAAAACTAAACCTGGCATCTTCTGGACATTGTAGAAAGAAACCTGAGAGTTAAAAAACTAATGAAAAACTATTCAAACAAATTACAACTTAGAAACATGTTGAAGAATTTCTTGTCCATGGGACTTTTCACTAGACTCTAAATTTTGACATAGTATAAACTTTAATAGCTTTTCAATAAAGATACCTGGAACTGACACGCAATAAAATAATATTGCTTTGGACAGTGAGAAAATAGGGAAAAAATCATGTTTTCCATAGATGAGATGAAGGCCAGTGATTCTTACCACCCCCTAAACACTCAAGATGCTCTTATTTCATGATGATAAAAAACAAAACAGAAGAAAACAAATCCCATATTTTTAATTTTATTTACTAATATTTTGTTATTCTACCGTGACTCCATTTGCTGTTTATTGTATGTTTTGAGGACATAAAAAGTCCAAAGCATGAAAATGATTGAAATGGCTCTCTACAGAATACAGGCTAGATGGAATAGGAAGTGAAGACAACAGGGTGCTAGCATATAGGAAAAATACAGAGGGTGCATGGCTGGAGGTACTAAAAAGACAGAACAGGTGCAGTGCCATGATGATGTTAGCAAGGTGGAAGCATAAGAGGTTGAGTTCAGAAATGGGAAATTTGGATTGAAAGTATCAGCAATAATGTATGTTCAGATATCGCGACAGCACTGAGTGACTACATCACAGCAGAGATAAGGGGCATGGGATTTGGATGCTGGTGTGTTGTATGGATGACTCACAAATATGATGATTTCACCAGAGGTTGGCAAGATTTGGAGTGGGCCAGAAGATTTGACTGGTGTCCATAATCTTAATGAGTAAGAAGGATGTCAATATATGAGAGTTTTTAAATGATGCAGCTTACTGCCACGGACCCCCACGGAAAATAGAAGGGTAATAGGCCGTAAGGTTCTTAAGACTGAACCATCTTCCCAACTTAGAGGATATTTTGAGTAAGTAAGTAAGCAAGTCTTAGCCCGGGTAGACTGTGTTTCCTAAAAGGACATCTCAGCTCTCCTAAAGTTAAGGCAATGAGGCATGTGTAAGAGATATACCACAGGTTTTCTACTTAAGAAGTCTGTTTCCTGAGTATGCACAATTATTATTCATGACTATTGTTCTTTCAGATGAAGAGACTATCCTGTTTATCCAGTAGACCTGACTTTGTCCACTCTCTTGCTTCATATGCCGGTTTGGTTCCTCCAAAAGGCAGACAGACTTGCACGTGAAGGGGATTGCTGGAAATTCCTGTGAAGAATGAAGGGCGGAGGAAGCAGGAAAAGGCAGAGAAAGCCTTCAGACCTCAACGCATGTCTGACCCCTTAGAGAAGAGAGAGGGAAAGAAGGACTGGGTAAAATAAGCCTCAGTCTACAGTGAGACTGAGAAAATCTTAGCCAGGTTGCTGGGATGGCCCAGAGCAAAGATTGCCTAGTAGAGTAGCCCTGTCTTGGCCAGACCTTGCCTGGTCTAGGACCTCCATCTGCTGTGTTCAGTGAAGCTTGGGAGCAGGCTATGTGTAGCATAGTTCAGGTGTTAATGCCACAGGTGAGTGGGTGGGTGGCAGCTGGAGGTTGGCAGCAGAATCTGCTGGCACAGCATGTTCCCTCAGAAACAGATCTGAATGTGCAAGCCAAGGACCACCACGCTTTTAGGAACACTGTTTAGTAACTAACACTTTTAGTAACTAACCTCAAACACCGAGCCTATTGGCACATCTTTGATGATCCCGAAACTGCATGGTATTCTCAGAATCTGATGGGCACAGTTAGAGATTATATCTAGAACTACCTTCGGCTATAAAACATTGGTTCTGTAATTCATTCAACAAATATTTATTGAGTTC
Source organism: Ursus maritimus (assembly GCF_017311325.1). Lineage (NCBI taxonomy): Eukaryota > Metazoa > Chordata > Mammalia > Carnivora > Ursidae > Ursus > Ursus maritimus. Next base: position 25,606,832 of record NW_024427107.1, on the reverse strand, counting down.
CTACTACTTCCCTTGTACTGAAGATACAGCAATGAACAACAAATCAGAGTGAGCAACGCGAGGATTGTAAATTTAACACCCGGTATTCTCATTCTTATCCTTCATTGTCATGGTTATACAGTTCCAACTATTTTTAAATTAAGAAATTATTATTTTTACTGCTTTTTAGTGATGATTTAGCTTTTTCCTTTTTTCCTAAACATTGCTTCATGTATTCTACCTTCTTCTGTGTTCATTTTTTATTTTAAATTTATTATTTAAATTTATATTTAAATTCATTAGTTTATTTTAAATTAGTGTATATACTTTGGTAATTGTTCAATGATGGTCAGTGTAGAAAATTATATCCCTTTGTGTAAAAATATCTTTACTTTTGAATGGTAATTTATCGGGCACAAATTTCTCATGATATTTGTTTGCTCTTGGCAGTTTGAAATTGTCATTTCCGTTATTACTTCTACTAATAGAGATGAGAATTTGCTATCTGCATAATTGTTGCTTCTTTATTGAATCTGTCTTTTTATTCTCATTAATTTTAATATTTTTTGTCTTTATTATGTTTCGCTAGATATATCTCAATGTGGACTTACTTTTATTTATATAATGTATGATTCTTATATCTGAATATTAATATGTCTCTTCGATTCTGTGAATTTTTAATCTTTAGCTCTTTCATATTTCTTCTCCCATTTTCTGTACTCTTTTATTTTTATTTACTTATTTATTTTTAAAGGTTTTATTCTTTAAGTAATCTCTATACCCAATGTGGGCCTTGAATTTACAACCCCAAGATCAAGTGTCACATGTTCTACCAACTGAGCCAGCCAGGCCCCCCTGTACTCATTTCTTTTAACTATTAACTATATATTGTCTCCTACTACTTCTGTTCTTCACACACCTCAAATCCTTTCACATTCTCATGTCTCATCCTATGTAAGTTTCTCAGACAGAGCTTCCAACACTGATTTATTCTTTAGTTGTATTTAATCTGATTTTTAAATCATTTATTGAGTTTCAAATTTCAGTGGTTTTGTTGTTGTTGTTGTTCTAGAAATTCCATCCTTTCCCCATAGTGTGCTGATCTTCACGAGGGTTTCTAATTCTCCTATATCTCTTTAAGTAATGTTTATATAGTATTATCTTTCAGATAATTCAAGTTCTAAGAGTACTAATGTTCATATTATTACTCTATTTTATTGTGTAGTTTGTATTTCTTTTTCTGTGAATTCATTTTCTGGTCAAGTTGACTCCCTTGTCCTTCCCCACCCTAAATCCTGCAGGAGACCTGGATGGTTATTGCTAACGGTGCAGAGGTTTCACATTTTGAGGTCAGTTTACCTTGATTTCTCAGTTTGGTGTATCTGTGCTTTGAGCAATGTAAATTTGGACTCCATAAACTTGTGTGGAAGAGGCTAGGGATTTTCATTTATTTGGGGAATTTTGTTCCCATCCTGAGTCCCAGACGGAGATAAGTATCCTGTCTGCTTCTCTAAGCTACTGCTTTCGTTTTCTTTTTTTTTCTTTCTTTTCTTTTCTTTTCTTTTTTTTTTTTTTTTTTGAGACTATTGTATGTCTGGAACAGGCCTACTAGGATTTCATGCCTTACTCAGACTCAAGGTTTTTCTTATCTCTTGTCCTTACATGGCCATTAAAATAGTGACGTCTATCTGCTAGGTTTTGTATCTAATAGGCTCTTCCTTGACCCCTAAGACAGGAGCTTGGTTATTTACCATCGTGGTTATAAATTCCTTTTGTAAATTTCCTAGCACTGATCCTCCCTTTATAGTTTGCTCAACATTTTTTTTTCTTAATTACATGTTTATATGATGTGTTCATATTAGAGGCAGATAGGCTCTGTCACCTTTGATGTAACACTTATGTGTTCCCTATTTTTTTAAATCTTTGCTAATGATATGGTAACCTTTCAAAATTCTTATTTTAAAAGCTTATGTGCTCAAATTTTAGAACCTTAGGATACATTTCTAGTTCTCTTCAGCCTAGTTGAAGTTCTTTATTTTGTATATAGACAACATTCTTGAAGGAATTATCTTAAAAATCAACATGCAGTTCTAGAAGAGAGAGAATTCTACATGACATTGTGAAGGGGACGTGCATATTAAAGATATGGATAGAAATCTAGTGTCTTTTTGGATTCTGTTCCACCTGAAAGTTAAAAATATGAACAAAAATATGTAGAAAAATATTATTACATGCCTACGTAGTAGAATTTTAGAAGTGTAGTAGCTCAATTTTAATATCAGTCCATAAAAATTGACTTATAATCTTACCCTGGTTTCACTTTCATGCAGTGGTTAGGGGCATGACCTCTGGATGCCCTTTCCTGGATTAATTCGTTGTGTGACTTTCGACATATTTTTAAACTTCTCTTTTTTTCAATTTCCTTATATCTAATGTTTGAACAACAGCAGTAAGTTCTTCAGAAAGTTGTCGCATTGAGTTGTTATATCTAAAGTTCTTAGAAGAATTTTTTTGCATATAAACAACTTCTAATGGCCGGCTATTCTTATTGCTACTTCTGTAGCTATTATTAGTGGTTTCAAAGTTGCTATTCTACAAAATAAAAAAGAAAAGAAAACAAAATAGGAGACTTGCATAAGGTATCCAGCATTTTAGTGCCAGTAGAAAAATAATTACTATCATCTACTACCACATGTATGAGATAAATATTTTAAGACATAAAAAAGTGAACAAATGTGGCTTTATAAAAAAACTCATTACAATGTATTTATTATTCTATTTCACCATGGAGCAGTGGAAACTTCATCATGACGCACCAATCTGGGATTTGAGAATCACTGTTTTAAACATCATGGGCTGGAAGGCAGGATAAATTGCATGCCCAGGGTGTTCTAGGATAGCTTCAAGGTAATAGAGAAATAGCCTCTTATAGTTTAGGGATAGCAACGAAACGCCCTTGCTTAAAAAAGATAACTAAATTAATCTGCAAGCATCAATTAGGGAGAATCACTTAGAAATAAATTGTTCAAGCGTAATATAGTAATTGACTATGTATAGGTCTAAAGAATAATTAATATGCCATTTTAAAAAAATACTGAGAAGACTGTAAAGGAATTTAATACGAAGAAGGAAATCATTCCATACTGTTCTGATTTGCTAGAACATAATGCCCAACTCTGCACTCCCCAGCCTAAAGGACAACTAAAAAAATTGAGGATTCGTATGAATAATGCTAGAATGATTAAGGGATAGGAAAATAAAATGAAAATCTTAAAGACATGGAATTTAACTTTTTTTTTTTTTTTTTAAGCCAGGAAAAAATATGGCCGAGGATCATTTTAGGAATTATTTTCAACTATAGAGAGGGATTATGATGCTGGATGAGAGTAGTTATTATTATTTTTTTTATGACATTCCAAGTTGACTAGAGTTTAATCTTCAGAGGGACTGAACTATCTCCTGCCATTCACCCACACATCGATTGGACTCTGTTGGATATTCCTTTTGTGTAAAATACTAGGCCAGGCCACTGGAGCACACACAGTGATTGAAGATGAAAGATGTGGATGAAGTGATTGCTTCCTACTTTCATGGTGCTTTTATTTATCTATTAGGGACATTGATATGTATACACGTTACAGTGATAGAAGACATTATTTAAAAAGCTCTATGCAAATGAAAAGAACCTGTTCATTGAAGCAGTTAGAAGACCTCATGAGGACATTGCAGATTCATGACAGGGAGGGAAAAGAGGAAGTGTTGGAGTGAGTATTCAGGAATAAGGCGTGTTCACTGAATGGTAGATAGGCTTATTTTGCTTGTAATATATTGGAATTATAAGAAAGCATTGGAACATTAATGTGAAAGAATAGATTGGAGCCACATTACATGTTGTATGGATGTTAATATCTTAAACGCGGGAGAATCATTTTTATTTTTAGTGTATTTTTGAAAATATTATTAAAAAATTCAATTAAAAGTTCAATGTATTTTACCTAAACAATAATAAGAAAATTGACTATCTGGAAACTATCAGTGTTTGGCACCGAATTCACATAGTATTATAAGAATTCAGAACATTTTTCTCTTTTCAATAATTGAAATTGCAGATTTAGCAAATAAAACTATTGTATATTACCTGGCAATCCTATCAACAATGCATTTTGGCTATGTTGTTCTGTGTTAATGGCTCTGTCTCTTCTGAATTAATGCCTTTGCGAGTTGAAATATTTAAAGACATCCTTTCTTTGGTTTTATAGGATGCCAAGAAACTTGTGATAAAACTGATCCTTTGTCAATTTTTGTTTGTTTGTTTGATGGCGGGCATGTCAATGATTTGCCTTATAAATATATAAATCATCTCTGTTTTACATTAAAAATTAACTACTATTTATCTTAAAACAAGTGTAACTAGTGTACTCATGTTGAAAAAGAAGGCAAACTACATAAAAGCGTATTTAGTAAATACTGTCCCCCTCCAGAGCCAACTGTTTTATCAGCTTTTAATCCTTCTGTCATTTGTATATTTAAATGTACACATGTACATATCTTTACACACATGGGAACATATTATATATCTTCTTCTGCGTCTTGCTATTTTCATTTGATATATCTTGGCAATTATTCCATATGAACAAATTATGGCTTTATATTATTATTTTTAATTGCTACATAATATTCTATTATATGATCCACCTTTATTTATCTGAACAGTCTCCTGTTGATGGCCATTCAATGGCCTCCCCTTACTGTTTATTTTGCTTTATGTATCTCATTTAAACAATAGTTATAAAGCTATTATTTGCTATCTTTATTTATTGTTTTTCATGTTCTCACAGTACTCCGTAAATGAAAATGCTATTTCTCTTTTTAAGCACTTTGCAGTTTAGATTTAGAACACATGCACACTCCAGGGTGCATCGATTGCCTACTACGCACCAGCCACTTTCCTGTGCTGTCACTTATCATCCAGGGCTGGATTAAGCGAGTGGTGGAGGCATCGCAGTGACGTGGCCATGCATGCATGTACTTTCCACATGGCCCTCAGCAGCCAGGAGACACCTGATTCATTTTCTTCCATGGTGATTTAGAAAGGACAAGTCACCTGACCACACTCAGGTGGCTTACAAGCTGCAAAGCCCAGGCTCCAGAGTAGTTTATTTAAAACATGCTCTCAGGGATAATAGAATGTCTCTGATTTCAATATTAGATAGAAGGGATTAAATGCTGTAAAGTAAATCAAAAATATAGCTATGCAAAGGAGGATTTTATAAAAAGCTTTTATAAAAAGGGCTCCCAATGCCAATAATTTGCTGTTCCTTGGCTGCAGAAATAAAAACCATTTTTACAGGTCAGATAATTGTGATTATATTTCTGTCTCTGGAAGACCTTTGCTTCCGTAATTTCAGTAATTGCAAACAAACATTACAGCTTCCTTCTCTTCCCTCCCTTCCTCAACATAGCTCATACGGGATACTTATTAATATTTCAGGATGGATTATAATTAATCATTAGCAGAGGAGATCAATCTCTATAAACCCCACCCCGAATTTATCATAACATAAATGCTATAGAAGCAATTTCATTTTTGTTTAGTGGAAGAAAACACAGAGTTTGAGTAGATTTTATTAAATACCACACTTAAGGGGTCTAAATGGCTGGTTAGTTAGATGATAGATAGATAGATAGATAGATAGATAGATAGATAGATAGATAGATAGATGATAGATAGATGATAGATAGATAGCTTCTATAAACCTTTTATGTATAAGTTTGAGCAATGAATTGGATTTTGAAGACTTTCAACAGAGTGTGAAGACAGAGTGGCATGAAAAGAGAACTTATAAATGAAGAAAATTATGACTGTCTAAAAGGAAAATGCTTTTTTTTCTATATAAAAATCATACAACATTAAGATTGAAAGCAAAATAAGAGGTCATATAGTAATTCCCTCTCATTAAATGGACAAGAGTACCAAGACATGGTGATGTTGAGTATTTCCTTAACTCACAAAACTAATTTGTTAGCATCAAGGCTAGTATCCAGGGCTTCTGCTGGTCTGAATTAAAAAGTCTTATGCAAGAGCACTTCGTAAGTTTCAGGAATTACTTTTTAAACTACTCTTCCCTGTATTCCTGTGGCCCCCTAAGATTTAGATAAGTTCTTTTTGGTCAGAACAGTTAACAATGATCTGTATGTGGTTGATTAGATCACAAAACTGGAATAACTGGTCAGTGGTCCATTGAAATGGTCAGTGGTTATTTTCGATTATTTTAGCCAGTAGAATGATTAAACCAGCAATCAGTCATTTTAACAATTAAAGAAAACTAAGTAGGTGTGGTGAGGGGTATCACATAACTGTAGTGCAGTTTTGGATTGTGATTAAATAGATGTGAGATTGGACTTCCCACTCCATGAAGGATTTGGAGCAGGAATAGGATTTATACATATCCATGGAATGCTGTAATAGTGCTTAAACAGAGACTGGCCATCAAGCGGATGGCACAGGATTTATTCACTATTCCCTTACTTAAGGGAGGCTGTAAAAGAGTTATATTAAACAGCTGGTATAATGAGAACCCTGGACTTTATAAAACCTGGATATAAATCTGGATTTTGTCATTTACAGGTCTTGTGACCTTGGAAAAGTCATTAAATAAAGCTGTAATTTTCTCTTTTAAAATATAATAATAGCTTATTGGCTTATTGAGAGGATTAGACAGCATAATATGTACATAAAATTATTTGCAAAGCCATTTGGATATGTTAGGTGTTGCTGTTGTAGTTGGTACAACAAGGATTGAATCCTTGTCAATCCTTAGATGATACTGAATATCAAGTAATGATTATTGAACATCTGCAGCTCTGTTTTAGGTTCTTTGAGCAGTGTTTTTTTTATTTTTAAAAAATATTTAATTAATTAATTTATTTAGAGAAAGAGAGAGAGAGACAGAGCATGAGCGGGGTGGAAGGGCAGAGGGAGAAGGAGAGAATCTCAAGCAGACTCTCCACTGAGCAGGGAGCTCTGCTTGATCTCACCAGCCTGAGATCATGACCTGAGCAGAAACCAAAAGTTGGACCCTTAACTGACTGAACCACCAAGGGGTACCAACGCCACCAAGGCGCCCCTGAGCAGTGTTTTTTTAAAGTGTGCCCCCAGACCTCTAGAAACCCTGAGCTACTTTCAGGAAATCAAAACTATTTTCATAATACTTTCGTTTTTTTTCTTTTTTCATGTGGGTTGAAATTTGTACACAATGCTGGAGCCTTAGCAGTTCTGGATTCTTAGCATGAATCAAGTAGCACCAAACCATAATGGAAGTCATGATATTCCTCAGTATATACCCTTGAACCTAAAGCAAAACCAAAACAAACAAACAAAGTCCTCGATCCTTGAGTTAAAAAAGTGAGTCTGTAACACCAAGGGAAAACACTTCTACTATTTGTTGTTGATAAAATTTTAGCTTTCAAGGAATATTAGAATTTTGGAAAATTTATATCTGCCATTATGAGCTGGAAAGATTCCCAATACTGAAATTTCTAATGGGACTGTGATAGTGATATTAGTGAGTGTGATTATTTTTCAATACTGTATAATGAAATGTGTTAATAATTTGAAGATCTGCATAACCCAGTGAACCAATATTTTCCAACAGATTAATTCATGATGTTATAAAAATCATGCACCAGTCAAAGATGATCTATTTGGAATGCAAGATAAAGAAGGGAAATGAACATAAAAAGAATGGAAGGCTTATTGATATGCTGTCAAATTCCATATTACAACTTTTAAGAAACTACTACTTGTCAACATTTGTTGTATATCAAAGAAGAATATCCACAATTAGATGAAAATTCTACTTAACATGTTTGTTTCCTTCCCAGTTACAGATTTGTGAGAGGCTGGATTTTCTTTAGCTCCTCAACCCAAATAATTCATTGCAAGACTGAATGTAAAAGCAGATATGAGAATTCAGCATCTTTTATTAAGCCACATATTAAAGAGATTCATAAAACAATACCATTTTCCTTGCTCTTTTTAATTTTGGAAAATACGATTATCTTAGTGTAGTATATTATTTATGTTAACATTTAATTAGTTTGCAGTTGTTATTTTTAATGAATTACTAAATAATTTAGAAATAAAATTGGTTTTACTTTAATATGCTAAATATCAATAACTAAATATACATAAATAAAGGCTGTTGTCACCTTGATAATTTTTAATAATGTAAAGTAATCCTGAGACTAAAATTTTCAGAATGTCTGCTCTAAGCTGTCATTGCTGAAGATGTTGGAACCACCATAGTATTACCAAATCAAACTGGAATGGAAAGTTTATATTCTATTTAGGAAACATTTTAAATTGTAATTTGACTCCCCAAAGGCCCTTCATATATGCCTAAGAGTGGACAAAATTCCTAACTGCAAGTTTTTTTGTGTATCTCCCTAGGCAGATTTTCCTTTTGCTTGCTACTTTGTTTGTGTACCCCATCTTTCTAGTTCATCTTTATAGGCATATTGCTTCCACAAAAGGGCATGACACAAATGGGGCCTTAATAAATCTATGTTGGTTAGAAGAATAACTGAATGCACACAGACATTCACACAGGGGGCATTCTGACTGATGTATATGAAAATCTCATAGGCACCATAATGACGTGGATAGATGCAAATGAATGAATATATCATGAACTTGTGGCTCATGATTGCTGTGAATTTTGGTGTTTGAAAATGGAGGATATAATGTCACCCTATATCTACCCGATTAGTATAAGTTTTGTGAAAGGAAATTTTAAAAGCAAAAAAGGGTACTTTTAGACATCAATAGCAGTAAGAAGAATAGAGCTTAAAGGACACTATAAAATAATATTCAACACAGTAAATGATTTGCTGTGGGAGGTATTTAGAGAGAGGACTAAGGAATGAAAGGCACAGGTATGGTTGAAGATGTAAAACTGAGTCAGCCAAGAAATGGTTATCTGTAGAAACAAGAGAAGAGTCCATAGCATCCTGTGAAGTTGGAAACAGTGAAGTTGGTTTTATGGTATGTTAAAACTTAGGGCACACACCTCTGAAATGATAGCTAATTTACCTAGCTCACTATCTTGGAGGTTAATGAAAACTTTAAGAATTAAGAACTTTGTTTTCTGAGAAACAATTTCAAAGTGGGTCCTGAAATAGAGGCTTGCCTACTGATGTCAGATTATTCAACAGGTGAAAGAGAAGCCACTTCGTGATTATTTTATCAAACTGGATTTAGGTGGGTTTTTTCAGGGAATAAAAGGGGAGAGATATTTGACCTGAGTAGTTGGGAAAGAATGCCTCTAAGTCCAATTTGAAAAAGCAATTTCTATTTATTTCCTTATGGGTACCTAGATAAATGTTACTATGCTTAACAATTTTTAGTGTAGTTCAAAACAGGGATATTATAAAACAGACTATTTGAATTATTGTTCAAAATTTTTTACATTAACATTTGGTAAGAAAAAAGATAGCATTTGTGTAAAATCTCACTCCAATTTATTGGTCACTTTAGTATTCAAAGGAACTTTTAAGGCAAAGAATTAAATGTACATTAATTTAATTCACTTATGTTCTTTCTTATCACAAAATATCATGTATTATATCATGATTTTTAAAAATCCCCCCAAATAATCTCAAAATGACTGAAACATTAGTAAGCCTTTCTCTTCACTCTAGAAATGGCCTCTACCATGAGTGATCTATAAAAAGAGCTGACTAAATATTTAAATGTAAAAATCAAACCTTGGCTTTTACTTAAGTATAGAAACCATCAAGTGATACCATACCATATTTCGCTGATCCTGTATATTTGGTTTGCTTTCTATCTTCTCCTCTCTCTTAATTTCATGATGTTTCTATAATCCTTCATCCATTCTTACTATTGAAACATATTTTTGTTGTGTATATGTGCACAAATATTTATGCTATATATGCGTACACGCATTTTCTATTTTTGAATAAAAGAGTTTGTGGTTATGAACTGTTAATAGTTCCCTAAGCAGCAATGATGCATGCACTTCTAAATCAGAGAGGAAAGCAATATATATATATATATATATATATATCTTACATATATCTATATGTAGATCCAAATCTTTCCTCTCAAATATAAGGAGATAAATCTATATCTATGTCTGTATCTACAGTTCTATAAATTTGCCCTTTGTTATTTGGCTAGAAGAAGATGAAGGAAATATAATCAAGATTGTACTTCTGGTTTTTCCCTTTTAGGCAGACGTGAAAACCTCGAACTGACTTTAAAGTTCAAGTCATGAACACACATGTTCTACGGTGCGCCCGAAGTCTCAATTCTGTGTGCCTCATGAATATGGCAAAGCCCTCAGCCATCCTACTAAAAGATACCAATGAAACATGCTGATTTTAGATTCAGTGAAGCCCAATTTCTCAGGATAACACACACAGGACTCTGCTACTCTAATCTACACAGGACAAGAGCTAGCTTGCCGTGGGAAGCCCAGCCTGTCCTTTGGGCATTGTATCTGTGGCTAACAACCGTGCTAGTTAATATAACAGTGGCTTATATAAGTTATGGTGGGAAAAACTGTATGGTAATGTACATTTTTACGAGTTAGTAAGAAATCCTCTAATAGAAACAGAACATAATGAAATTGACATGAGCACATGTCATTTTCCTATTTTCCTATTGTAGGGGGAAAAAAGATTTTACAACTCTGCTTGCTCCCTTCTCAAACTTGGATAAGCTACTTCAATTTAAATAAGTTTTCCATTTTTTTTGTTTTAGTTTTGATTTCCTGATTTAGAATATACATCCAGTTATATTCCTACACAGAAAAAAGAGACCTTGTCTAATAAATGTGAGCTTGTCTAAGAAACACTGAGAAGGCGGGCAAGAAATAGTATGTACTTTTCTGCATGGATGTTAAAACAATATCACTAATATCATTTTGGATAGAACTCTCACTCCTGCTGTTTGGAAAGCAAATGAGCTAATGTTGTAATTTCTCTTCTTGATAAGATTCATCAGTGGTTGATTCCCAAAACTGCATGGTAAGTACATGTGCAAACGTAATCAACCAAATCATTAGCATTTATTAAAGAAGACAGTTTCAAACTGATGGGCAGCATGGAAGAAGGATATAAATATAAATCTCTTCCTCTCTAGATCCTATTTGAATTTATACACAGAATGTGTTTTGCAGTACAATTAAATGTATTTTTGCTCTTTCTATGAAAGAGGGGTCAATACATATCCTGCCCCCATACACAATGGTAAAAATACCATTTTAGAGCCTATTAAATTGAGTTTCAGATTTATGTGAAATAGCAAGTATGTTAAAAAAAAAGATGCATTGATGTCTTAGCTTGACATTGTTTTGAAGTAATAAATCAGTCTCTAACCTTTGCTTGCATTTTGTTATTAAGTTGATAGTTATGCTTCATCATAAGGTGGTATCCTCACGTCCCTCAGGAAAAGAATTCTATGAAAATGTTATTTATCCTTGATTGCTTTGGGTCAAAGCAACTTTAAGGTAGTTACCATGCTTCCATCTTTTTCATGTTAAAGGATAAATATAAAAGTAACATTTTGTCACTTAGTGGTATAGTCTTGTTTTTCAGTATAGTTGTGCTTAGCATTAAGTGATCTAATAGTTTATTTCTCTTAAAAATGATGAGATTGTGAAATGCAAGCATGTAATTCTCAAAAAGTCATGATTTGCAATTTACTTTTCAGAGTCTAAAATCCAGTTACTATTAAGAATCTCTAATACCTATTTTAGAATATGCTGCATTGTAGTATATTAATATAAATCATACTAAAATACATGTTTTTGGCAAGGTTCTTATAAATATTTTTACAAGTTTATGAAAGCTTATGAAATGTTATCCTTCAGTCTAAATATTTACAGGTACACGTGTTCCAAGAAAAGTCCAGCATCTTTCATGAAACATTCTCCCATTTCACCACACACAATTAAAGCTTACCTCAACTTAAAGTAAGAGTTAAGTCGGTTACTTTCGGTAGTTACTAAAATCTCACAATTCATTATGATATACCATAAAGGAAGTCTTTATAGTAGACCTAGTCTACATTTCATCATTTACACTATTTACATTTAAACAAATAGATTTAAAAAGGAAAGCCACTGTTAAGATGTCTGTCGTAAGTTTGTTGTAAGGCTGATCTTCTAATACATTTTATTGCTTCCTACTAGTGAAGGGTCCTTAAGAGAAAAAGAAAATGGCAAGAAGTGAGAGTTTGTTAATAGGTCATAGGTTTGGGCTCTGTTTACAAGATTCTGAAACAATGGGATAATGCATGAAAAATTAAGTCATGCACAAATGTTTCCAATTACTCACTTGTTTGGATTGCATAGATTGAACCAAACATGAAAATTAAAATCTGCGTTTTTCGCCCCATTGTTTACTGTATGGGAGATTTGACCTGATAGGTCATATTTGTGAACTTATGCAGGAGTAACTGTGACTGTTCCTACTTATCACTTCAGAATCAAGCAAAGCTAAGGATTGAGTCAGTCAATCCATAGTGACTTATTAAAATAAGGCATTTTAAGTATTTCGAGAATGGGCATGAATAGACCAGTGATGATGACTCCAAATGGCAGGTGTTTCACAAGTAAGGAGCTACCTTGGACCCCTTACATCACCTTTAGGAATTTTTAAAAATGAGCCTGAACTTTTATGAGATTAATATATTTTTGAGTATGCCATGATAATTAATTTTCCTATACCATTCGATTGCTTAAAGACACCTCTCTCATGGTCTCCTGCCTTTAGTTAACATTCTGGTCACATGTCATATCGTACCTTTGGCTAGAATACCTACTACTGGTTTTTCCCTCTTCTGCTTGAAATTGACATCATACACTGAAAGACGAAGGGGCCAATGTGCTTCTTAAGAAGCAAGTAGTCATGAGACTTCACCTGCCACCACAGATAGAAAAAAAAAGGGGGGGAGCTTAGCAATTTCAAGAGCCACAATTTACCATGGAAGCCTCTACTTAATATTCCGCTTGATCTGCCAAGTTTATAGCCTGGCAAATCTGAATACAAATGTCGATGCAAATGAGGATTCATTATTCTTACAAGGTCTTTGTGTTGAAGCTTAATGTAACTTGGTTCCTATGGTTGCTCAGGGAACGTAGATTGCAAGACAGCAAAAAATGATGAAAAGAAGAAAAATAGAGAAAGAAAATAATAGAAATAGAAGGAAATGTTTAAAATGCACTTCAGCCTGAAATGTGAGGATGCATAGGGACAAAGCATTGTCATTACAATCTCTCTTTCTTGCCAGTATAAGATATTTACTTCTCATCAGCAACAGAAGAGTTAACCACTCAAGAACATTCTACCCAGAGAGAAAACATAACAATTCTCCTTTTACTGATTATAACACATTGTTCCCATTATAAAACCAATTTCTCAAATTGTCAAAAATTTTTACCATTCTTTTATAATTATAGAGCTCATGGGCTGGTGGGACCTACACATTCCGATCTCTAAGAAGACTACAAATGCATTTAAAAAACCCCACCCAACAATTCCCTTCCTTTCCGAATGGATTAATTGCCAAATAATTCTGAATCAACATGTTAAGAAAGCTAAAATTAATACACTACACATTGAAAAATCACCACAGTTTAACATCATTCATTTATTGTTTACCATAACCCATTGCACGCAAAGGTTGCAAAACCCCCAAGTTAGGAGAAATCCTGAGAGGCTGCAAAATTATGATCCTATCTCATATACCATAGTATATTGTTCCGATGAATCTTTTGCATGGTTAGCTGTTGTTTACATATAAATACCTTCTCCGGAAATAAAAATGTACTGAAGGTAACAGGAGCTGCAAAGCTTAGCAGATACGATGATCCCAAGATCATTGCAGTAAGGCTTGCTTCTTCATCCATAAATAAAGCACATTTGCATCCATTCAGTCAAATTAGCTCCATTAAAAAGGTGGTTATAATTAGCTCCTTTTTCTGGTTCACGGGTAAAATTCTTGCATGCCTGCTGTTTTGATTAAATCCACCATTGTCTTCCAATAGCTAGTGCTAATTCTTCCAAGGAAATCTTCAGTTGAGGTGTTATTTTATTCTGCGCTTCCGTTAGTTGTCTAATTTACGCCAAGTCCCTGCAGTGTTTCCTTAAGCCATCCTCTTTGTCTTGCCTTTGAAATTTACCAAATCTTACAAGAAATCAATACTTAATTGATTATTCACTTTTCTGCAGCTTCAAACAGCAAGCACGCATAAGATCCTGGAGGAGTCCCCCGATTTCCAATGCGGGAGGTTGTTTGGTGGCAGAGCTCTGCAAGTGTCCAACAGCAGGCATTCCATGGAGCCGTGCACTGGCGTGGAGTGCCAGCGTCTGATAAAGAAAACGAAGATACTCTAACGAAGCAGGAAAAGTTCCTGGATGAGGCAGATCCATCTCAAGGCTTCGGATAAAAGGCTGAAGCAGGAGCAATTGGATACCAGAACATCAGATATATGTATATATACATATATATTTTTTGCATTAATCCTTTTGCTTTTTGCTTACCCTTTTCTTCCCTTGGCACAGAAGTGGAATATCCCAAGTGCCACCGAACTCAGAGAACTCCACGCCGGAATGGGGGTGAGACTGGTGGTGTACCTCTGGCATAGGATAAGGATGGCAGGCACGTAATATTACGAAATGTAGGACAAATTCAAGCAAAAGAGAGGGAGAGGGAGAGAGAGGGGGAGAGGGAGAGCTAGAGACAGATGGCGGATCTGGCTAGGAGCCAAAGCCAGTGAAATGAATTACATTGCTGAATAACTGTACACCATTGATTCTGCCACTTGTTGCTGCATGGCAAAAAAAAAAAAGAAAGAAAGAAAGAAAAAAAAAAGCCCCAGTGTATGCAGGAATCTCCTTATTTGTCATGTGGGCGGCAGACAACTTTCACACACAACTCAGTCCTGACAATGATATGCTCTGGGTATCTTGGGTGGGTGTGGAGGTGCGTGAGAAGGTGGTGTGCATGCGTGTGTGCCCGAGAAGCGAACGGGAGTGCGTGTGCATATGTCTGTGGGAGAAAGGACAAACAATCCTCGCAATCCGGCCATTTTTGTTTAATGAAGAATGGAAGACTGGCATTCAGAGATGTGGTTATGTGCCGCATATTAATGTGTGCTCACCAGACAGCCTCCCCCACTTTAAAAATGAGTGGCACAGAAGTGAAGCCCTCTATAGATCAACCACGTGGGAGAAGCAACTCATGAGGTAACATATCATCTCGAAACCTACAAATGGGGCGCAAGGAATTCTGCAGAAGAACAAGTTTCTCTCTGACAGAAAGAAAAGCTGGTTCCAGGGATATGATGTTTGGGTGTTTTCGAAAAGACAGCCAGTCTCAGCAGATTGTTCAATAAATGCTTCATACCCAGGATGAAGGGAGACATTATGGGATGCCCAGGGGGCTTTGGAAATCAAATACAATGTTTGAGTAGCACAATTTGAGGTACATTATAAAAAAGCAATTTGAATTGCCAATGAGGCGACACATATCTGCATGCTAATTAGACCTGTGTCAAGCTTAGTCTGCAGGCTTCTGTTGATGGGGAGGAATGTGCGTGTAGCTCTGCTGAGAGATTGTTTCTGCATAAATTATCAGCTTTGTCCTACTGATCATTTTCCCAAACAAACATGAAATGCAAGATCAAAAGGCGATTCTAAAATTAAAATTATTGATTGACAAAGCCTAGGTTTCAGAATCTAATTAGCGGAGGCACAAACAAAAGCTGATATTATTACTGACTATGCCTCAGCTAGCAGCCAGATTGTGCAGGGTTTGTAATTTATCTTTGTTTATGCAGCCAGGATATTAAAAATGTAATTAAAATGGTAAAATGATCTGATCAGAAATAGCCACCTAGTGGCAAGTATATTATTTTAAATGGATTATAAAGGCATTGGTCTGTGCAAATAAAAAGCTTTTTTTTTTTTTTATGACAAACCTAGCATCTCATTGAGACCTTGCTAAGCAATTTATCTTTTGCTAATAAGTTGTCTTTTGTGTTTTGTTCCATAGATAAGAAACATCATTTATACCCCTCATTTGTACACTAATAAACATTCTGTTATTACAGGTGACATCCTGTTATTACAGGAACATCTTTCACAAATTATGGTATATTTTTGTCCCAAATGGACGCAATTCAACACCTAATTCTGCACACTCATCGTATACATTAGATATAATAATTATATGTATTCAGTGGCATCAGCAGGTAAAGTCATTCCCTCTTCATTTGGGCTCTCATTTGTAGTAGGTCTGGATATCTCTGGAACTTGGCATTAATGGTCATCTTGAGCCCTGAAAACCGAATTGCGAAGCAAACCCACTTGCCGACTAAGTACCTTCTTCAACGTGTTACTTCAGAACAGATACAGGTGCTTAAAAGCACGTAATAAGGTGATTCAAGTGATTTATAGGCTAGATCTTCTCTCATTTAGCAACATTTTGGAAGTGCCAATGAATTATTTTAGAAGCAAATTGTCTAATATAAAATTTATTAACCAAAATGCATCTGCTGTCATCTAATTGTGGATTTTGCAGGCAGCCACCAGAAACAGCCTTGTGATTCTCTAATAAAGCATCTAAAAATGCATGATAAATACTTCTAAGAAAAATGAGAGCCCTGCTTGTGAGGTCTACATAAGACACATTGGAACCCATTTATTTTCCCTTTTTTTTTTTTTTTCATGAAATCACTATGGACCTGCTCAATTCCCTTTTAAGAAATTCACAATTTAGGGTTCTGTCAGCAGCTCTGGGGTCCTTTGTTAGGTGCACTTAAAATGCCAGATTAAATATTAATATGTGGTTAGAGTTGTGCTATTTTGCAAGCCCTGAAACCCTATTAGTAAATCATGATCTGGTGACTGATGCAAGAAATTTCAAGGCGCCAACAGTGCAGATTGCTTTATGCCCATCAATCTGATGGATCACTAATTTTTAGCAAATTGGGCCTTTGGACTCATAGCTGTAAGCAGGTACATGTTTTCCATCAAAAGAGCACATGGTCCACCTACTACAGCATTTTCTGCACAAAATGTGCACCCTAACAAGCAGACTTTTTTTTTTCATATTTACTAACAATCTTTGCATGAGCAATGCGGTACTTCAAAAGACACTTTTAGTTGTGTGACACAGTGTCCCCCCCACCCCCGACGGCCCCACCAAATAGTTGGAGATTTCCTGGGCTTCCAGAAATATCTTCAAGGAAAATAAAAGAGGGGAGAAGTTGATACGAGAAGAGGGAGAGACCAGCCCCACTGACAATCTTTTAAAATGAGAAATTATGAGCTAACAAAGTAGTCCTTGAGAGTTTCAACAGTACCTCTCAAGCTCTGGTGAACAAGGAGATAGAGCAACCCCACATAAGACTAGGGAAAAGACTTCGAAAACTGAAATAGTAAGAATAATGAAGTTGCTTGAAAGCACCTCTTCTCTTCTTTCTGAAAGTATGTCTATGTAACATGCAACTGCCCTTGAAAAGTGAGAGACTTTTCAACATATGGCTCATTTCTCAAATGTGGTCAAAAAATCACTATTTGATCCTTTGATAATCCAGGCGGGAAAACATCTTTATTGGTGATATTTGTTTCACACAGATGGGCCTTGACTCCTAAATCCTTGTGATATGAATTAACATATTTCATTATAGTATTTACCAATTATAAAGCATTTCCCTCTCAGTGGATACTTGCCAAGCTTATGCTGGGTTCTGCTTTACCATCTGTCCTTTTTTGTCTTTCATTTTTACAGACCATTCTGCAGTACAGACACAGCAATGAATTTAAAGGGATGAGCATGAAGGACTATCGTCTTCTCTCCTCTCCCTCATTGTTATTATTATTATTAATTTAGAAATAGGTAGAGTTCAAAGGCAAAGCCAACATTTAGGCAATAGATGCCTTTAGTCACAGTTTAACTCAATGTTTCCCTGAATTTTTATGTCTAAGAATATAAAACTCATTATTATAAGTTATTTTAAATTATTGAAATCAAGTTTTTATCTGTAAAATTAGTCAGCTTACTACACAATAATGGTTACATTCTACATAAGATTCATTCATGCTCAGGCACACACACACATACACACACATATTATTTCATTTTTCCAATAACCCTAAAAACCCAAAGTTATGACAATCACACACTCAAAGCATTCCCTAATTGTGCTTATTTAACCTAGGAATGGGCCAGTTGGAAATGAAGGATTACTCTCTGGGTAGACAATTCAAAACAACTTTTCTCTCTCCCCACCCCCCTTAAGATTTATTTATTTATTTTGAGAGAGAGAAAGAGAGAGAGAGAGGGTGGGAGGGGCACAGGGAGAGGGAGAGAGAATCTTAAGCAGGTGCTAAGCCCAGCATGGAGCCCGGTGCAGCACTCTATCTCGTGACCCTGAGATCATGACCTGAGCCGAAATCAAGAGTTGGACACTTAACCGACTGAGCCACGCAGGAGCCCCTCAAAACACCTTTCCTGTATTCTTCCCCCTAACTTCCAGCTTTGGCTTCAGTTATTCTCTCCACCTCCCATCCTCCCCTATAAATAAAGCAGAGCATGAACTTCAGCTGTTGTTTTTATCCATAGCTATGATTCTTTTCACAACGTAAGAGATGATGTCTTGTCTTTACATTCTTCCCCAAGTCCTCAGGATGTTGAATTGATTTTCCAAGATAGAGGAAAAAAAATAAGAGAACATTACTGCCACAACAGACCCATACTAAAACAAATTTAAAACAAAATGTTTAACATTCTCAACACCAACTACATTAGGTCCTCTTGTTTCTTGCTCCAATACCACCCTGTGCTTCCCCTTCGTAATGGCACCTGGGCTTGCTACTTTAATTATTTTCAATGATTGTGTTTTTTATCAGACATGAGGAGAGGAACATTGTCTATCTCATTCGTTAAATACAGTTCCTGATGTGTGGCAATTTATTCATTAACTATTTGTGAGCAAATATATGAATGAATGAATAGTTCTGAGAACAGAATTAATAACTTAATTTTGGAAGAAAAGTTATATATACTTCAGAGGAACAGCAGATAGTGCTAAAGCATAAATTTCTCTGACTGATGTTTTAGTTTGCTGATTCATTGACATAAAATTTTAACATGATGTTTCAGTGGAGAGAAACATGACAACTCAACTTTGAGATAATCAGTTGATAAGATGTTTCCCTTGAACTGTAGGGTGTAAACGCTCAAGGAAACACTCTACCTAACTGCACGTCCATCAACTAGCAGATAAGTGGTCAGATCAGGAATTCCTTAAGTCCCCATTTACCACAAAAACGCTATGTTCTATTTGTCCACACAGCTGGCCTGAAGACTGTATGAGGGTGTAGGCTAAGCTGTAATAACAAGTATTGTGGTTCCAACATTCACAAGATTATTCCTCATGGAACAGTCCAGATAAGAGGAGGCAATCCAAGGTATGCAGGCAGCTCCAGCTAAGTCCATAGAGGCTCCCTGTTTCTATCTTCTTGCTCTAACATTTTCAGCTTAAAGCAGGTCTGTATTCCACATGATGGGAAGGTGTAAAAAGAGGAAGGAGGCACAAGGTTTTTAATTGCATGGTCACGGCTATTATAAGGGACACCTCAAAATGTAGTCTTCAGGTGGGTGTGCACGTGCAGCTCCTAGGAAGAAAGAGAGAATGAAGACAAGGAGGGAAATTAACAATATCGATTTCAAGGAATTCTCTTAAAGTGCCTTCTCTTTTCTGACCCCTAACTCCCACTAGTTTCTCCTCAGAGCTGTTTAAGTTCCGGCTCTACTTAGCCTTAGAAATCACTCTACTTATGTGTGTCAGTCTTCTCTTTGGCAAAAAAAAAAAAAAAAAAAAAAAAATTGAACTTAGCTATTACAAAATTTTATTGTCTCTAAAATTCTGTGATTTTTTTTCAAGTAAGAGAAATGAAAAAAGAATTTGTTAACTATATAGACCACAAATAATATTACAGAAGCATAAAAATGTCCCCCAATTTAAAATATAGTGTTGAGCAACTTTACAATGTCTTATGACAGACGAAGTTATTCTCAAAGGTCATCAAAAGTTCCTCAATAAATGTTTTCTATAACCTTCAAGAGCTCTGATTCTTCATTTCTTAATATCGAAGTTCTTTTAGGACATATTTTCTTTTTTTTTTTTTTTTAAAGATTTTATTTATTTATCTGACAGAGATAGAGACAGCCAGCGAGAGAGGGAACACAGCAGGGGGAGTGGGAGAGGAAGAAGCAGGCCCACAGCGGAAGAGCCTGACGTGGGGCTCGATCCCGTAACGCCGGGATCACGCCCTGAGCCGCAGGCAGACGCTTAACCGCTGTGCCACCCAGGCGCCCCATAGGACATATTTTCTGTAAAGGACCAATCATGTACCAAATTCTTCTCTAAGTCAAGAGCTAAAAGACCCTTCCAACCTGGTTATAGTGGTAGGGGTAAAAAGAAGTGATGAGAGGGGTACAAGACTCATTTGATAAATATTCGATATCTTCTTTATATGAGATAACATATAAATTATATTGATAGACACAATAAAGACCAAATCATGCTCTTCATGATTAATAAGTTTATAGTTCCCTAGGCTCACGGAGGCTTATGATATTTGTTATAATAATCAAATGAATCATGTTCTAGGATATTTTAACAGAAGAAAGATACCAGATGACAGTTTGAGAGTAGGATGGGCAACCAGTGTAGAGGCGAGACCTGGGATTCAGACTTGCATTCACCCTCTTGGGCGAGGCTGACTTATTCCATGTGCTGAAAGAAAAGTTCAATTTGGGACAAGAACACTTTGGTGTTCAAATTTTATGGCAATTTCCAGTTGTGGTGCATATAAATGGAAGGAAATTTACAGAGCGAGGTCTCAGAAGTACCAATTGTGAGTTAGGAAGTCCAGGCTAGTAATACATTTTCTTTAGGAATTGCTGAAACTCAAACTCATAGTCTTAGAATCAGAATCAAAGTTCTAATCTCTGGAAAAGAGATTGGCAAGATTTAGGTAAGAGTTGCAGTGTTGGTGGGGATTGAAATATTCAACAAGATAAAAGCAGTGGCTCAGAAATGGAGAGCAAGGTAAATGGGATTAGAATTCAGAAAATTAGGCTCATATTGGGAAAGATTGTGAAATACTAGACAAAATAATTTAGGATTTTGTTCCTTAAGAAACGCAGAATTATTGCAATGTTTGGTTTTGTTCTTAGCTGAAGAAAGACATTAACAGAGCTGTATTTTTAGGAAAATAATCTCTTCGAGGTGATTTGGAAAAGGCTGAGGCCAATGTAGAAAAATTCATTTATCTCGTACATTTCCTATTGAGCAATTACATTATGCTATATGTAGTTTTTTACACCAGGGATTCAGAGAAGTAACTAAGTATGCAATTAGATGAAGCCTCAGAGAGAATTTACAGTTGACCTGCACTAGCATGTTGGCAAGGAAAATAAATACAGGAGAAAAAAACAGAAGCAGAATCTTCAATACTGCATTTCTGAATAGGAAGTGTGACGTTCAGAATAAAACTGAAATGTTGAGCTTGAATAACTGAGATGATATCAGTTTCATTAAGAAAAATAGAAAATATCAAAGTTATTTTGGATTGGGATGATCAGGAGACATACTGAACTTCATCTACAGATGAGGAAATTATATGGAGAATTTTCAACAGGCATTAGAACTAAGGATCTGGAATTTGGTAAAGAGGCCCGGAGAGGAAACAATAAGATACTTAAGCATCATGTATAAAGGCAAATGTTAAAATCATGGGTGTGTAGTCACTTACAAACAGAGAAGGTGAAAGAGAAGAATGAAACCATTCATTCATTCATTCATTCATTCAACAAATAAGTATTGAATGCTAATGAAAAATAGAGAAGGAGAGAATTTAAAGAAAGCAGGAGGTTTACACAGCAAATGCTGCCAAGGGGACTAAAGCTTGGGAAAGACAATGTGTTGTATTAGAAAATAATGGGCTACTTTTAAAGTAGGTATTCTTGTCAATAGAAGGAGAGAAAGCTAATTCATAATGAGACTTTTTAAAAAGGAAAATTAAGAATAGGAAGACAACTGGGTAGAATACTTTTTTCTTTTTCACAAATTGTGGAAGAATCTGAGATTTTATTTAACAGGCTAAAAAAAAGTTATCATGGCTAAGGGGAGATAGAAAGTAGCTTGAGTGGGTCAATGAGGGCAGTTTAGAGTTGAACTTCCGGGGGGGAATATTTTATATGTGAGAAACATACCCTGCTTTCAAACATTAATTTTATAAAGACTGTCTTCATAATATTGTAGGTTATTTTCCTTTTCAAAGCAAAGCAACACTGTAAGATCCTTGACTCTATCGAATATGTTCACAGGTCAAGTGGATGCTTCTATCTTGAGGATAGGGTCTGGTGTGCAACTCTAGTCAATGGCCTCAGAGTTGCAGGGCTTCTAGTCAAATTCTGTCATTGGATCCCTATGAAAAGGAAATACCCTTCATCAACCTTTGGGATAGAAAGAGTCATGCTTTAGCAGTAAAGAAACGTATTATGAGTTTTATTAGGTTGAAACTAGTTTCTACCTGATCTAAAAAGTCACCTTGCCCCTATGTAAAGAGGATTATTTATATAATTATCTGCACATAAGTCCCCGTCAACCACTATATATAATTATTTCATGGCATTCAAATTCAGCACAGAAACATCAAGACCTAAGTACAAATATTATTACTATAATGGGTTTTCATTTCCAGAGGTCGTCAGGGGAAGGGATTAATTTTGCTGCTTTATTGTATACACAGCGAAGCACACAGAGTCACGTTACAATGCCTCTGTCTTGAAAATTGCATTTGAATGTAATAAGAAAGGCACTTTTTGAAACAATTTTACAATTTTAGATACATTAACTGCATTTCTCTCCATCTTGCTTTGCTAACAGGTTTTGAGGCCTTTCATTTGGATAACGCTGATTCCTGCCAATTTTAGAAGGAAAATGTTTCAAACGCTTTCTTAAAATTCTTTTTCCATCCTTTCTTTGATAGTTTTTAGATTGCCCATCTAGGTCAGTCTGCAAGTGTTCTGTTTCATGGAATTTCCGAGGAGCACATTTTAATTTAACAACATAGAAAATTAAGCGTGATGGAGACCTGACTTAGTATTTGAATTGCAGTTTTCATCAACATGTATTTCTTAAAGCTCTAGTAATAGGTAAAGTTCAGCGCTTTTCTTGAATCAGTGTCAGCCCATGGAGCTTAGGGTTTTTTTTTTTTTTTTAAGGGGTTATTTAATTAGAATGTCAAATTGATCTTGCAACTGTAAGAAATGTCTATTTGACATATGTGAACCAGAATACTTATTCCATGAAGCACTGAGCTCAGGAAAGTTCTTTCTTAAAGGGAAATGTCTATCTTTGCAGAACAAAGACAACTTCTTGTAAAGCTACCAGTCTCTGCGAAGTAACATAATATGACACTAAATTAACATGTAGGTTGATTATATAATTAAGAAAGATCAGTCTTTGCAGCTCTAAATTTATGTTAACCAAAAAACTTATGTACATGTGTATTTCCCTATTTGAGTCAAAATGGTTATTTTATGTCAAGTTGAAAGTTTTGCTAATCCTTTTTTTTTTTTTTTTTTTTTTACCCATTGTGCTATTAAATTTGAACTGGATATTTTCTCTTTCTTTCTTTTTTTAAGGGAAATACTAAAATCACTAAATTATAGAATTGGAATATCCCTTTGAGATCACCCAGCCCAGTCTACTCAGGTGAAAAACCTGAGGCCCAGGGAATAAGTTTATTAGAGGTAGAAATGGGGCTGTGGAGCACTGAATTGCTAATCCAAGGTTCTTTTCAGAGTGTACTGATGCAATTATGAGCACTATTCAGATTGTCAATGCTTTCAAAAATATTCATTGCTAATATATTTGTGCATATGCAAGAAGAGCACGTTCTTTGGAAAAAATACAGATTATTCAACATTTATCACAATGCGTTTTTCAATTTTAAACTTTAATGCAGATTCAGAAGCTATCTCTTATGAATTCAGAAAGTAAAAACAATCGAGTTCTTAAAATTAGAAGTATTTTTGATTTTTGAATAGTCTGAAATTTTATACATCTTATATCAGAGGTTTTTAATCTTTTTGTGTGTCATCCATCCCTTTGATAATTTAGTGAAGCCATAGATCAATTCCCAGAATAAAATTTTTAAATTCATGATAAAAAACATTGCAAAGCTACAGAGGAATCCAATTATATAAATATTATTGTTAATTAAGAAATCAGTTTCCATAAAATAGTATGTGCTTATTTATTTACTTATTAACATTAAATAATATCTAGTGAGTTTAACAACTGCCATGTTTTCAAAGTGGTCATGAATATACAAGATATTTCAAGATATATGCAACAATTATATTGCAATACAATATATATTATATATATGTATATATATATTTTATTATATATATAATAATCTGATTTGTATTGGTGACAAAGACAAAGGTACTGCTAATGTTAATACTTTCATAGTTTCTTTCCTATACTCATTTTGAACAAAATGCTCAATTTCAGTTAGAAGTTCATAATATGAAGATGTTAATTTTTTTTTCCTAATTTCAGGACTCCATCTGAGAATCCCATGATTTACACTATTTTCCCTATTTTTGGTGTTTTAAAACCAAGGTCAAACCCACCCAACATGGAGGGTTCAGAGGTAGCCCAGGGCTGTTTCAGAAAACCACTCTGTATCCTCACAGAGGTCCTGGCTGCCCCAGCTCCAAACCCTGCTACCTGAGAGCTCCTGCTTGGCCTCATTACCCGAATGGTAGTGCACATGACTACGGAATTTCAATCTCCACTTTTCCTAACTGACCTTGACTTGGCTTGCCCCTCTAACTTGAGATTCACTCCTCTCTGTCCTCTTAATTCTTTTCTCACTCCCTCTCCTCACCGCACCCCTTTCACATGCGGGCAGACACACATGCACACACACACTCATCTGTCTTCTGAATCAAAGGTCAGGAAGCAAAAAAGTATGCCATCTCTATATATTTACCTATGGGTGCTATGTGACTCTTCAATTTTATTAAAATACTTCCAGATTTAAAGAGAAATCCTTCAACTCCAGACAATTTCACTGAAAAAATGGACTACAATTCAAATAAATTGAAGAGAGAATTGATTGTCTAGCATGCATATAAAGAATGATCGGCTTATATTACAGTATTTCAGTATTTTATTTTATACGCAGTGTGTATAATCACAAATATTTTTAGGAAGAGAAAAATACAACCCAAATGAATATTATGGGAGAGGTTGAAGAGCCATTCATATTCCGTACATAGTGTGTATACCTTTTACGGACTGTTGGGTGGAAAAACATATTCTTATATTAATATGAATGATCAGAAATACCTTTATTAATTGGAAAATTGCTAGTTTCCAGTTGGGCTTTCCATCTTCTCAGCACACATATGTATATTTCCTTTTACATTTAAAAAAATGCACCTTCTTTCTGATTAAACATAAATGAAAAGTCAAAATGTCTATAGTTGGAATGATCAAAATATTTTTTGAACTGTTTTAGAATTTAGGGGAGTCATAACTCTTCAAAATCTGATAAATGCTATAAACTTTTTACCTTAAGATAAATAAGTTTTTGGATATAGACATACACAAACATTTTCTTACAATTTTTGGAGGTTTATGGAATTCCTAAATTTCATGGATAGATCCCAATAAAATCAATAAATCTAGGTATACTCGTCAGAATAGTCTAGATTTTGCAATGGTTAGACATGATCCCCAAATCTCAGGCGCCAACAAGGTTTAATTCTCATTCATGCTACATGTCCATTATCATGTGACCATGCTGAGTGACAATTATCAGTAGCCTCTTGCATTTTTGGAATCTGGCAATAGGCACTGACCGCTTTTGTTCTTATATATCTTTTCAACAATCTTGAAAGACTGAGATATGTATCTGTCCAGAGAAAAGGGCAGGGTTGTTTACTGTCCAGTACAATAATGATAATGTCTTTCTCTAACACAGAGGTTAGACTGTTAAAAAAATTCGGGTTCCGGGGCACCTGGGTGGCTCAGCCATTAAGTGTCTGCCTTTGGCTTAGGTCATGATCCCAGGGTCCTGAGATCAAGCCCTGCATTGGGTTCCCTGTTCCGCGAGAAGCCTGCTTCTCCCTCTCACACTCCCCTTGCTTGTGTTCCCTCTCTCACTGTCTCTCTCTATCAAATAAATAAATAAAAAATCTTTAAAAAAGAAAAGAAAAGAAAAGATTTGGGTTCCCTAAGCTAGTGGTTCCTCTCTTGTGAAATACTCCAGCAGGTAGGCAGCCACCTCTGGTCTTGGCGTCTCCCTGTGAGAACTGATGCCCAACAGCTTGAACAAAGATGATAATGCTGCTGTTGTTATTACTGTAAATAATAAATTCTTTTGCCTCTGATGCAGCAGCCCTGTGTTTTTTGCCAGCATGCATGACACTGGTAGGCTAATTTGTTAGCTTGCAAGTAGAGCAAAATTTCAGATATTTCATAAGCTATCATGCTCCTCCATGTTAACTTCACTTTGGGACTTAGGCTGGAAAACTTCCTGTTCCTGTAGCAAAGGGTAAAAAGAAAACATGGTAGTGATGTTCTGGCCTTTACAACTTCTTTTAAACCCATAACTTATGCTCACTTTTCATCCTTCAAAGCAAGTCACAGGCCCAAGCCTGACCTGAATGGGATGGGCAGTGATTACTATGCAAAATAACATAATCTACCAAAGCAGGTTAGAAACTTATGCACTGGACCTTCAATTGCCCATTTTCTTCTCACCTGAGTGGATTTACTATACTATAGCATCAAGTTCTCATCTTAACTTGGACCATGTTCCTCGTACTTCAAAAATATATATGCTACTCTCAAAATATACACTTGACTGCTCTTTACCTACATTATCATGTATCTGATATTTTCCCTCAAATTGAAGAACAATGACATCTCATGACTCTTATCTGTAAAATCATGGGTTTCAGAAGTGATCTAATTTTTTTCCTAAGCATCACATAATTACATAAACTGTAATTTATTATATAAAATTTTTATATATACTTAATAAAATAAGAAAAATAATGGTTATTCATGTGCACCTAACATCATATCCTATACCGTCCATGGAAACATTCTACCCTATGGCAAACACTAACTATATATAGTGTCCCTAGTACTATACACTGAATGTTGTGTCTCTCTCAAATTCATATGTTGAAACCTCATCCTCAGCATGATGGTATTTAAATGAGAGACTTTGGGGAGGTGATTATGTCCTGAGGGAGATTCCTCTTGAATTGGATTAGTGACCTTCTAAAAGAGTCCCCAGAGAGCTGCCTACTACCTTCTGACATGTGAGCTATGAACCAGGAAGCAGGATCTCATCAGGCACTGAATCTGCCAGTACCTTGACGTTGGACTTCTCAGCCTCCAGAGCTATGGGAAATTAATTTCTGCTATTTATAATCCACCCTGCCTATGGTACCCTGTTAAAGTGGCTAGGATGGACTAAAACATATAGTATATAGTTTACCATCATATATATAATTGTAATAGTCAGATAATAGTTATTTAACTAATACTAAGTGCATGACATATATAAGGTAAGAAACTATGGGACTGGAGTTACTGTGTTGAAAACAATTGACATAATTGCTGCACTCATAGTACTTATATGTTAGTGGAAAAATGATAAAAATGGAACAAAACAAATGCAAGGAAACAGAATAAATTTAAAAATTGGATGAGATTTTTAATGAACAAGTTTTTGAGCTAGATCATAAACTGGGGAATATATTTTAGATAGATAATTTATATTTAGATAGAGAAATGACATTTAAACTGAGATAGGATGTGTAAGATGGAGGGAGCTATGCAAAATCCAGGCTGACGGTGTGGACATGTTTTTAATACAGTTTGAAAAGACCATGAGGTGGGAAAGAGGATTGAGGAAATGAATGGAAGTCTTGTGGTTGGAGCAGAGTGGGCCCAGAGGGGGATGCTAAAAATCAAAATGGAGGTGGATCATGCAGGCTATTTGCAGGGTGTGGTGAGACTAAAATGTCTTCAGGGAGTTAGTATATATTTATGAAAAACCAGAAGAAGTTCAGAATTTTATTATAACTACAATGGGACATTGTTGAAGGGCTTTATGTTGGGGAATATCATGACCCAATTTATGTGACAAGAAGATTATTCTTGGGAAGAGGGGCAAGTATTGATGTTGACTATATTTGGATGGAAGCAGACTAGATGGAAAGAAGTGGATGGACTTCAGGCATACTGAGAAGGAAGAATGGAAGATATTTTGGTTAATTGGGTGTATAAATTATAAGAAAGTGTGACTGCTAGGTTTCCGACTTCAACAACTGGAAAAATTATAATGTTCATCATTTCCTTAGATGGGGGAAGATCTCTATGTGGATTGATTGTGGTACAGTGCTGTGAATCATGTGTTCCATTTTGAACAGACTAAGTGATGAGATATCAAGATATATAATTGGAAATGTTAAATAGTGGGTTGAAGAGATTAATGTAGAACTCAGAAGAGATATTTTGGGTAATTTTTAAATTTATGAACTATCATAATATAATGGCATTTAAAACTATGAAATTAGGGGCGCCTGGGTGGCACAGCGGTTAAGCATCTGCCTTTGGCTCAGGGCGTGATCCCGGCATTATGGGATGGAGCCCCACATCAGGCTCCTCTGCTATGAACCTGCTTCTTCCTCTCCCACTCCCCCTGCTTGTGTTCCCTCTCTTGCTGGCTGTCTCTGTCTCTGTCGAATAAATAAATAAAATCTTTAAAAAGATAATAAAACTATGAAATTATATCACATAATCATACAGAGTATAGAAGGAAAAAAAAAAAAGAGGACCCGGATCCATGGTCACGGAAATACATTTATTTATGAACTCTTAAAGAAATAGAAACTAGGAAAAGGTACAGAGGAATAAGAAAGAGGAAAAACAGAAAAATGCAGTGTCATAAATGCAAAGAGTAAGGAGTTTTTTAAGCAAAAGGGATAGGCAACATTTAATTTTTGATCTGAGTTTTAGTTAAAGATAGAAAAGGGCCCTTTCAATTTGGCAATACAGAAGTGATTGGTATTTTGAAACCACAGTTTGACAATATGATGGGGATGGAAACTAGGTGGGATTAAGTAAAAAAGTCAATGGGAGGTGAGAAAAGGGTGTCAGTGAATCAAGACATTTAAGAAGATTTATCTGGAAACAGAGCTGGAAAATGAAATGGTATTTGAAAGGAGACTAGGGAGAAAAGGATGGTTTTTTCCTGTTGTATTGATGAACATAGTTTGTTAAGGCATGGTACATGCCAGTGAGAACAATGGCCATGAACCAAAAGAGAGTAAGAGATTGATAATCAGAAGATAAGCTTTAAGAAAAAGAAATCTTTGAGTAGAATAGTGTAGTAAAGTTCTTGGTTAGGGTGGGAAGGGAGGACTTCGGGCACACCAGAAAGGGTTGACATTTGGCATAAAAAAGATGGATACCACTTCTATTTTAACAGGAAAGGAAAAACAGAAACATGTTTAGAAATGCAAATAGGTTTCTAAATTTGGTGGCGAGAAGATGAGGGAACTCACATTTGATGATGATTATTTTCTCAAAGAAGTGTAAGGTAGGAACTGATCATTAGTTGAAAGTGAGACTGAAGAATGGGTGGGTGGTTTAGGAAAAGAGGAAAAAGAGGCTTAGGAATATTCGGCTTTAAGGAAATTTAGAAATAGGGAAAACAGTCTTGAATGTTTATTGGTGGGTGTGATCTTTAAGTCAGAGAGCAGCTAGAGAGCTGGTTGTGTGGTTTTTCTTGAACAAGTCCATGAAGCCGGCAAAAAGATGGCTATTAAGGATCATCTCAGCTTGGAGCTTTCTCCATAGAAAATAATGGTAGTAAGGGGTAAGGAAATCAAGAGTATGTGAAAAAAATAAATGATGACAGACTGTGAAATCTGTGTTAATAAGAAGGATGGTGTTGCCTGAAAGGAGTTGAAAGAAAAAGAGAAGTCGATGTGGTCAATGAATAAGAGGTTTCAGTGAAGTCAAAGACTGAATCAGTGGATGGAGGTGGGGAGAGGGGCGAGAGGGAGGGAAGGTGGTCAAAAGGTACAAACTTCCAGTTATAAAATAAATAAGCTCTGGGAATGAAATATACAGCATGGTGACTACAGTTAATAATACTGAATTGTAGGTTTGAAAATTGCTAACAAAGTAGATCTTAAAAGTTCTCATTACAAGAAAAAAATGTAGCTATGTGAGGTAATATCTGTTAACTAGACTTAGTGTGGTGATCATTTTGCAATATGTGAAAATTCTGAATCATTATGAAGTACACCTGGAATTAAACTAATGTTACATGTTACGTATATCTCAATTAAAAGAAAAAAACTGAATCAGCGGGCATAGAGTAAGGATGATTTCATCAGATACTGGTCGGTCCCCTTCTAACTATTTTATTCTAGGGACTGATAATTCCCTAGCTAATGCTTTTCAAAGACCTATTTAAGATTTGTAAAAATCACAGTCACTGTTTATTAATATAATAATGATGGCAAAGGGCTTGGTGTAAGCTCTGAAGTGTAGATAGTCCCATTACATAAGGATGCATGTATCTTTCATGGGCATGGTAGGCTGTGGTTTTGCTATTTTTCCTGAATCAAATAATGCCATGGTAAAAGAAGTTGAGCTCAGATGATCCCAAAAGAAAAGCATTATATGAGTGTTTAATAAATGCTTTGGTTGATGAGGGTGACATGATGGTGTCCTGTTTTCTAAGCAAGTAGCATTAGAGTAAATATTGGTTTTCTCTGAATGGAAGGAAACAGAGAGGCTCTTCATTAATATTTATGTGTAAGGTTCAAAGTCATGAATGTAATATGATATTTTTTCTCCTGTTATACAAATTAGTATGCCATAATATGACATGACTCTAGAAAGAATGCTGATATTTAAAACATTGCATTATATACTAATGACCTCATAATTTGGAAATCCTTTTAATAAATGTTTGAAAAGATCTGTGAAATAATTATTTAAATGTAACAGAATACTAATATGAATTGGCACTTATATTTAACTACCCCCTGATTTCCTTTTTGCTTTCCTATTGAAGTACTGCTGAGTTTTACTTGTCTGCTTGTTAATTTTAGGACCACCTAGCAAATATCACTGTATTCGCAAGTGTTGTCTTGTTTTTAAATGCTAAACATATTTGAAAAGGTTAAACTTTCAAACAATGTCTAATTTTCATCACAGCCATTTCCCAAACTCAAGGCTGGGTTAAAAACAGCAGCAACAATAACACAACAAACAAATGAACTATAGCAGTAAGATTCTTAGAAAAAAAAAATTAAGTAACAACTAACACCAAAATGTATGATATATTTCATTTCCCCTTTTGGAGGTGCCTAGATGTGATATACGAGTCAAGGTGGTGCTTAAAAAGGGAATACTTGTGTAATAATAATGCTTTGGATTTAATTTAACATTCTTTATGTGGGAGAACTCTGAATTTAGAAACAAAGGCTCTTTAGATATTGGAATCCTCAGCAAAACACAGGTCAGAAGCTAGAAGATGGAAGGGGGAAGGGAAGGAGATCATTGGAAAGAAAGAACATAATCAACATTCATCATTTAGAAATGATGAATGAAAAATGTGCCCTATACAAAAATTACGCCTGGACACTGAACATCAGCTTTCAATGGTGTATTGGCTGAGAGAAGGTTGAGGGCTGGCATGTATGATGGAGGCTGTGGGACCACCCAGACCTCCCTATGAGAACTGAGGTGCTCATTCCTTCCACTGCCTAGAGGTTTGGCTGTTGCCCACTTTCAGTCAGACCAAAGGCAGGAGCTACCTAGACCAAGATGCTGTCCCATTCCCATAACTAATCCATGCAGAGATACAAAGGACCAGCTGCCTTACCTCAATTCAGAACAACTCTGAAGGGCCATACCAACTCCAGAACTCCCTATGAAATAAGCTGCAGCCTCTCCTCAACTGTGTGAAAGTTGGTCTTCTCTCCATGCCCAATCCTCCTGCCCTCACTCCCTCACAGGTTTTATTACTGAAAGCATTCCTTAGTTAACTTCTTGTACATGGGTCTTCAGCTTAGCATCTGTTTGGTGGGGAAATTGACCTAATGAAGGTTCTTTCCACATGACTGTGGGACACTCTGATTCAGGCAGTTCTCACATTTGGGACCCTTCCTACAGCAATTTCTTGATTCATGGAATCCCTATCAAATAATCAAAGCGAAATTGAGGTCTGTTGCTTTTTTTAAGCTCACCTGTCTTTTCCATGCCTGCATTGATGCACTTTCAACATCCCAACCATTCTAAGAATTTATCTTTAAAAAAAAAATTTTATTTATTTATTTTAGGGAGAGAGAGCGGGAGAGTGAGTGGGGGAGGGGCAGAGGGAAAGAATCTTTCAAGCAGACTCTCCGCTGAGCCCTGAGCCTGCCTCCATGACCCATGAGATCGTGGTGAGAGCTGACACCAAGAGTCTGAGGCTTAGCCGACTGAACCACCCAGGTGTCCCAAGAATTTATCTTATTCTAAAAGAAACATTTAAAATGTGGATAAATATTTAGCTAAAATAATGTTTATTATAGAATTATTTATAATAGGAAAAATCGGGATAAAGTAATGAACACTTCAAAATAAGTGTTTGATGGGCATCAAAAGTCAATAGGTAATGAGAAAATGGAAATAATAAATGTGGACCACACATTCAAAAGTAGTGATAATGTTATTAACTACTTATCATTGCTCTAGGCTATATTTGTCTCCTTCCCCATCTTCTCCATATTTTATGCTTTCCTCTGGAAAAGAATAGCTGCAGTAATATATATGGTATAGTTAAATGTGTAAATAAACCATCTCATCACTCTACTGTGTGCCTTATATTCCTCCAACATTAAAATGACTTCTTTGGATTAAGAGATTTCCTCTGAATGCCTTTCCCCAAATATAGATGAACATTTAGTTTTTTGTTTTTTGTGGGTTTTTTTCCCCTTCAGTATACTAGAGCCTTTTGCTGTTTTCTAATTCATGCTAGATCGCTGCTTCTATGTGAATTTTTGTAGAATGTACTGAATAAATCAATGAATGCCTTCCTTGTCAACTACATTTCCAAGTATCTTCCTAAAGGTGGCAGTAATTGAAGTGGAATTCAAACACTTCCAAATACATCTAAAGTGTGGGTTTATTGCTCTAATTATTTTCTGTGAATGCAGTTCTACTTTATTACCCAAATGAGAGTTATTATTGTCTTTCCTTCTGATTATTGCATTTGTGGTGTTTATTTCAGGGTTTTTAAGACCCTTTAAAGCCTATTTAGGTTTTCTTTTTTTATGAATTTAATGCTAATTAAAATAATGGATTAGTAGGCTTGGAAAATCAAATCATTATTCAGCCAGAACAATGGAAGGGATTATTTAATTGACCACCTCAAATCATATTAAACCAATCCCGGAAGAATCATCCAATGTTCAAACGGTGCAGAAACTGTCATACTTCCTATAGGTTACTAAATCTTTTTTTTCAGTTGTTTTTTAAAAAAATAAATTTAAAGGCTGATTAAATTAGTAGATGGTTAATCTCTGACTTTTATATAAGAGGCAACTGGACATTTCCACTTACCCCTATCATTATTCTTTTATAAATTTCTACAGACATAGTAATTTTAACCGATGGTATGGAAATCAAGCAGGATTCAGAGTAGGGCTTAATAATATCACCATGTTCTTTGTCAGCACAAGTGGCTATACTGAAAGGGAATCACAGCCATTATTCAGTTTCCAGCCATGGTGGTAATTTGTTCTGCCAGGATTAAGATTATAAAGGGCAGACCTTTTTATTAGGAAAGGAGTGATATTTAATGATAAAATGGAAAGATATTTGCCATGGCTTATAAAATTCATGTTTGAACCTTGTTATTTTGCAAATATTTCTTCATAGTCATATCAATCACATCTGTTCCCATACAGTAAATGAATAATAGATTTTATATGTTTATTGATTTTCATAAACTGACTAAATGTTTTGGTGTTGGAAAGTTAGAGATAGATTCGGGGAGAGCAAACCAAACCAAACTAGGTTCAACAAATACCTGACTCATCAGATGTGTTGTGAAGACTGGCCTCTGGCTCTGTCAGCAGATAGACAGCACCTGAAGTGTGCTGTAACCAAGTTAAGGTTCAGAGAAATAAGTACTTACGTGCTGTGCTTGCAGCATATACTAACAATCTTTTTGGAGGCCAATTGTGAACTATGTTGAAGTCTCTAAAAGTGTTTAATATTTTTCCAGGAACGTCACTTGCAGAAATCAATTTTATGGAGTTAAACAATAGTGTGTGAAAGATTTAATTATAAGAATGGTCATCATGCTGTTGTTTATAATAGAGAAAAATGAGAAATAATTTAAATGTTCAACTGTTACACAGGTAATCAAATGAATTAAGGTACATAGGAACAATGAAATTGTGTGCCTATGCAGTCGAAGGATATTGACAGGAAAAGGTGTTTTAGATCTGGCAGCAAAACTGTATATCTGGTGTGTTAAACATTATATACATTCACAGAAGGTAACGAGAATACACAACGACAACTCTGAGTGGGATTAGTGGCATTTACATCTTCTTTTTGCTTCATTTTATTTTCTAAAAATAGTTTTGGAATGATGACGCATTTATTTTGTAAGGAGGGAAAAGTTAAAATACACAGCACACATCATGGGCTGGTTAGTCCAGAGAGATATCCCTATATCCCTAAATTTTCCTCTTTGACAGATAAACTGAGAAGGTAAGTAGAACTTTTAAGAACACGTTGTTTTCTCATTCCATGATAGCACTAATTTTAGAATTTTAAATTTAGGCATTTAACATGTTGGAGCAATTGGCTCATAGTCACAGCTTAAGGCCATCTCAATAGTTTTGTCAAGACCACTCAAGTGTGCAATCTGTGCAAGATAGATACATGGCTACACATTAGATAAATCTCATACAACCAACCTTATTTTATTTATCAATATATCAACAAATGCTTCAGTAAGAAAAAATTTAAAAATCCTACTAAATATGTATTGAGAAGAGAATAAAAGCACAAATAGTAATAAAATGTTTTTTTTTCTTTAATTGATCACAACTGACTCGCGGCTGTCTACTAGTATGTATACTGATTAATTTGCAGAAAAGCAAAATAGTGAGTCATGCAAAAAAATGGAGTCAAAAAGTGCTTTTTGGTTTGTTTTGTATTTATTTATTTATTTTTATTGAAGTGTAATTCACATACAATATTATATTAACATCAGGTGTACAACATTTATATACATTAAGAAATGAAAGCCACAATAAGTCGAGTTATCATCTGTTACCGTATAGTTATTATAATATTAATGACTATATTCCCCATGCTGTACTTTACATCCTTATGACTTATCTATTTTGTACCTGGAAGCTTGTACCTCTTAATCTCCTTCATCTATATTTGTCTATCCACTCACCCCACTCCTCTCTGGCAACCACCAGTTTGTTCTCTGTACTCATGAATCTGTTTCTGTATTGGTTTCTTTGTTCATTAGTTTTGTTTTTTAGATTCCATATACAGTGAACTCAAATGGTATTTTTCTTTCTCTGTCTGATTTGTTTTACTTAGCATAATAGCTTTAAAGGCCATCCGTGTTGTCACAAATGGCAAGACTACGTTCTTTTTTTACGGCTGAGTAATATTCCATTGTGTCTATATACCACATCTTCTTTATATATTCATTCATCAGTAGACACTTAGGTGTATACACTTAGGTTGTTACTTTATCTTAACTATTGTAAGTAATGCTGCAATAAATACAGTAGCGCATATATGTTTTTGAATTAGAGTTTTCATTTTTCTCAGATAAAAAGCTAGAAGTGGAATTACTGGAACTATATATACCTGAAACTAGATAATAGTTCTAGTTTTAATTTTTGAAGGAAATTTCATACTGTTTTCCATAGTGGATGCACCAATTTGCATTTTTACTAACTGTACACAAGGGTTTCCTTTTTTTCACATCCTCACCAACACTTGTTACTTCTTGTCCTTTTGATGCTAGCCAGTCTGACAGGTGTGAAGTGGTATCTCCTTGTAGTTTTGATTTGCATTTTCCTGATGATTAGTGATGTAGAGCAGTTTTTCACGTGTTTGTAGGCTACCTGTACGTCTTCTCTGGAAAAATGTCTATTCAGGCCACCTGCCAATTTTTTAATTAGATTTTTTTTTGGCGTTGAGTTGTATGAATTTTTAACATATTTTGGCTATTAACCCCTTATATCCCATTCAGCAGATTGCTTTGTTTTTTTGTTTTTTGGTTTTTTTGATGGTTTTCTTTGCTGGACAAAGCTTTTTAGTTTGATAGAGTGCCATTTGTTTATTTTTTATTTTTGTCCCCCTTACCTGAGAAGACAGTTCCAAAAAAATATTGTTACGACAGATGTCATAGAGTTTACTGCTTATGTTTTCTTTTAGGAGTTTTATGACTTTAGGTCTTGCATTTAGCTCTTTAATCAACTTGGAGTTTATTTTTGTGTATGGTGTAAGAAAATGATCCAATTTCATTCTTTTGCATGTAGCTGTCCAGTTTTCTAAACATTTCTTGAAGAGACTATCTTTTCCTCACGAACACACTTTTGTTATCCAGTCTATGGTGTTTTGTTATGGCAGCTCCAGCAGACTAATTCATTACATTTATCAGAATTTATTGTCTTTAACCATCGTTTTTTATGCCAGTCCTCAGTTTTCTCAAAGCTTTAAATATAGCTGTCGTTTTACTAGGAAGCAAGTTAATAATAATTTATCTTAAACATAGATTATTTAATGAATTATAATCAAACATGCTCTTATATCTCCAGGTCTTTGATAAACATTATTTAACATAATAAATGCATGATTTATCATAGTTCTACACTAACTTAGGAGTATATTTTCCCCAAAAGTTTGTAAGAATATGGCTTTATATTCTGTTTAATTACAGATGGGATTCTATTAAATAAAAATTAACATTTGCTCTGCAGTATATTAGACCTGTTTTGTGATAATCTCTCTTTCTCACCCACTTTCGTTTGATGTACCAGCTTAATACTTGAATCCTATATTTTAACTTAAACTACCTTGAGACTGCCAAGTTATTGAAATATTTATGGATTTCATTTTATGTGTCACCATATCTGATTTCCAGCCACATCAATTAAAATATATAAAATATATAAATCTCAATGAAGTAAAAATAGGATTAGAGAAGCATAACATTTCTTAAATGCTCTAAACACTCCTTCTACATTACCTGGAATACAAAACTACAATGCTGTACTGTCTGCATAGAGATGCCAAATAGGTGTAATGCAAATCAGGAACAAGTCATTGACAGATAAATTAAATAGTCATGATCTGAATATTGAGTTTAGGCAAGCATCACAGTCTATTGGCGCCAAGTTAGATTTCTTGTCCTGTACAAAAATGTTATGTTGTTCTCGTTAAGCAGTCATCCATCTAAGTGACTTCAAGGCCCTTAAGACCTGAATAGGCAAAGCTCATCTATCAGCCTCTTGACTTCAGTCAGAGCCACAGCAGGTACCATAATAAGCTGAGTCTCTGTACTCTGATTATTTTGTTACATGAACACATTTAACATCTCAATTTTATTGTAATTTTCTAGGGAGATACTAGTTGGCCTCCATTAAAAACTCTTTCTGTTGTGTTAACTCATAGCTATGGACTATGATATAAAGATCAGGTCTTTTGTTTGACTTCAGTAGGAATCTAGGAAAAAATGCCTTTCTAATAACTAAATGCAGTGATACTTGTCATCCATCCACAGAATCTTTCCAAAGGAGGTTAAAATGGCAGGATCCATAAAATGGCAAACAATAACAGAAGCAATTTTAAGTTCAAAACAGGTGATTCTATTGTACATATTTAATCAGTATATTAAAGCCCAATTACTATAGTAATTTGAGTAATAAATTTAAGTAAAAATTAAGTTAAACCAGGTTTTTGGCAACATATCAACAAATAATTGTTCTATGATTTAATTAAAGTTAATGTTTTTTGGTTAAAAATAATTGCAATTCTAATGGCAAAAATAAATTTAAAAATAATTTAAAGTTTAATGCAATGTCAATGAAAATAGTTATCGAAGTAAATGGCAAAATTATCCTTTTTGTGATGATGAAGAGAATCTTTCCAAGCAAGAATAGAAAATGCACTTTGAAATCAACAATAATAGTGAAGAAAACCTAACAAATATATTTAGAATGTATAAAGTTTTAATACATTTAAAAAACATTGAGGTGATTGTGTATGCATAAGCAGAGCAATCTATATAATAGAAATCTATATAATAGAAGCTCCAAAACACTTATAAAATAAAACAAATATTTATTGACCACTCAACACACTTTATATTTTTCCTTTAACCATAGTTGCCAAACTATAAACTAGGCAACTGTGCCTAGTTTAAACAGAAAAAACTGAAGCTAAGAAGTAAGAAGGTAAATCTTTCCCTCTTAAACAGCTTTATCAAAGTATAATTGATATACAATAAATAGAACTACTTAAAGTGTAATATTTGCAAACCATTTTCAAACCATTTGCAAACCAAATTCAGCAGTACATTAAAAAGATCATACACCATAATCAAGTGGGATACATTCCTGGGATGTGAGGATGGTTTAATGTATGCAAATCAATAAATGTGACAATATGCATTAACAAAGCAAAGTATAAAAATTATGATTATCTCAATAGATGCAGAAAAAGCACTTGGGAAATTTCAACATCATTTCATGATAAAAACTCTTAACAAATTGGTTATAAAGGAAGGTACCTCAACATAATAAAAGTCACACATGACAAGACTATAGGAAACATCATACTCAATGGTCAAAAGCTGAAAACATTTCCTTTAAGATCAGGAACAAGACAAGGATATCCATTCTTGCCACTTTTATTCATCAAAGTACTAAAAGTCCTAGCCAGAGCAATTAAGCAAGAAAAAGAAATAAAAGGCATCAGAGTTGAAGAGGAAGAAGTAAAATTGTCTCTATTTTCAGATGACATGATATTATATAAGGAAAATCCTAAAGACTCCACCCCAAACTATTAAAACTAATAAATGAACTCAGTAAAGTTGCAGTATACACAATCAATGCATAAAATCAGTTATATTTCTGTACACTAACAACAAATTATCTGAAAAGGAAATAAATGATTCCATTTACAACAGAATCAAAAAGAATTATATATTTAGGAATACACTTAACCAAGTAAGCAAAAGATCTTTATACTGAAAACTATAAGACATTCAAGACAGAAATACATGAAGAAGTATCATGTTCATGGATTGCGAGAATAAAAGTGTTAAAAGGTCCATACTATCCAAAGTGATCTACAGATTCAATGCAATCCCAATCAAAACTTCAATGGCATTTTTACAGAAATAGAAAAGCAATCTTAAAATTTGTATATAACCACAAAGGATCCCAAAAAGCCAAAGTAGTCTTGAGAAAAGAGAACAAATCTACAGGCATCGCCATACTTCCTCATTTCAAACTGTATTATAAACTATAGTAATCAAAGCAATGTGGTATTGGCATAAAAACAGTCACATAGATGAATGGAATAAAATAGAGAGCCCAGAAATAAACCCATGTGCATATGGCCAGTTAATTCTTGACAAAAGAGCCAAGAATACTCAATGGGGAAAGAATAGCCTCTTCAATAGTGTTGGGGAAACTGGAT
Source organism: Ursus maritimus (assembly GCF_017311325.1). Lineage (NCBI taxonomy): Eukaryota > Metazoa > Chordata > Mammalia > Carnivora > Ursidae > Ursus > Ursus maritimus. The sequence continues at coordinate 25,566,942 of NW_024427107.1, read as the reverse complement.
ATCCACATGCAAAACAATGAAACTAGGTCCTGATCTTACATCATACACAAAAATCAATAAAAATAGAAAAAATTCCTGAAGATAAAATCTGAAACTGTAATAGTTTTAGAAGAAAACATAGGGAAAACCTCCTTGACACTGGACTTGGTAGTGATTTTTTGGATTTGGGCCGGAAGCAAAGGCAACAGAAGCAGAACTAAACAATTGGGACTACATCAAGCTAAAAAGCTGTGCAGAGTGAAGCAAACCACCAACAAAATGAAAAGGCAACATGCGGAATGGGAGAAAATATTTGCAGCCCACCTATTTGATGAGAGATTAACACCCAAAATATGCAAGGGACATAAACAACTTAATAGCAAAAAACCCTGAATAATCCAATTAAAAAATGGACAAGGATCCAAATCAACAATTTTCAAAGAAGACATAAAAATAGCCAACAGGTACATGAAAGATACTCAACGTTACTAATTATCAGGGAAATGCAAATCAAAACCATAATGAGATATCGCCTTACACCTCTTAGAATGTCTATTATCAAAAAGACATGAATAACAAATGCTGGTGAGGATGTGGAGAAAAGGGAACACTTGTATCCTGCTGGTGGCAATGCAAACTGCCTTTAGCCATTACGGAAAACAGTACAGAGGTTCCTCAAGAGATTAAAAATAGAACTACTGATCGAGGGAGGGAAGATGGCAGAAGAGTAGGGGACCCTCATTTATCTGGTACCTTGAATTTAGCTAGATATCTATCAAATCTTTCTGAACACCTGTAAATTCAACCTGAGATCTAAGAAAAGAATTGCTGCAATTCTATAAATAATAAAGTAACCACTTTTTGCAAGCAATGCAGAAAACCTTTAGGGAGCAAATGCCACATACACCAATACAAAACAGCTTACAGTAAGGCCAGCCCCCTGGCAAGGGGAGGTGCAGCTCTGTTCAGGGAAAGACACCTGAGAAGCTGTGCAACAGACCCTCCCCCAGAAGACCAGCAGGAACAGGCTAATGCAAGTTTATGGATCACACAGAACTGAAAAACTCTTGCGCTAACTCCTGTGCTAGGGGAAAATAATATATAGAATTCAAGGTTTTTTTCTCATGAGTCTTGTCTTTCAGTTCAAAATTTTCTTTTTCCTTTTTTTCCTCTTTTTCCCTTTTCAACTAGTTTCTTTTTTTATCAACTCTGTTTTTAAGTCTTTTTTAAATTTTCATTTCTACATTTACATTTTATAGATGTATTCTTCATTTTTGGCATCCTTTCACTGTAATCAATTTTATTTCTGTATATAGGTAAGTTTTTCTTTCTTTACAAAGTTGAGATTTACTGTCTTCAAACAAACAGACCAAAATACATCCAGGACCAAGTATATCACCCTGTTTTTCACCAAGTGTCACCACCTGTGACATTATATTCTCTCCTTTTCCCCTTTCTTTTTCTTTTCTTTATTGCTTTCAAATCTCTTTGGATTTGTTCAGTGTATATTTCACTGGGATCAGAGTTGATAATTTTGATTTTGTTCTCTCATTTGTCTATTCTTCTTTGGACAATAACTAGAAGGAGAAATTCACAAAAAAAGAAAGAACAAGAAGCAATATTCTCTGCCATAGATCTAATCAATATGGATATAAGTAAAATGTGGGACATGTAATTCAGAAAAATGATTATAAAGATACTAATTGGGCCTGAAAAAAGCATAAATGACACTAGAGAATTCCTTAGTGCAGAAATAAAAGAACCAAAATTAAAAATGCCTTCATTGAGGTGCAGTCTAAAATGGGCACTCTAATGGCTAGGGTGAATGAGGCAGTGACATAGAAGACAAAGTGATGAAAAGTAAGGAAGCTAAGGAAAAGAGAGAAAAACAACTAATGGATCATGAGGGGAAGCTTTGAGAAATCAGTGATACCATAAAGCAAAACAATATTGGAATTATTGGGGTTCCAGAGGCAGAAAAAAGAGAGAGACAGAAAGCATATGTGAGCAAATCATAGCTAGAACTTCCCTAATCTGGGGAAGGAAACAGGTATTCAAGTCCACTCTGATTAACGTGGAGGTTAAAGAGCATCCTACTAAAGAACGAATGGGTCAACCAGGAAATTAAAGAAGAACTAAAAAATTCATGGAAGCAAATGAAAATGGAAAACACAATGGTTCAAAACCTTTGGGATGCAGCAAAGCCTGTCCTAAGAGGGACATATAGCAATACAAGCCTTAGTCAAGAAACTAGAAAAGTCTCAAGTACACAAGCTAAACTTACACCTAAAGGAGTTGGAGAAAGAACATCAAAAAAAGCCTAAACCAAGCAGCAGAAGATAAATAATAAAGATTAGAGCAGAAATCAATGAAATAGAAACCAAAAGAACAGTAGAACAGACCAACAAAACTAGAAGCTGTTTCTCTGAGAGAATTAAAAAGATTGATAAACTCCTAGTCAGACTTGTCAAAAAGAAAAGAGAAAGGACACAAATTAATAAAATCATGAATGAACGAGATAACAAACAACACCAAGGAAATACAAACAATTTTAAAAACAAATTATGAGTAACTATATGCCAACAAATTAGGCAATCTGGAAGAAATGGCATTCCTGGAAACTTATAAACTACCAAAACCGAAACAGGAAGAAATAGAAAACCCGAACAGACCCATAACCAGGAAAGAAATTGAAGCAGTAGTCAAAAATCTCCCAAGCAAGAGTCCAGGGCCAGATGGCTTCACAGGGAATTCTACCAAACTTTTTTTTTTTCTTATGTTCAGTTAGCCACTGTATAGTACATCAGTTTTTGATATAATGTTCAATGATTCATTAGTTGTGTATAACACCCAATGCTCATCACAACACATGCCCTCCTTAATACCCATCACCCTGTTACCCGATCCCCCACCGGCCTCCGCCCTGAAACCCTCAGTTTCTTTCCCAGGGTCCATAGTCTCTCATGGTTCATCTCCTTCTCTGATTTCTCCCCCTTCAGTTTTCCCTCCCTTCCCCTATAGTCCTCCATGTTATTGCTTATATTCCACATATTAGTGAAACCATATGATAATTGTCTTTCTATGCTTCACTTATTTCACTTAGCATAATCCCCTCCAGTTCCATCCATGTCAGTGCAAATGGTGGGTATTCATCCTTTCTGATGGCTGAGTAATATTCCATTGTATGTATGAACCACATCTTCTTTATCCATTCATCAGTTGAAGAGCATCTCAGCTCCTTCCAGTTTGGCTATTTTGGACATTGCTGCTATGAAAATTGGGGTGCATGTGCCCCTCTTTTCACTACATCTATATCTTTGGGGTAAATACCTAGTAGTGCAATTGCTGGGTTGTAGGGTAGTTCTATTTTTAACATCTTGAGGAACCTCCATACTGTTTTCCAGAGTGGCTGTACCAGCTTGCATTCCCACCAACAGTATAAGAGGGTTCCCCTTTCTCCACATCTTTGCCAACATTTGTTGTTTCCTGACTTGTTAATTTTTGCCATTCTGACTGGTGTGAGTGAAGTGGTATCTCATTGTGGTTTTGATTTGTATTTCCCTGATGGCTAGTGATGAACATTTTTTCATGTGTCTGTTAGCCATTTGTATGCCTCCTTTGGAGGAGTGTTTGTTCTTTTCTTCTGCCCATTTTTTGACTGGGTTATTTGTTTTTTGAGTGTTGAGTTTGAGAAGTTCTTTATAGATCTTGGGTATCAGCCCTTTATCTGTAGTGTCATTTGCAAATATCTTCTCCCATTCTGTGGGTTGCCTCTTAGTTTTGTTGACTGTTTCTTTTGCCATGCAGAAATCTGCCAAACATTTAAAGAACTAATATCTCTTCTTCTGAAGCTGTTTCAAAAAATAGCAATGGAAGAAAAACTTCGAAACTCGTTCTATGAGGCTAGCATTACCTTGATCCCAAAACCAGACAAAGACCCCACCAAAAAGAACTACAGACTAATATCTCTGATGAACATGGATGCCAAAATTCTCACCAAGATACTAGCCAATAGGATCCAACATCAAAAGGATTATTCACATGACCAAGTGGGATATATTCCTGGGCTGCAAGGATAGTTCCACGCTCACAAATCAATCAATGTGATACATCACATTAATAAAAGAAAGGACAAGAACCATATGATCCTCTCAATTTTTGCAGAAAAAGCATTTGACAAAATACAGCATTCTTTCTTGATTAAAACTCTCCACAGTGTAAGGATAGAGGGAATATACCTCAATATCATAAAAGCCATATATGAAAAGTCAACAGTGAGTACCATTCTCAATGGGAAAAAACTGAGAGCCTTTCCCCTAAGGTCAGGAACATGGCAGGGATGTCCACTATCACCACTGCTGTTCAACATAGTACTAGAATTCCTAGCCTCAGCAATCAGATAACAAAGAGACAAGGCAGGCAGGCAGGGAGGCAGGAAGGGAGAAAGGAGGGAAGAAGAAGCGGAGGGAAGAAGGAAGAAAGGAAAGGGTAAAATTGGTAAAATTTTGATGTAAGTATATATCTGTAAAACTATCACCACACTCAAGGTATACTAATTTCCCCAAAAGTTTCCTTTGCGACCCTTTGTAATCCTATTCTTTCATCCTTCCCCACATTTCCTTATTTGCTATCTATACAATTTAAATATAGAGACATAAATAGGTTTAAATGTGTGGATGGGAAAAAAATATGCAGCAAGCAAAGAGTAAGCATAGAAAATTGGTATGGCCATTTTAATATCAAAATAGACAATACCTGTGAGCTATAAGTGATAAAGAGAAATTATAATAATAAAGAGTCAATTCATCATAAAATAATAATACAATTACATACACGCATAATAATTCAGTTTCAAAATTCACGATGCAAGTAAGCAAGCAAACAGAAAATCAAAACTAATAGCTATTGTATTGGACATTGCAGGTATAGAATAAGAAGTTCCATTGGGCAGTGCTGATCAATAGAAGCTTGAGGGAAGTAGTCCAAGAATTCCACACTTAGTCAAATTGTGTCCATGTATAAAGAAAACAGAAATCTGAGAATATGAAAATATTCAGAGAATATAGCACCTGTGAGTTCTTGAAAAATCATCTCAATAAGGTATTCTAGCCAATGAAGATTTGGTGGCCAAAATGGAATTCTAAAATGGGGCCCTATTATGGGAAATTCTAGTTGGGGAGCATTGAAATAATTGAACAGATAGTAGAATCTATATGACTGGTAACTCTTATTGCAAATCAAATGCTCATGTGATATATAATTCATAAAAGGAATGCTATGACATATAAAACTATGACAACTGTAACTGAAATAAATATCTGGGGAGCCTGGTTGGTGTAGTAAGTTAAGCATTCAACTCTTGGTTTCGTCTAGGGTTATGATCTCAGGGTTGTGAGAGCCAGCCCCACATTGGGCTCCATGCTCAGTGTAGAGTCTGGTTGAGATTCTCTCTCTCTGTCCCTTCCCCACTGCTCATGCATGCTCTCTTTCTCTCTCTCTCAAATAAATAAATACATCCTTAAAAAAATAGAATAAAATAAAAATCTTATTACAAAATAAAAGAGCTGGAGAGGGGAGCATGAGAAAGTTGGGAAGAAATTTAAATCTGCAAATGCCTTTACATAAAACATTGCAAATAATAAGAAAGCATAAAAATATAATACGTAATAATCATTCACAATCACACTTATATGGTAAGACAATAAATGAACGTGAGATAGAAATCAATTATTATCTTAGTAAATAGCTCCATTTAGATTAAAAAGAACAAAATAGAAGATATACATCTAAGGATATTTACTGTCAAATGTTGGGAAAACATGATGCAAATATAACCAATAAAAGTAAGAATATCAATATTGATAGCAAACAAGATTGACTTCAAGACTTAGAGACCCAAGGCATTTAATTATCAAGAAGCCTAGTTTCAAATAATACGGCATAAAATTACAAGAAGCAAAAACTTCAAGAAATACAATGAGAAATCTAGATTAGACTCTTCAAACTTCCATGGAACATCACAAGCCAAATAGCTGAAAAACAGAATTTGAAGGACATAATTAGCAATATTTAATAAATATGTATAGTTTTTTCTATCCTAAAAAATAGACAATATATTTTTGAAGGATGTATATTATATTAAAAAATAGTCTCAGTGCATTCCAAATATTAGAAATAGTAGTTCATAAATCATTACAAAATAATCAAAACTATAAATAAATAATACAGAAAATAACAAGGCCACAGTATTATCTTGGAAATTAAAAATATTCTTCTAAATAATTATTGATTTAAATAGGCATCAAACTAAAATTAAGCATATCAAAACATATGGCATATGGCTCAAGTAAAGTCAGAGGAAGTAGCAGTCAAATGGCTTGATTTTTCAATCAGAAAACAATGAAAAATTGAACAAAAAATTTTGTTTTCGATTAGAAAGAACAGAGGCTTAGTACATAGAAAGCCAAATCCTCTTTAAATGCTATTTTTGATGTCTCAAATTTGACATTTTAACTCTTTACTGAATTACATGGCTATTTGAATAGGTTGAATCTTACTGATGGAAGCAAAATCTCTTGTATGATTATGTGACCCATAAAATATATATATTACTCTGTTAAATAATTTTTGATATCGGTGTTTATAATGTAAATATATAGTAACTTGTGGGTTTTTTTGTATTTAGAGAAGACAAATTCTAGAATTTTGAACCGTATATTTAATGTTAAACATAAATATTGATCATTTAAAAATCTATCTATATTTTGAAATTTTTGCAACAATTTCTTTTGAGAAAAATTCTTTAAATAAAAGTATAATTTCTGATGAGTATCATTACCCATGTATTTATTTATTTTGAGATTAAGGTCATATACATTTTAATAAAAAATTAAAAAGACTTCTATCTTACAGGTTAAATTCTCTTTTGAGTTTTTCGTTTTTATTTTCAGTTTTTCATGTTGGGTTATTTAGATGTTTTACCATTCATTTGTTTCTTTAATACCTTTTAAATTTTTTGGTCTCTCTTTGAAGATTTTATAGGTACCCTCAAGGGTTTCAAACTTATTACTGCTTTTTATGCCATACTTTGTAATCATTTTCTGTTTCTATTCTCTATTTGAGACAAAGTACAGTCTGTTTAAAAAAATTTACCCAGAATGTTTTAATTTACTTTGTCATTTACCCACAACATGATGAACTATCACATTTTCTAGACACAATGATGGATTATCTACTGATGTCTTATTTCAGTAGAAGAGAGCTTTTCTAGCTAAATAAGCATAGTTTAAAATAGTTTTCTCAATGTCAAGAAATGAAGTGCTGCTGGGATTTAGGAATCATACTTTTAAGGAAGGGTTAATGACATCATCTTCCTTCCTAGTACTTTTTTTATTTTTGGCTTATCAGACATTACAGAAAATTTTGTTTGTGGGGAAAATATATGTTTTCTGACATTTAACTAATGATATAGTCAGAGTGTTAACATTTTTATGACATCCCAGTTCATACTGATGAAAACATTGCAGTTCTGTGTCAGAATAAATTTGATAACAATTAGGAATGTCATAAATAGAACAACCGTATGAAATTCAATCTTCATGTGTGAATAATTTTGACCACCACCATTTAAAGGTATTAATTACTTGTACACCTGTTGTTAAAGATAGTGCACTGTTTTTGGACATATGAATCTGGGTTCTGTCCCTGATCAAATTTTCTGTCATATATTGTGAGAAGAAATGCGTAATGTGAATTCTGAATCACAGAATTTAAGTTTGAGCTGCTCGGCCACGCTCTTCAAGGATAGGAGTACATTCTCAAAGCTTCCTAATGGAAAGTATTTAGGGATCCTTCCCCGAGAATATTGTCTGATTCATATAACACAATATTGGTGGGTCCAATTGCTGCTGTTGATTGTTAACTAGTAGAAACAAATCATCTTCAGATTTCATTTATAGATATGATTAGTTGATAGTGTAAATTAAGACATCTTTTTGAAAAGTTTTCTCTCATTAACTATCAAAAATATGTGAATTAAGTAAAATTAAATGTGTATAAATGGATTATAGAAGAAATACCATTTAACTTAAAAATAGAGAAAAAGAGACCTATAGGTTAGATAAGGAAAATTACATGGAATAGAATGGTTAATTGCATATCTTTTGGAATAAGACACCCTGGATGTGAATCTTTTACTTACTAGTAGGGTATGTTGGGCAAAATGTTTAATTAATCCTCCATCATTTAATGTGTGATATGGGGTAAGAAATAACATCCACTTCACCGAATTGTCATAAGGATTAAATGCATCAGTCCATGTAAATCATTCAGCATGGTGCCTGGTACGTAATAATTAATCTTCATGATTGTTGTTACTCTTGAAAGTAGGATCCATTAACCGTAGCATATAGGGCTATCCCTGTATCCACTTATGGGTTTCACCTTGTTTTTAGGCTTGAGAAATAATGTAGAGGAAACAAGTATAAAGCTGGGCTGTGTGGTATATGCCAGGGATTTATAGATGCAATTTAATTACTGATATTGATAAATTATATGTTCAAATATGTTTTCTACTAAAATAAAAATTTAGTAGTCTTAAATCAATTATGGAGAAAAAGTAAATTCAGCAATTAGGAAGAAAATTCTGCCTTTAACCTTATACTGTTAAATTAACAATGTTGTTAGCATTATATTTAACTTTTATCTGTATGTAATATTTAAGTACTGGGTTTTGTATCTCTTACTCTCTTTCTCTGCATAAAAACACTTGAAGGATAGATTCTAAACAATTTAAGGTGGTTATCTGTCTCTTTCTCTCTCTCTCTTTGAGAGTGAATGAGTTTATCACATCCTTCCCGAGAACAGGTTTCTCAGAGAGGGCAAAGAGAAGCACATAAAGGCATTGGGTAACTATTTTTTTTTTAAAGATTTATTTATTTATTTTAGAGAGAAAGAGAGAGAAAGCAAGTGTGAGGTAGGGAAGAGGGGAAGTGCAGAGGGGGAAGGAGAGAGAGAGAATCTCAAGCAGACTCTGTACTGAGCTTGGAGCCCAACACGGGGCTCAATCTCATGACCCTGAGATCATAACCTGAACAGAAATCAAGAGTCGGCCACTTAACTGACTGAGCCACCCAGGTGCCCTGAAAAACTATTATTTTTTTTAAGTTTTATATTCTTTTCTTGTTTTTTGAAACAATGAGACTGAATTACTTCTATGCTCTTTTGTCTTTGCTGCTTTGCAGTTTCACTAGAATTTGTCTAGATGTGGATTTATTTTTATTCTGATTGGGATTTTCTTGGGCTTCATGAACCTGAGAACTTGTCTTTCATTAAAGCTGGAAATGTGTTATTTGAACATTGCCTCTCCACATTCTCCCTAGTCTCACCTTCTGGGATTCCAATTAGTTGTCTGCAATCGCCATGTACTCTGTGTCTCATAATCTTCATATTTTTCTTTTCTTTCCTTACTTTTTTTTTTTTTTTAATTTAAGTAGGTTCCATGTCTAGTGTGGAGCCCAATGTGGGGTTTGAACTCATGACGTGAGCTGAGATCAAGAGTCCGACACTTAACTGACTGAGCTACCCAGGCACTCCACTCTTTCATATTTTTCATCTTTTGTTTGTTCCACATTTTACCCCTGTCTTCCAGTTCACAATTCTTTCTCTAGGTATGTGTCATAGACTGCTTACCATGGCCATTGTGTGTAAAGTCAATTGTACACTTTTGATTACTGGAAGTTCCATTTTTTTTTTTTCACAAACCACTTCTCTATTTCTCTAATCTTCTTATAATAACTAATTTGTGATTGTATTTTATCTACATTTTTGTAAACAACTTTAACATATTTATCTTAAATTCTGTAGGTGAGAATTCCAGGATCTGTAGTTCTTAGGAGTTTGGTTTTGCTTTTTTGTTTCTTTGTTTTGCTGACTCTTGATCATGCTGGCTTTATTTTCTTCTGTTTTTAAATTATGTTTCTGAGCTCATATTTGGTTGACCTAAATCTGGAAATTCTGTGAGGCCTAAAATGAAGGAATGTTCCTTCAGAGAAGTTTTGCATTTTTCTAGGTTAAAGGAAACTGACAATCTAGTTTTAGTTCATTGTTTAGTGTGAGGTTTCCTAGTCCTTGCAGGTAATACCATTTAAATCCCAAACCTGTGTGAAGAAAGACCTGGAATGATACATTCCTAAGGAGATCTGTGGGACGAATGGGAGGCCAAAGGGGTAGGTTCTTCTTCCTTTTCCTCTCCCTCTCCTCCTCTGCCTTTTTTTTTCTTCTTCTTCTTCTTTCTTATTCTATCCAGAGCTCAAGCTAAGAGAACTGTGTTTTCCCATTGTCTTCCTTGGCCAGCTAATAGAATTCTGTTTTTCTTAGCTCACTCTAACTAAAGTATGTTCCTCTGAGGATCTGAGTTTATGAACAACGTTATTGTTCTAGCTCTCCTCCATGGGTAAGCCCTAAGCCTTCCATCCTATTCATACAGCCCTAGAAACCCAAGACTTTACATTCCTGAGTGTGGCAAACACCCAAACATGAAAGTTGCTTTAACAGGCATAAACAATTTGCTATTTTCTTTTAGGTACTTCTCTGGACCGAGGGATTGTGACTTCTGACTTCTAAAATTCATCTAACAATGCTTCTTTTCTGTGGTTTAGTCATAATTTCCCTAATGTGAGGATTTTTAATATTTCTAATCTGTTGTTTTCTCAGAAGTGGAAGTCAACCACACACGCTCATTTAGTTAAAGGTATTGAAAAGTAAACTTAAAAAGAAATGACTGCAGAAACAGATTACTGTTAGTCCCATTTTCTTCTTGGAAACTTAATTTTCTTTGAAGTAAATTTCTTCTTGTTCTTCTCTGTCTGATGATCTTATTTTCTGAGTCTAGATTTCCTGTTCCAGAGTAGTAACTCTCTCCTTACCTTGGATGCAGTACACATTGTCAGTCTCTCTATTGCTGACAGCTGCATGCCCTCAGTTTTATACCAATTGCCTTTTATTTGGACATTTCCTCCCCTTTCCCATAATCTCCATAACCCCAAATGGAGAAAAACTCTGCTTATCTGGAACCTAGCTTTTGCTCTTGTTTGATGTCATTATGACACATCTGCCTTTTCCTTTTACAACTGGTCTTTCCCCTCAAGACCTTTTCCCTGGTCTTGGGATTACCTTTAGATTCATATGTCTGTATGTTTAACGCTACATCACTTAACACTGGTCTTACTGGCTTTCCCATTCCCTGGTTTCTCAGTCCTTGTTTTCTCTCATCCCATCTGCCTCACTGCCATCTACTCTTCAGTTGTACAACATATATTCATCTCAGATGATTACTTTCTCTACTGACCTCTGTGTTTCAAAAAAAAAAAAAAAAACCACACTCAAATTACTTCATTTTCATTTTCTCCAAATTGGACTTTTTATAGTTTTGAAATTGTAAAATAATACCTGCCAACAATAGAAAGTTAACCACCCCTTCTCCACTCCCACCCACTTCCCACTTACCCCCGTACCTGTAAATTCTCACGTTAGAGATAATCACTGTTAGTACGTTGGTCATTCATGTAAGTTTTTGCATCCAAAACACAAATATAATGAAAAATGTTATACCTTAAATTTCATTTTGTAACCAGACTTTTTCACACAAAAAGTATCATGGACATCTTTCTTTATTAATGCATAGAGAATTATCATGCTATTTTTAATTACTACAAAGTATTCAGTTACATGGAATATACATAATTTATATGCTATCTCCTACTGAAGAAAATGTAGATTTTTCTCTATGTTAGAAAAACACTGCAGGGAATCATTATATGTACAGTGCACTGTATGATTTATTTCCATAGGATAAAGTTCTATAAGTGAAATTGCTGAATAAAATGATATGCCCTTTTTAAAATTTGATACTTATTGGCAGGTTGACCTCTAAGTAGGTTTATATTCTTCAACTCTAGGCATTACCAATCATATTAATTTTTGTCCAGGTAATTGGTAATTTATTATGTTTAATTATTTGTTTTATTTAGTAATATTTAGCAGCTTTTAACATTCTGACATTTAAATGAAATGCCAATATTTTCAAATCTTGCTACACAGGTATAGATAACGATCATGTCAATGTACACGTAAATAACTTACAAACAGTAATACAGTGCTTTATTCTACTTTTTGTTTAAAAAATTTGATTATAGAAGTATGTTTAAGAAAAAGTGAAAATTTTCTCCTGTTTTCCACTTTTCTTCCTTTTCTAATTCTCCAGCTTAGATACTAAGAATATTTTGCTATGTATCCTTCCAGAACATTTTTTAAATAAATAAAAATGGGATATTTGTGTACATGCTCTCCTACATATTTTTTTCCCCCAACATAAACATTTCATTTTGGGAACTGCAGATATAACTATTTGCTTTGAGTGACTGCACCATGTTTAATAGTATGGATTTCAGATCCTCTATTTTAATCTTCATTCAGTGATGGATAAGTTCAGAGTCTTAGTTTCTTCATTCTTGCAAAATGCCACAGTGAACCTCTCTGTATCCATGTCTTTGTAGTGTCTTTTCTTGACAATGGTTCACTCTCCTCTCTTCCTCTTGATGATGCTTCACTCAACAGAGCCCTAGGGATCATCAGTTTTACAAAGAAACATCTGCGAGATTATTGAATTATTGAGACAGGCTCCATTGGTAAAGGGGAAAGTGAACTGGAATACAGGCCCAGATCCCAAAGCTAAATTTTTTCTCACAAAAATCATGTCTTGGACCATATGATACCATATAAAATATCACGTTGAATGCTCTGACTCAGCAATAACAGATTGCTCACAGTCACTGTATGAAAATCTCACTCTGACATTTTTCTTCTAGCTATTCTCAAACCCCAGCATATATTTGAATGTTGTCCAATTTTAACCAAGCTCAGCATGCTTTCTCATTGCCTTTTCTGATCTCTAGTTATTTCATTTTCCTGGTATGTGCGGCTTGATCTCTGCACTTCAGTCTTCCCTGTCCCCGTTTGCCAGATCCCGGACCTACTTCAGATCAATGCAGCGGCCTGCTCTATGGTCTCAGGTCAACTTCTAAAAACCAGCTTAGGGGCGCCTGGGTGGCACAGCGGTTAAGCGTCTGCCTTCGGCTCAGGGCGTGATCCCGGCGTTACGGGATCGAGCCCTACATCAGGCTCCTCTGCTATGAGCCTGCTTCTTCCTCTCCCACTCCCCCTGCTTGTGTTCCCTCTCTCGCTGGCTGTCTCTATCTCTGTCGAATAAATAAATAAAATCTTTAAAAAAAAATAAAAAAATAAAAACCAGCTTAATTTGCTGAGATAGGGACGGTCATCCTTCTTCATAAAACGCACCTGTTGTACATAGTTATACATCAGAATTTTCTCACATGCAAAAATTGAATATGAAAAACTGACAAAATCAACAAAATAATAATAGCTAAGAATAATAATGAATTTAATTCATTACTTGCCTTACCCTGGGCCAAATTCTTTGCATGCTATTTATCTTTTAATATTTCCAATATTCCGATGAGGCTGTTACTATCATTGAGACCATTTCATAGGTTAAATAACTTGGCAAAAAATGTTTATCTGTAAAAAAAGAAATAGTAATTTCAATTCAGGTCTGTCTGGCTCCAGAGCCCAGATATACTATTATTCCTCCTCTAGGTGAATAATCAGGAGCTTAAGCATAATTTCTATTATACTGAGGGACAACTTATCTTTTTATAAATGTAATGTCTGAAATATTAATGGAAACAAATGTGGAAATAGATTCCAATGTATAAATTCCTATGGTTTACAATTTCTCAGGATTTTACCCAATGCTTAGAGAGAAGACATACTGTGTACAAAACTATTATTGTGTCTGTTGCGTTAATCTATCTTGCATGCTATTTTAATTTATGGTTTCTGGAATTAAATAGAAAATTATTGCTAATTTATCACATTGACCTATTGAGGATAGTTCTAATTTGAGATTCGTATGATACATAAACATTTGGGAACCATAGATCTAGGATAAAATATGTAGAATGTGTATTGAGATAGAATAATGAGACCCATTTAGAAGGCAGATTTAATATGAGAAGTAAAGCAATAGTGGGAAAATTCAAGACTGCACGGGGTTAGACAAGTCTGCTTCTCATAATAAGCACCAATAATAAAATCCCACCTGTAGGTCAAATCATTCTAGTATGAATATGGTACATGTGACCCTCAGCCTACTAGAGAAATCTCTCAGCATCTGATGTTGGCTTTGATAAAAATTTCATTATTGTTTTAATAATATTTTATCAGTCTAATATTCATTGTTTTCACAATTTATTTTATTCGACAAATTAGGAGATGATTTTCAGAGTTTCAATAAATGAAATAAAGTCTTCTGAATGAGAAAACACCATCACTGTGGCTTAGGAAAACAGGCAGACTGTGGTAGGATAGAAGGCATAATTGCATGCTTTGATATTTATGATGAAAGACCAGGGCTGAAAGAAAAATGACAAAAATGCTATCTTAGCCCTTTATGAAACAAAGAAAACCTGAAGGTCGTGCAATAGTAATTTTCATCATTCCTTCCAAAGCCTTGCCAAGCTTTGAAAATTCATATGTAACAGCAGCTAGTGTTTCTAAGTGAAAATACATTGAAATCATCTTGGGATACATAGTCTATTAAAGGAAAAACTTCATTTTCTTCCCATAAAGAAAGTAAAATTTGATTTCAAAACCTGATATTGACTCTATTTAAATAAACATATTTTTCAGTTCACACAATATTGTGTTGTATGGCTCTTCTTTCTTTCCTTCTTTCTTTTTCTTTCTTTCTTTCTTTCTTTCTTTCTTTCTTTCTTTCTTTCTTTCTTTTTTCTTTCTCATGAAGCATAGTTATTTAAAACTCAAGAGTCACATAGAAAATATATTCAATAATCTCCTGAAAATTATTTTGTTAAAAAAAATCACTCTCTAGACTAAGAGTAGGATGAGAAATTTAAAATGCCGTTGTATTTTTTTTTCCAATTCTACAATGGATAATATGAAAATTACAAAAATACAAATTTTCTCAAGAACTTGAAGTGAAATATTCTAAATATTTAAAGTTTTTTTATAAAACTTTCTCTTCTATATCCGTTGAAGATATGATAAGGGAACCAGAAGTTTTGCTTTCTAAAATAACTTATTTATGTACATTCATATATTCACTGACTATGGCTTTCACTATTTCACTACTGAGAAGCATACGACGTTTTTAAATGATTCCCAAACTCATTTTCTCCAATCTAGGTATACAGAAGTGAGCCAGTTTCACAGCAGGATTAACTGCTTTAGCCTAGTCCCAATATATGTCTAAAATAATAAGTGCAGAGGTAGCAAAATATTTATTTCCTTTCATGTTATCTCACTTTCAGTAATGCTTATTTAAAAAAATATATTTATCCCCTATGTATGAGTATCTCTTTTTTTCTCTGGAATTCCCTACNCTATTGTCAAAAACCATAAAGGAGAGTAAATTAGTTGGTGGTTGTGTTGTTTTTCTTTTTCTTCTTCCTTCTTTCTCTTACCAACACTGCTTATTTAAGAAGATTTTTTATTTCTCAGAGTCCATAGTCTCTCATGCTTTAACTGAGGGCTTCAGAGGGGAGGGGGGTGGGGGAATGGGATGGACTGGTGATGGGTAGTGAGGAGGGCACGTGTTGCATGGTGCACTGGGTGTTATACGCAACTAATGAAGCATCGAGCTTTACATTGGAAACCAGGGTTGTACTGTATGGTGACTAACATAATATAATAAAAAAACATTAAAATAAAAAAATTAAAAAAAGAAGATTTTTTAAATAGGAGAAGCATAATGATTATTGGAAAAAGGAAGCTATGACTCTAACTCGTCCAATTACCACTACATGAATGTGCCAGACATCTGGGCTTGATATTGCCTCTTTGAAACAGCTGTTACCTTTATTTCTCTTATGTCTATCATTCTTATGAAGTTTCCCGGGAAGGCCTTAGCGATTCTTTCTCCATCCTTTCATTTAGATGTGCTGTAGCTAGAGAGTACTATAGAGAGTTACTTTCAGAATCTTCTTTATTGAAAAGTAAAAAACAAAAACAAAAAAACCCACAAAGCCCCAAACAAAATCAAAGTAGAATTCTGAATTTACGGTGTACTTCATCTAAATGAGAATGAAAGAAGTGATGATTACTAAAATAAGGTTGAGACAAAAGCATGGGTATTAAGGAGGGCACATATCGCATGGAGCACTGGGTGTTATATGCAAATAATAAATCATGGAACATTGCATAAAAAACTGGGGATGTACTGTATGGTGACTAATATAACAAAATAAAAATTATAAAAACAATAAAGTCACTTTATAGATAAGCAGTTTTTTTTCTAAGACCATACATTTACAGTTAAGGTATATATATATAAATGTCTCAATTCCAAAGAAAAGTCCTATCCCAACATTTTCAGAATCTAAAACAAAGTCAAATCGTGCATTTCTTTTCAATTACTATGCAATCATAACCTTATAAGAAATATCATTGAGGTAATACCTGTATATCCAAACAAAATTTGATTTGAATAATTTGCAAGTGACAAAGTTGTCATTTCAGTTCTTTTTTTCAGTGGAAGTGTTTACATGGAATACTTACTCTTTGGACTGTTAGGCATAAAATTCAAACAGTGTATTTGAACTAAACATTTAGTTCTCTTTAGCATGTAGTCTAAACAATTTTCTTGTGAAAATGATTGCTCGGCTAACCCACTGATGAGAGACACTGTGAAGCAAATGGCATTTTCTGTCATTGCCTAAGTTTTGCTTTTGAGAAATAGAGTAGAAATTCTTATTGTTTTTGAAATAGCATAAGTAGATTGTTTTTCAAATAGCCTAAAACACTTATATCTAAGCTTTGGTAGATTTCCTCTACTTTATACTGTGTTAAACAAATTATTCTTTCCATGTTTTAAAGGGGAGTCTTGGATATACAACACAAAATACAAGTTGCACACAACAGGCTGACCCACGTCCCACTTACCCCAAGAAATTAGAGATGTCATGGGTCTTAGGAGGTAACAGGAGTCCCCCTATTTTGAATTACATAATTGAATTTTTAAAAGATTTGGAGAGGAGCCAAAGAGACAAGATTCTTTTACCACTACACCTTTAGTGAGTATAAAGGGAAAAATTTAAATTTATACTAAATTAAGTGAAAAGTGCAGTTATCTTAATGCAATAGACTATTAAGGCAAGATACTTTTTTTCCGACTAAATTTGGAATCATGAAATCCAGAAAGATTGATGTTCATATTAATAAAATAAAGAAAAAAAATAGATTATTTACGTGAAGGAATATTTTACTGAGAGAATTCCAGAAAGTATTTTAAGGAGTGGGCTAGAAAATGACTGCTTCTTTTAGATTTGAGCATGCGTGTATTTAGCATTGCATATAGAAATTTGCTATGGATACTATTTTCTTGCTGTTAATATTAGTAAGAATTAACTATTGTGGAACAAGTTTGGCAGAAGCCATGGTCTGTTTGAGAGACTTTAGCTGAGTGGTAACTACTTAATCTTTAAGAGTGTAGCTAGAATTTACCCCTAACTAAAGCTGAGTACCAGGATGAGAGTGTGTTCCGTAAGGAGAGAAAATTATAAAGAACGTTGAAGAGAGAAGCCAAGAGGACTTGAAGTCATTAGGTATTTCCATGGATGTATTATGNNNNCCCCCCCCCCCCGAAAAGGTGTAATGTGTTTAGGAGAGTGGTTGGTTATTCCCAAATTCCTTAAACCAAGAAATGCAGGTGGCTCTTTTATGCTCTCATGGGTGCCAGAGTGCCATCTAGTGGTGGTCAAGGTGAACTAAAGGCACCTGACCCTCATGATGTAAAGAACTTAACAATAGGGACCAACATTTGAATAAACCTTTTACTCTGTTGATGTAATTCACTTAATTTCTTCATAATTTAATAAGGTTAAAATACGAATAGAAGTTAAATGAATGTAAAAGACTCCAGAATTTAATCGATTCCATTGTCATGAAATTCAGATTTTTTAAATTTCTCAATATGTCTTTTTTTTAGAAAGAGAAAGAGTGCGGGCTTGCATACGGACATGTAGGAGGGGGAAGTGGTGGAGGGAGAGGGAGAGAGAGATTCTTAAGCAGGCTCCATGACCATCGTGGAGCTGGTGGCAGGCTCAATCCCATGACCATGAGATCATGACCTGAGCCAAAATCAAGTCTGAGGATTAACAGACTGAGCCGCCCAGGCACCCCTCAGTATCCTTATTTTTAAATCATCTTTGTACAAATGTCATATATAATGATGCTCTGTTTAAACATTTACTACTTTGTGTTTCTCTTGAACTGATTCACAATACTCACATAAGTCTTTCATATATCACGTCATCTCCTCTCCACAATTTTTTCTAAGTCCATGTGCATTGGGCAAAACATTATAATAAATAGTTTTTGAAAGTATCTCCCCTTCTAATAAAGCCAGCATAATGTTTACAATACATGGAAATATTTGATACTTGTAACTTTTTGCTCTACAACTGCATAGAAATGAGGATCTGTTTAAAATATATTAGTCATGGGTCCTATAAAAATAAATATAAAAAATAGTTTACTTTGAGGACAATTCTAGACTGATTTCTTGTTCCTTACAATAGTTTTTGAGTAATTTTATTATTATAAGGCTCAAAATGATTCCAAATAGAGACTTAGAGAACAGTGTGTCCAACTTGTTGTTATTGTAGGAAGAACACTGATTTGTAGCCAGGAGACTCACCTCAGTCTTGATTAGCTTCTGACCTTACGACAACAGTCACCCCACTTTTCCTCCTCCTCTTTATTTCATCTCAAAATGAGATAATGCTTCTCAACAGAACCACTTGGGGATCCCTGCCCAGAATCTACTATGTCTGAGAAGGCAATGTTAGGCATCGCAAAATGCATTGGACATTTTGACTGAGATTTCTGTAAGGTTTTCTTGAAATCAACTTTATTGAGGTATAATTTACATACGATAATATTAATCCATTTAAAATGTGCTTGTTGAGGTCATGAAAGCACATACCCATGTAACCATGGCCACAATCAACATATAAAACAATTTATCACTCAGAATATCCTTCATGACCCCTGTAATCAGCCCTTCCCCCACGCCCAGACTTCACTGAATTGTGATTCATGTATTCTCTGTTCATGCTCCTTACATATCCCTTACTCTTCTTCCTTGAATACTTGAATTTGATTATTAAATTATATGTTCTCGTAGGTGATTTTCAACTCAAAAGTGCTTTGATTTAATCATGTTTATGTAATGAATTTGATCATTGCATGCACTACCTACTTCATGGCCATAAACCTCAGCCATAATCCAGATCAGTAATCTTAGTTATGCGTACCACTAGTCACACACACACACACACACACACACATGCATATATGCACACACAAGATGAAAGGAGACTGAGAATAAAAGAGACTTTAGAAATACATCAGCTAGTGTGCCTTAAACTTATCTGGTGCTGTATGTCAATTACATTTCAATAACACTGGGAAGAAAAAAAGAAAGACATCAGCTAAATGCTGCAAGTGGATGTTGGGTACTTATTTGAACCAACCAATAATAAGGAAACATATGTTTGAGTCAGTCAAGGAAATATGATTATAGAATGGATATTAAGGAATTAGTTTGATTTGTGAATTTAGTTCAATATGCGAAGCCACGATAATTATGTAAAAAAAATAGTCGTAAAACTATTATTGGGGTTAACATTTAATAAAAGAAAACTCTTAAAAAGAAAATTTTCTATTACTAAAGAAATAAGTATTCAAAAATACATTCAATTCTGAGAAATCTTATTATGGACAAAAATCAAATTCAAAGTAGATATTGAAAGTTTCCGCACAATAGAAATTCTAAGCTTAAATTTATAATGGCTCCAAAATGGATAACATGTGAATAGCTGATACATTTGTGTATCAACATCTATTAAATAGTGTGTGGTATTCAGGTAATCAACAAAGGCTGGAGAATTCACACACTGCAGTAGCTAAACAGAACACATTCCACTAAACTTCGAAAATGTGCAAAGTTTCTATATCCACATGTGTGTATGCATATGTGTATACATGCACATATACTATTTATGTACTTTTCTATAAAAGCACATAAAAGAAAAGGAAATGATCATGTCCTTTAATGAAAAAAAAAGGAAATTTAAAGTTAAACTGTATTAAATTTACATTAATAGTACGCTTTATATAATTTCTGAAACAGTTATATGTTCTTGACAATTATTTGAAATTTAGGAGAAATTCTTTCATTGATTTCTTGACTTTCCCTTCCTACTAAATAATCTAATAAGGATGACTTCAAACTTGTAAAATTAATTTGCTCCACAATTTTAGAAGTCATGGAATAATCTTGATATTAATTACAGCTCATATTTATCTGCATAAAGACAGACACTACATTTACAGTATCTCAACTTGAAAATAAATTCTTGTCTGCTTTCTGCAATTGCTGGATAAAGTCTATAACAGCAACAACAGAAAAATGGCAAAAATTAATGCAGAAGAACCAAAACGTTGTTCAAATGGTAATTATTTTCTTCAATATATAAAGCCTAAGTGATTTGGCGATCTTTAGAAATGATGGCCTTCAAGATAACGTTTGACTTAGCAGTTTTCACATTAAACTACAATATGTGATAAGAAATGTCCTTTTGTATTTCTTGCAATAGCATAAATGTTTTACCAAAAGAAAAGGTTTGTGGGACTTACCCTTTTTTATTAACTGTTTGTTTAAAATGGTGCATAGATGACGTTTGTCATATAAGATCAAAGTTTCAAAAAGAATCACAGAAATTACTATTCTGTGTCTAGATTTATATTAATTTAAGACTGTTTTAGTATACTTAAGAGATTACACGTATGTCTACAGAAAATGAATAGAATAAAAACTATAAATGTATTTTTATATTTTCTATTCTACTTGGTATTGCTTTAAGGTTGTTATGGTGATAAATACAATTGTGGACAAATTAAAAAGCCTGCATTTGCTTTGTCTTATGTTATATTCTCAATGTCCATTTTTTAGTTTTAGCATTTTCAAATTGGATACATTACATATTTACCTAACATTTTGTGTAGAATTTCATATTATGTGCATTTTGAGGTATTATTCAGTGATGGTATTGGAATGAATATTGGAGAATGTTGAAAATGCTTTAATATATTTATCCAGTAATTAGGTCATAAATGCAGATATGAAATGTATTATGACAAGAACCTAAAGACAACAAAAATTATTTCACTTTATTCTATTATTGCTTTGTTGTTTTGACTATTCTTGGAATAACTGTGCAACAGATTAAGTCTGGAAATTCTTGAACTTGAGGTTATCACTGAACACATACGTTTTCCTCAAAATAAAAGAGTGTTTTACTGAAAAAATGGTGTTTAAACTATTTTTTTGAAACCCTAATAGATATCAATTGAACAAGAAAGTCATATCCTTGAACGACATTATATTATTATACCAGTTGAAAGTTTTAAACTCATCTTTATAATAATAGTAACAATTCTCAATAAATACCTTGAAAAAGGTGCTATCTGGGGCGCCCAGGTGGCTCAGTCAGTTATGTGTCTGCCTTCAGCTCAGGTCGTGATCCCAGGGTCCTGGGATGGAGTCCTGCATTGGGCTCCCCACTTAGCGGGGAGTCTGCTTGTCCCTCTCCCTCCGCCCCCATCTTCCCCACTCCCCACTTTGCTCTCTGCTCTCTCTCTCAAATAAATAAATAAAATCTTAAAAAAAAAAAAGAAAAAGAAAAAGGTGCTTTCTAAGATCAGATATTGTTGAATCAGGAGCAGTTATATAATGATATTTATTACAGTAGAATTCATATTATAGCAATTAATAGCATTCTTACTACTAGCTTTCCTTAAGTTTATCTAAATTGTGTACACTATGATATTCTTCAAAACAATACCAGTTAATCATGGAAAAAGTAGCACATGTTCCTTACACAAAAATTTTTGAGAATCCTAGTGTTTAACATTATGTTGTAGTGCGTAGGGGGAAAATCTTTATCAGACATTTTTCTCCACTCTTCTTATTGGAGTAAAAGATGGGAAAAAGGAGGATGTCATTTCCCAGCAATTTCGTCTACAGCGTGCTTTAAAAAAAAAAAAAAAGTATTCTAATCATGCATCTTAACACCCTGTAGAGAAACTAATCTGCCTTCATAGAATCTTTAAAATAGTCTACTTGAAAACCAAGGGGAAGCTAATAGACAAGAATGAGACTCCGAAGACCAAACTTCTGCTAGAAGTTTGAAAAGGTAGAATGGGGCCGACAGTTCAGACCACTAAACAATATAGACTTGCCACAGTGCAGTATTCCAGCAAGGACTGCTTACAAGGACTAACCTATTCGTGTTTACAAAGTTCTAAGTTTAAAAAGGACACAAACCAAACAGGAGAAAAAAAAAAAAAAAGCAAAATAAGCTTCCATTTGAAACATCAAAAAAAAAAAAAGGGCAATACTTCTGAGAATTCTTGGTTGTTTACAAACTCAACATTCTAATGTTTTCATCAGAAGCTTATTCTGGGAAGTAAATGAAGTAATCTTTTTGGAAAGTAATAGGATTTTATTCTCATGAGATTCCCCCACAGAGAGGTGGCCAGTTCCTTAAACCAACCAGTCAGGTATGATGATACCTCAAGTCCCAACTGCTTGAAGCAAATAAATAATAAATGAAGATGGTATTTGAGTCTGAAAAAATCATCTGCGAGGTCAAGAACCTCCTTTTTGGGAACTCTGTAAGATGTGTCATGCAGAAACAAGAGTTAAAGGTTGGCAGCTTGACCACACACTTTAGTTTGGCTTATAAACTGAAAGTGGCTTAGCCCAGCACCAGAACACCAACCGCATCACTGAAGTGGGGTTTTTTTCTTCTTCTTCTTTATCTTTCTCTCTCTCTCTCTTTTTTTTAATAGTATGAGTTCTGCTTTCATTCTGGGATAGCTGAGAGTCAGAAATCCCGGGAAGAAAAGTTAGCATTCTTAGTGAGCACAAACCTGCTGCTAAGATGGTATTTTGTATTGATTTTTCCTGAAGCCTGTAATCTTGAAAGCTTGTAACATAGGATGAGGTAAATATCATTTTATTTGCTCAAATAGGTTTAGATTAGATTGAGATGAAAAACTAAGGACAGGCCAAATTAGGACTGAAAGCAGCAATTACAGATTATTGTTTCCAGCAGTAACTAGAATGGGTTATTTCACTGATAAAAAAGGTTTATTGAGAGAAAGAATTGGTGATTTTCTTTATTTTCTAAAACAAAAAAAAATAGGTAAAAGAAACACATAAAATTAAAATTATGTGTGAGGGTAAAAATAATCAGTCTTCTTCTAAATCAAAGCAGAACTCTGCTATGTTAAGTTACCCTATAACTAATATAAGCCCAAATGTGGGTTGTTACAATGCGTAGACCAATAAACCAGTACAATGCAGTTTTGATTATGCAAGGATACTATATGTGATATCTTATTTAGCTTAAAAAAATCTCTGAAGCTTAAAGCATAAAACCATAAAGCAAGCTCTAAAATTAATTCTCTCAATCACATGATTTCAGAAAAAAAAATGTGTACAAAACCATTCAAATGATACAACAGGGCATGGAATTTAAGAGGTTTAACCCTGTCTTCTCTCAGAGTCTGTTTTATTTCTTCATCTTCGGAGCACTTCAAACATAGAAGCTGTTATTCCGTCTTTAGATCAGTAAGTTTGAATTGTTCTACCTGTCATTCTGCAGCGACTAGCACAGCTAGATGTCATACAGTGATCGTTTGCACTTCCATTCTTTCACCTTAAATGGCAATCATTCGGTCCTTTTGATTTGTTTCTTTTATTTAGCCCTGAAGTTTTTACACTAGAATCTCATTAAAGCTGAACTAGTGTACTCCTGTCAAAAAACTAATGGAAAAAAGTTTAAAAGTGAAATGTGTCCCCTCTATTGTCACTACTAGAGAAGTTGCATCTATCAAGATTTCCCAAGTTTAGCGCTTTGGTTTGTTTTATTGAGTCTGCTGTCTCTGACTTACTCTCTTCCTTTTCATCTAGAAAATGAAGAAAACCCAATGAAGCCAGGTTCGCTTATGTTAAAAAAAAAAAAAAAAGGACAGGAATATTTAGAAATATTCATCTTACCTTTGGTTCTCTACCGTTAAAAAAAGAAAAAAGGACAGAAATATTTAGAAATATTCATCTTACCTTTGGTTCTCTACCATTGAAATGATCTATATGTATGTATGTGACTGTGTGGGTGTGTATTTATCTGGAAAATAACACTAATTTTGACATCTAAACAGATTCCGAATTAGCAAGGCAGTTTGCATTTATAATCTGGGTTCAGAAACAAGTGCATCCAAATAGATAACTTAATGGTTTATTATAAAAATGCTTGTAGGAAGTCCTACAATTTCTTTCATAATCAAGAAAATATTCTTCTTATAGGACAAATAATTTATGATCAAGATGAGAACATCAATTAGGACTAAAAATGGGAATTAGAGGAATAGTTCTTAAATTGCATAGGATTTATTTATGCATAAGTATGTAACATTGTGTTCAGGAAAAAAAAAACATCATCTGGGTCATATTCATATAATCGAGGCACCACAGACAATGACAAATATATTCATTCAACATGAATCTCCTTTCATCATGTGCTGCTGTTCGGAAAGATAAGTGAAATAGATTGTTTGGAGGCTGATCCCTTTCTGAATTCCAGAAAATAAGATAAGTGTCTTCAGAACGCTGGCAAATTAATCCCAGTGAAATTATGAACCACTGACTACAGATCCAGCCAGAGAGGAAAGGAATGGCAGGGGTGATTGTTGTAATTTTAAAAATACTTTTTCTATTCGTGCTGTATTTGTTAGTTGATACCGTAGAATGGTTTGCTCCTAAATTCTTCCTCCAGAGATGAGATATCCAATATATCTCAGTTGGATTCATAGGGTAAATGCAGAATATTTATGATTGCTAATGTTGCTGTCTTTTTTTTTCTCAACACATATGGATAGGATGTGAGATTTAGAACTGCAACGCAATTTCATTATCAATCTCAAATATCCTTATGTTTTAGTCATACGTTTGTAACTAATTTGATTGGTATACAAGTGAATACATTCTTAAATATATTTCCTGATGAAAAAAATGAGATTTTAGAAAATATATTTTTCTCTCACTCATTTTAAATATCTTAGACTACCTAAAGCAAATTAATATTTTGTAGTGATTTCCATAAAGAAATCTCTGGATTATATACAATTAAATTATTTATTAAGAATTCTAATGCTTGCAAGGAACAAATTTAAAATGCATCCTAAGTACAAACATATAAATAAAATTAGGACGTTTAAATTCAAGAAAATGTACTGTGTGGCTTAAGGTGGACCTATGATTATGTACAATGTATTATACACATACACACATGCATATATTATGTTTGAAAATACACAAGTTTAAAAAAGAAAACATTAAAAATCACATGTGTTACAGAGCTACCATGACAAATAGAAATTATTTGTCTATATGCACCTTTTATCCAGAGTTTTAAATTTCATATGTAGATGTGAACAGTAGCTATTATTTTTCTGAGATTAGAAGCAAATATTTGAAATATGATCACATGTATAATTTCACTTGATTACGTTGACCAGGTTATGTTTTTTTTTTTAAAGGTTTCTATTAGATGTACAAGATTCTTAATGACAAAAACCAATTTCTTTCATTTTCCTTCAGTGACTTGATCCCACCAGTGAGTTGTTTCACTTTCTACTAGAGAGAGAGCCTAAATGAATGATGAGAAGTCTCAAGATTAGACTGGAGAACTTTAATGTCTGTGCCCTTGTCCAGGGTCTTTCCACTAGGTTATGCTGCTGCTCCTTTGGAGAGTAAAGCCAGACCCACCTGTGTGGCCTGAGAGATGCTTGTGCTTTCAGAGCCCATACCAATGAAAAGAATGCTGCCTTTTTCTTCTTCTTCTCAGAAGGTTGAAAAACCAACAGTGCCACCACGAAACAATTTGGGTGAAATTTTGTAGAAATTAAACATGCTGTGCCATACACTGAAAAACTAGAGAAAATAAATTTTTATTTGAATTAAGAAAATGCAAAGAAATTGCTTCTCTGTAGTTGGAGGCCTGCTTGGTTTTGAATATCTCTGCAGGTGCCTGAGCTCGTTGCTGTATATTAAACAATAAGAAATACAGTAACAAAATCAGCAGGCAAATAATATAAACAGAACTAGTGAATGCTGTGCCAATTTACCCAAGCAATTCTCCCGATATGCCATGGTGATTATTTGAAATATCCCTGTTGTTTTCCCCAGTTTGCTTATTCCAATCTAGCATACATGACTGACAAGTTGGAAATATTGGTTCCAATTGTAGATACCAGGCAGAAACACAAAATAAGAGATTCTATGATATTGAGGGTAAAATTATACTCTAGAGATAACAGTGAAAAGACAAAATGGAAAAAAAAAGTCTTTTTTACTGTTGAACATGAGAGCTGGTGTTTAGATTCAGGTGTTTTGGATTTTTTGAAAACAAGCTATGGTTGAAATTCACTTTGATTTTTTTTTTTCTGGTAAAGCTATTTGAAATTTCTTTATAGTCCTTTCTACTTTTGGAAATTACAGTGCGTTTGTTGAATCAAATGTTCAGTGTTGGTATAAAGTACAGTCCTCATCTCAGTGAAGTTATCAAAGAAAGAGTCAATCAGTTGAAAATGGATGGATCCGAACTGACTGACCAGGTTTTGTCTGAAATTAGAGATTATTCCTAGAGATGTGAACAAGTATTAAAAAAAGTATAGTGCAATTTAATATTACACAGATTTGGTGCCAAGAAGAATCTTATAATAGCCATAGGATAGATTTTGCCTTATTCTCTGAAGGCAAATTATCCTGATAATCTGCATTTTTAAATTCAGTGAACTAATAAGTGTTCTCAAAGTATGTGCTTCCTACACACTAGATTATAATTAACCCTTTTCAAAATGTAAAACAAATACACTGAATTGACAAGTACAGTTTTCATTGTGCCAACAGTTGGAAATTGATACAGCATTCTGTGTATCTTTCTCTACACTTTGAACTCCCCCCTTAAGCCTCAAATTTCTGTCTGGCCTCCTTACATCAGCCCCAGAATTTTTAGGAATGAAAACAATTGATTACTCAATTTGGTCCATTCACAATTGTTTTAAAATTATTGATCGATTTAGGAGCTCTTGCTATGTATGTTCAAAGGTTACACAGGGCAATATGAAGCTGGAGGAACTAGCACTCAATTTTACATGTGTTTGTAGCTAGTTGAAGAAAGTAGGTCTGTTCACTGCTAACTTCAATACCACCTTCTATTTTGAAACTGACATATATAATAAAATACTGAATTTTTACATGAGGGGGTGTTATTTTTGTCACAAATGAGAGTTCAAGGAGTAAGTGAAGACATAAGGGATGCTTCATGCAGAAGGTAAACAATAAGCTTAAACAAGTTATATGGATAGATTTTGAAGAAGCACAATTAAGGATAAAATACACTTTTTATTAGTAACATTCTGGGGAGATGGTGTGATGAACAAATATTATGTTAAGGAGAAAATTCCCTGAAACAGCATATCATAACTCATATGATTTTACAGTTGCCAGAAATAAGGTACCTAGCCAACTTTTCCCATCCCATTCTAATTTGTAATTGAGAAAAGGAAATTTCCACTCTTTTGCTTTCTCCATACTTTTGTGTTAATTGGTAAAACCGAAAATGAGCAATTACTACCATGATAACAGTAATTGCTGCTAGGTTTTACATGCCAATTATTAATTTTTTTTTTTTTTTTTGACAAATGCTTCCAAGAAACACATATAAAGAAATGATGGTCAGGATCACTGCAAACTCATCTTTTCAAAATCTCAGGCCCTCAACTTTGAGGGATCATCTTTTCTTAATCAATTCACTCCTGTATTTCTTTCAGTGACTACTTCAGATCTTCATTACTCTTCTCAAGAAAACACCACTTAATATTTGTCTCCATAATTTTCTACTTGCTTTCTACTACATCAAAAAAGAATGATTATCAGTCTTGAAGAATGAGGGGTCTGTTCCTCTGTCTACTTAAACCCAACTCCTTCACAAGTGTTTCTTTCTACACCCCAAACTCTGGCCTCCAATCTCCTGTCTAAATATTTCCTCTCATCTGGTTTTCAGTCAAAACACCTATTTGACTCCCTCTTTCCTATAAACCAACAAAGGAAAGAAGGAATAAAGAGAAATAACTGTTAAGATTCCTTTTACATGTGGGCTTCTGTGGAGAAGCTTTCTTGTGCCCAGTTTATGTTGCTGTCTGTGCGTCTGTAGTGTCGATATTATTCTTCCCTGAAATGCCAGCTTGCATGTTTGTCTCCTCTGCTAGACTGTGGGTACCTTGAGGTCAGCTCTGACATCTGAATCACTGTTGAATTGCCAGTGCTTGGTAGAGTGTTAGGTAAATATTTGAGAAGCAAATCAATGAACACTGGGTTATTATATTTTTTTAAAGACTTTATTTATTTGAGAGACAGAGAGAAAGAGAAAGAAAGAGAAAGCACGAGCTGGGGGAGGGGCAGAGAGTCAAGCAGACTCCCCACTGAGCACAGAGCCCCACGAGGGGCTTGATCCCAGGACCCCAAGATCATGACCTGAGGCAGAGTCAGATGCTTAACCAACGGAGCCACCCAGGTGCTCCTGGCTTATTATTTTTCTGTTCCTTTATACTCCTTTGCATTTTCCAAATTTTCAAGTATAAACCTGTATATTTTGAATACAAGACAAACTGAAGTAAAAATATAAACAAGAATAAAATGAAGATTATTTTGGAGGAGTCCAAGATGGCAGGGGCAGGAAGATCCCGAACTTACCTCCTCCCACAGACATGGCAAACGTACAGCCACATGTGGATCATTTCCTTCTGAGAAAGATCTGAAAACTTGAACTGCGTCCCCACAACAAATGATAAAAGGACCACATTCAGCTGGGGAGGAGTGGCTGAGACGGTCTCACCAAAAACCCTCACTTCTGAAGTGTCAACACACAATGGGAAGGAACCTCACCATCTCCCACAGGAGCAAAGTACTGGTTCTTTACATTAGGCACCCCTTAGGATCTGCACTGAAGAGACAAGCTCCCCAAAATTCTGGCTTAGTAAACCAATTGGATCTATATCCAACAGACCCAAAGTGCTATAGCAGACTGAGATCCTTCTTTTAAATGGCTTGCATGCAGTCTCACTCACTCTAGGGTGCAGAGCAAAAGCACTAATTTGAAAAAGTCCTGGACAGTATGTAGAGATTCATTTGCTATTCTGGGGCATCTGCTGGAGTGGCAGGGGATAGCTGGTGTTCTCTCCAGAAGCAGAATCTCTCGTGGTCACCATGTCTGCACTGTCCACTTGCCCTGCGAGTGCCGGCAAGGGCACTCGGGCATGGCACCCTTCTGCTGCATCACTGCCATGGGCAGGAGTGAGTGGTTGCAGCACTGTCCCGCAGCTTTGTTGAGACTTCTAATGGCAGGCCGTTGCAGTGATTTCCCACTTCCTGGCAGGGGCAGGCAAGTGTGAATGGTCATAGCATTCCCTCACTGCCTTGCTAAAGCCAGTAAGTGCAGGTGGTCATGACACTCTCCTGCACCCTGGTTGGGGCTGGCAATTATAAGTAGTCTTGGCATTCTCCTGCTCCCATCCTGGGGCCAGCATGTGAGCACAGTATTGCCGAAGCCTGCAGGCAACCATGGTCAAGGCATTTTTCCACTGTGGTTCTGAAGCTTGTAATGTGCCCTGCCACCTACACTCTCCAGCAGCTTTACTGAAACCAGCAGGTCCACACAAACCACCCAGGTCCACACAAACCACCCAGGGGACACCCCTTGTTCGTCTGACCCTGGTGACCAAGGGGATTGGCATTCCTGATCTCCAAGGAATTATATAATGGGAAAGACAGTTTTGGGGAGGCCCAAACCCTCAGGGCACTGAAAAGAGAGCAGCCTGAAACACACCCCCAGTCTTCTTGGGAAAAAGTCAGAATTATTGATCCTGGAACTTCACCCTGCAGGACAAGTTTCAGGTTTCCAACTCATATCTAGAGGCTAAGGCATGCTTCTAGGAATATAAGCAGGGAGATGTTATCCTTATGCACTCTTTTGAGCTCACTACAGCTTGATGAGATCTCCAAGAAAAAGAGGTTATAAATTTATCTAGAGCCCCAATTTTTTAACTGTCACTCAGTGGACACCTCCAGGTCTCCTGATCTGAAAGCCAGCAGGGTTTATGATTGTGACCCCACAGGACTATATATATTTGCATACTTTAAAAGCTACTGACTGAAGGTCTGGCTTCCAATCAGCCTGAGACTAGGTGCAAAATGAGATTCCTCCCGGTGGATCACCGATAGGTTTTGGTATTTCCTTATCAATGTGGCCATATCAATAATAGATAGGCTTTTTAGCCAATCACAAAGGTTCAAGAGACAACCAAGAACTAGGACTAAGGCAAGGGTGAAAAACAGTTTCATTACTTACACAAGGCCATGCCTTTAAGACTGGGAAAGGTAGCTGTTTTGCCTAAAATTAGAAACAAACACAAAGGTGCAAGCAAAATGAGAAACCAGAGGAATAAATTCCAAATGAAAGAATAAGACAAAACTTCAGAAAAAAGGCCTTTAAATAAATAATCTACCTGATAAAGAATTCAAAGTAATGGTCATAAAGATGTTCACTAAACTCAAGAGAAGAATGGAGGAACACAATAAGAAGTTCAGCAAAGATATTAAAAACATAAGAAAATACTATGGAGGACCATAGGGGAAGGGAGGGAAAACTGAAAGGGAAGACATCAGAGAGGGAGACAAAGCATGAGAAACTCTGGACTCCGGGAAACAAACTGAGGGTTTCAGAAGGGAAGGGGGTGGAGGGATGGGGTAGCCAGGTGATGGGTATTAAGGAGGACATGTGTTGTGATGAGCACTGGGTGTTATACACAACTAATGAATCATTGAACACTACATCAAAAATTAATGATGTACTATATGTTGGCTAACTGAACATCATTAAAAAAAAAAAAACAACAAGAAAATACCAAACAGAAGTCACAGAGCTAAAGAATGCAATAAATGAACTGAAAAATACACTAGCAGTATTCAACAGCAGACTGGATGAAATGGAAGAACAGATCAGTTACCTGGAAGACAAAGCATTGGAACTTACCCAGACAAAGAAGGAAAAACAAAAAAGAATTTAGAAAACTGAAGATAAGAGAGATCTACAAGACATCATCAAGTACAGTAATATTCACATTCTAGGGTCTCAGAGGGAGAAGCAAGAGAGATGAGGAAAAAATTTATTTGAAAAAAAATAATGGCTCAAAAATTCTCTAATCGGGAGAAAGAAACAGCCAGGTCAAGGAGGTCCAGAGAGTTCCAAATAAAATGAATCCAAGGAGATCCAAAGCTAGACACATTATATTAAAATGTCAAAAGTTAAACATAAAGAGAAAATCTTAAAAGCAGCAAGAGAAAGGCAACATGTTACATAAAAGGGAAACCCATAAGGTTATGAGCAAATATTTTAGTAGAAACTTTGAGTTTCTTTGCAGAGGGAGTAGCATCACATATTCAAAGTGCCGAACAGCGTGGGTGGGGGGAACCTTCCAACCAAGAATATTTTATCCAGCAAGGTTATCATTCAGAATTGAAGGAGAGAGAGAAGAGTTTTCCAGGTAAGCAAAAATGAAAGGAGTTTATCACCACTAAACTGGCCTTACAAGAAATATTAAAGGGACTTATTTAGCTGAAAAGAAATGGCACTGATTAACAAGAAAACACCCAAAAGTAAGACTGTCACTGGATAAGGTAAATATGTAGAAAAGAAAGTAGATAAATCACTTATAAAATTAGTATGAAGGTTAAAAGATATCAGAAATAAAATTAACTAAAACTACAATAAATGGTTAAGGCTTATATTTTTAAAAGGAGGAAAAATGTGACACCAAAAACATAAAATGTAAGGAGAGATGTAAAAATGGGAGTTTTAGAATGTATTCAAATTTAAGTTGCCATCAATTTGAAAGAGACTGTTATAGGGTGTTATATGTGAACTTCATGATAACCACAAAGCAAAAGCTTATAGCAAATACACAAGAGAAAATGAGGAAGAAATATATAAATATAACACTAAAGAAAGTTATCAGACCACAAGGAAAGAGAGAAAGAGAAGAAGAAAGGAACAGAGAAGAAGTATAAAGAGATCCAGAAAACAATGAACAAAATGCCAATAAGTACAGAGCTATCAATAATTATTTTAAATGTAAATGGACTACATTCTCCAAGCAAAGACATACAGTGCTGAATGGATTAAAACAAACAAGCAGAAACAAAACAAGATATATCTATGTGTTGCCTATGACAGACTGCAGATCTAAGAACACAGATTGAAAGTGAAAAGATGGAAAAAAAATATTCCATGACAATGGAAACAAAAAGAAAGCTGGCGTGGCTATATGCATATCAGACAAAACAGACCTTAAAGACTAATAAAAGACAAAGAAGAACATTATGTAATGATAAAGGGGTCAATCCAATAAAAAGATACAATTTTATAAATACATATGCACCTAACATAGGAGCACCAAATTACGTAAAGCAAATACTAACAGACTTAAGTGGAGAATTTAACAGCAATAGAATAATAGTAGGGGACTTCAACACCCCACTTACATCAATGAGTAGATTATTTGGACAGAAAATCAATAGGGAAACATTGGCCTTACGTTAGAGCAGATAGACTTAAGAGCTATAGACAGAATATTCCATCCAAAAGCAGAATACACATTCTTCTCAAGCACATATGGAACATTCTCCAAGATAGATCACATGTTAGGCCACAAAGCAAGTCTCAGTAAATTCAAGAGGACTGAAGTTGTGTCAAGCATCTTTTCCAATCACAATGGTGTGAAACTCGAAATTAATTACAAGAAGAAAACTGGGAAAAAAACCCACAAATACATGGAAATTGAACAACTTGCTACTGAACAACTACTGGGTCATTGGAAAAATCAAAAGGAGAAATTTAAAAACTAAAACACAGAGACAAATACTGCACGATTTCACTTATATGTGGAATCTAAAAAAATAAAAAACAAAATAAACAAACAAACAAAATAAAACCCAGACCCATAGACAGATACAGAGAAGAGATTGGTGGTTGCCAGAGGGCAGGAGTGTTTAGGGGCTGAAATAGGTAAAGGGGATCAAGAGGTACAAACTCCCAGCTATGAAATAAATAAGCCACAGGGATGTAATGTACAGCATGGGGAAATATAGCCAATAACATCGTTTTAACTTTGTATGGTGATGGATGGTAGCTAGAATTATAGTGGTGATCATTTCAGTATACACAAAGGTTGAATCCCTATGTCGTACATCTTGAGCTAATAAAATATTATATGTCCATTATATTTCAATAAGAAAAATGAAAGATTATTTGCCATTTAAGATGATAAGTCAATTGGATCTGTAGCCAAAGATGCCAGCTGGCAAATCAGTTGTTTAAACTCTGCTTTTCTAGAAGGAATGCAATACTGTTCTTCAAAATCAAAAGGGAAAAAAGATAGGAAGGTAATTTTTCTAGCATAATATGGAATAGGTCATAAGTTTGTTTTAGGAACAATTGAATAGAGATACAACAAATAGATTTTGTTAGGTCTATATTCTGTATCTCATCTGCTCATAGTTAAATCGGTATTCTTTTGTTATATTGTTTTTATAATTTTAAGTATCCAAATGGCTTGCCAAAATGTATTAATATTTAATACTTATTTTATTTGCAAAACAACAAAATTATCTTTAGAATGATTATTTCTAAATGTAATCAATTAATTTTAGAAGGCAGATCTTGGATAACAAAATAGCACCATCAAGTGGAAGCAAACTCTAATTCCAATAACAACCACCTCATAGTAGTTCCCCAGTTCTTCTGGCAA
The DNA here is from genome assembly GCF_017311325.1 of Ursus maritimus. NCBI lineage: Eukaryota > Metazoa > Chordata > Mammalia > Carnivora > Ursidae > Ursus > Ursus maritimus. The sequence goes on along the minus strand of NW_024427107.1, from coordinate 25,532,868 downwards.
GTGGCTAAGAAGTTTAGATTCATTTTCAGTGATGTGATTGTCAGGTCAGCATTTGAGATGCTCCCTAACCAACTCTACTCTCTTTACTATGGGAAATATCTCTGGTCCTCATCAGTAATAAAGAGTCTTAAAATATTCTCCATTTATCGTGTTTTTTTTTTTACCTCCATTTTCCAAATCAACAAGTAGTTGGTTAATAGCTGGAAATACTGTATATATTTCTTCAAGCATGGCTATTGACACATACTGAGTGCTCAATAAATTCTAATTGATTTATTGGCTAATATAACAGATGGAATTTTCCTCCACATTTTACATTAGTATTAAGTAAAAAACAAAACAAAACAAAAAACAGCCTATTGCTTTTTCTCTTAGCAAAGATCCCATCATTTTTTTGAAAGTTAGAGTAGCAAGACTAAAAGAGGATAAAGGGGAAGGATGTCCTGTAGAAGAATTAAGACGAAGTTGAGCCTCACAATACAATAGATACTCCTAGAGCTGTCAAAGACATTGCACTTGCTTTCCCACGAAACAGAGAAAAAATTAAATTTATAGGTCAGATATAAAGAAAGAAGTATAAATAATATGAGAGAAGATGCTTGAGGGCCAATTTAAATGAAACGTTAAAGTAGAGGTTCAGTTGACCTCCCAATACATGAACATTGCTTTGGATTTATTCTAACAACTCTTAAAGTCAGAGACAATTCCAAAATGATTTGTAATCAGTGGAGTAGCTAGATTGAAATATCAAGATAGGTTTAGAACAAGTATCATCCACATAAAACACTAATGTATAATACTGGTTTTGTGAGTATCCCTCATGTTACAGTAACTGCAGGACATTTTAAGAAACTCCAGGAAGCTGAGGGATACTGTAAAGACCAGAGGGAAAACAGAGAGCTTCATTTATCAAACTCCATTCAATATTGATTTAGTACCATCTGTACTTTCATTATTAAGATTACCTTAAACAGAGAACTGCAAATAGGTAACACACATATGTAAAAATTAAGACACCAGACTCTACAGCTTAAATATCTATAGCTACCCGAAATCAGATTTGTTCTTTTGCTTCATAATACTCACCGAGCATCTAGGAATTGTTCTTAAGCTTACCTTCACAGTGTGTTAGATTTCCATCCTCTAAAAGCTTAGAACATACTGAAACTTTATGTAATAACCTGATTAAAAGCTGCCCTTATACTTTTCCTTAAGGCAGAAGGGGTTTCAATAATCCTGTTTACAATGCAAGGCAATTGCTTTTTTTTTTTTTCTCCCCTACAGCCCTAGTAAAAATCATGATTTAACTTCTTTTTTTTCCTGTGACACTGTAAAACACAATGGCCCTTGTAAAAAGCCTTAGAGATGCCTCTAGAAATATTAGCTCATCTATATGCCCTAGACCATCTAATTAAATAGAAATTGTATGTCTTCAGTATAAAACTCCCTTTGATTAAAGTTAGTCTGGGAATAGGGCTGAGAAGATAATGAATTTCAGTTACCCTATCTACAAAAGTTGCAGTGAAATGGCCCTTTAAAAAAAAATCCCTTAAAACTTAGACACAAATAATTTAATGAAGAGAACTTGAATTTTTCAAAATATTGCTGAATTCAGCTTCAAACCCTCAGTCTATTAATGAAGTGATGTCTCCCTAAAACAATGAAGCCTTTTGTAGCCTTGCAGATGTATTTCTGAAAAAGATTCTATTTAATGCTACATTCCATTGCCCCTTCTTCCTCCCAGTAACTGTCACTGACTGTCAGTTCCTGTGTGGTGGTGTTGCCTATGCTGTCAGATCAATTTTTAGAGATAGGGCAAAGTCACAGTAAAATTCAGTAGTGTAGAAAACTCATTAATGTTGAAGGGGCTGTGTGTGTTATATTCTCCAATGAAGCAAAGCTAGCAGGGATTTTAATAATGATAAATTCAAACATACAAATAGGCAAAACAAACATCATCAACAAATTCTTCTGTGTCTCGGTGAAAGATTGGACGACACAAAAGAGCAAATATGGCCTCTGAAACTTGGCAAAGCAGCATTAGAAGAGTATAGAGGAAAGTAAAAAGCTTCCATAAGCTAACAGGTTCGGCTCTGATTGGGTCTTTTAGGATTGACATAGATAGCCAAGGATTCCAGTTCTTCAGATTTTTGAGAAAATTCTTCAAAGTTCTTGCCATATACAAGTATCACTAAGATTAGATAAATAAAATACATGTATTCAGTGATTTTCACTGGATTTACTCACTTTTTTTGGATTTACTCCTTTTTTAACCTAAAATTTAGCCTCAACCAAAATATTAATATGTATATAATCAGGAGTTTGATATAATAATTTTTCATATAGATATTTTATAGATAGGTAATACATATAATTTATATGTGAAATATACATAGAGGTAAAATTTTAAGATAGGAAAAAGTTAAAATAAGAAAACCTTCATCTGTCCAAATGATCTCATGTGTGATTAGCTTTACTAATACCACAGTTTGGGAAAGTGGGGACCAGTTAACCATAGTTCTATAAAGGGAGAATGTAGTCTTCTATGGCGAGTCAGAAAACAATACCGAAATGTCAAATCAACTTAGTCTGGATGTACTCTGTCCTATATAGAAACCTCCCTATGAATGTACAGCACGCATAGGATCATTCAAAGTTAGAACATTAAAGCAGGGAGACCTACTTCACAGAAGACTTGGTTCACGTGAGACGAACTAGAGATTCAAGAGAGGGCAAGGACTCCTGGCCAGCACTGCGGCTGGTGGAGGAGTGCCCGAGGACCCAGATCTCCCGTTTGCATCAGAGTGCCTTTTACACTTGAATGCTTCTCTTGGTATTGTAAGCAATCAGGCATTGAGACAGAACAGCACAAATGGCCAATTTTCACACCAATAAATATGCACAATGTAAAATACAAATATAAAATATAGTTTAAAATGTATGTTATGGTTAAAACAATAAGATAGCTGCAATAAATATTTTGGAGGAAAAATACAAAGTGATCTCTGTGGTGAAATCCCAACATGATGGTCCAGATGTACAAACTATAGGACAAACTCCAGAGTGTCTAACACTACAATTCATGGTTGTACCACTCTTAACAACTTAAGAGTGGCTAGGTATCATTTGGGGCAGAACAAGAGCAAAATCAGGAAGGTGACGATGGGGTGTGTGTCCCAGGAAAATGGTACAGGATCCAGTCTAAGACGTAGGGAAGAGTCTTGAAAGAACTCTGCAGGGCTTAATTACTGTAAGCCGGACTGGTTTTAGCTGAAGTTACTAGGGCTATAGATGGGGTATGACATTCAAAAATGAAGGAATGAGAAAACAAACTGAGGAAAAATGAAGAGGGATTAAAGAGAGCAAATACCACGCAGAGTGACAAAATATTACTGCTTGAAGATTGGTTTGAAGCTGCTTCGCAGGAGCCCAGCCCACTAATAAAAGTGTTCTGTGTCACTGACATCATGCTACTTTGATTTAGAGACTTTTCTTTTATTCTGCATCTTTATTATTTTATTAACTATTCCCTAGGATTCTTCCTCAGCCTACTTTTAGTTGGAGCTATGTAATTAAAATATCAGTTAAACAAACAATCAACAAACTACCCTATAGTTTAAAGTTTTTACAGTTTTTCCCTACAACAATGTAGATGTGCTATAAAAGTCACAATAACCCCATTGTGCCTCCTTATTCAGTCTTGAATGAATAAATATTTGCTGCTTTGCCCTAGAGTTAGCTTTATTGTTGCCATAGCTAATAATAATCATGAAGATAAAAACAAAGTCTCACATTTATGAAATGTCGTATATAGTTTGCAAAAAAATTGTATTAATTTACTCATTACTATCAGCACTTCTATTCATTCATTCATGCACTCAACAACATATACCGAGCAAACGCTCTCCTATGAGTTCAGGATATGGCAGTGAACAAAAAAGACAAAGTTCTTGCCTTCCTGAAGCTTATGACATTGTGATAAGGGACACGGCCCTTAAAAATCATCCCACTGGTGACCATCAATTATATATTTATATTAATACAGTGACGAGTACATTATAGGAGTTCATTGGTGTTATGAAAGAATAAAATATGGGGACTACTGTCGGCTGCAGTGGATGTAAGGGACTGGATATAGCCTGAGGAACTGTATTTTATTTCATTTTATTTAAAGATTTTATTTTATTTTATTTTAAAGATTTTGTTTATTTGAGAGAGAGAGAACACGATCGAGGGGGGAAGGAGAGGGAGAGAAAGAAGCAGACTCCCCTGCTGAGCAGGAAACCCTACTTGAGGCTTCAATCCCAGCACATGGAGATCATGACCGGAAGGCAGACACTTAACCGAGTGAACCACCCAGGCACCCTGAGGAACTGTATTTTATTGTGAGACCAGAAGAATGAGAAGGAGTCATCTAGAAAGAAAGAGAGAGAGAATAAGGTGCAGGAAATTAGAGGATTAGGGCAGGAAGATCATTCCAAGTAGAAGGAAAAGCACATTCAAAAGTTGATCAGTGGGTGCGAGCATAGAGACTTCAGAAACAGAATGAAGACTGACGTGCACAAAGACAGTGAAAGAGGACAGGCATGGGTGGCCAGGGGGGACGCACAGAGGCGTATGAAGAAGAGAATCTTAGGCAGATTAACAAGCCACATGAAGGTAGATTAAAAAGAACACTATGGGGCGCCTGGGTGGCACAGTCGTTAAGCGTCTGCCTTTGGCTCAGGGCGTGATGCCAGCGTTCTGGGATCGAGCCCCACATCGGGCTCCTCCACTAGGAGACTGCTTCTTCCTCTCCCACTCCCCCTGCTTGTGTTCCCTCTCTTGCTGGCTGTCTCTGTCAAATAAATAAAATAAAATCTTTAGAAAAAAAAAAAGAACACTCAGTATTTCAAGAGCTACAGTAACATCCCTTAATTTTGCATGGGGGTCCATCCTCTGCAGTCAGTTCCCATTGCTCAGATAGAACTGACTCTACTCCTAGCTTGAGGGTGGGATGGAGTCTTAGTTGACCTGATTCACTAGTGTCTCCCCTTCCCTAGCCTTAATGATTGGCTGAAAGGAGGCATGTGGTCTCCTGAAAGCCAGGATACGGGGAGACTGTTAACGCCGCTGCGTTCACGGCAGATAGTCTCTCCACCAGACTGATCCACGGACTTTCTTTGGTAGGTAGAGGTGTGTCTGTGCGTGCGTGAGTACACACACTGTAATCCGTACTGCACTTTACAGGACTTTCAGGACCATACTTTTCAGTACAATATCCTTTGAAATCACTAATGAAATGCACTTGCATACCAAAGGAAAGGGAAATAAGAAAAGAGGGAGGAAGAATATCTGAGGCATCTGAGAGAGACAGATACAAAGAGGAATCATTGAAAAAGAGAACACAAGGAGCTCATTCAGCTCCTCCTGTACTACTCATGACACTATAATGTACTGTCTCTTACGTTGTGTGCATATACTTACATCTTCAATATGATCATTGGCTTTTCGATGCAGGGATTATGTCATATGTATCACATGCAACAGTAAACAGCATGGCCCTAGACCAACAGTAAGGGATCAAGAGTTAATTAGACTTATTTTTAGTGTGAATGTGGTGGCAGGTTGCAGGATGGCACGCAAACTTAAGTTGTTAATAAGAGATAGCAACGTATTCACAGATATGCAAAGCAGATCAAGACCACAACAGAGAAAGAGCAGCTTTCTTTGTTTCTCTCTGTCTCTGTCTCCTCCTGTTTCTCTTTGTCTCTGTCTCTTTCTCCCCGTCTTTATATAATTATATATTGCAATTCTTTAAGACCTATCTGTCTAGAAAGAGGTTAGATGTTAGATATAATATATAGGCATATATTTGATATATAATTAGAAGTTGATAAAGAAACATTGTCACTTAGTGAATTTCAGTTTTGAAAAAAAGGCCAAATGATTTCTCTTGAGTGCACTGAAAATAAAAATTTTTAAAAAGAAGAAAAGAAAAAAAAAAAAAGAATGTTCTCGGTTCAACTGGAGAGAGAAAGAATAAAGCATGTCTTTTTAATCTCTGAAGAACAGAAGCCTTGCTGAATCCTTCTGCTCTTCCCATTTGTGCCCAATGGAGCAGACAAATTCAGAAACAGCCAACATTTATGACTTGGATGTGAATGGTACTGTTTCATAGTGACCATTAAAGAAATATATGATCTTAGGATAATATTCCAAAATTGGTTCTTGTTATTCATACTATAAAATGACTAGAGATCCAAGTAAATTCCACTTGAAGATAAAAGATATTCAGAGTCCATCAGATAGTGATTCTCTGTTAACTTCATGAAAAATGCCTGGTTATTCACATATTAGTAAGTATAGTTCTAAATTAAAGAGATAACTAATATTAATTATTTTAAATATAGTGAGAGAATTAATTTCACTTTATTTTTACACCTTTAGGTATGCCAACACATTTTCTAAGAACTGCTACTTCAAATATTTTTCAGATTCTTAAATAACTTAAACAGGGAATTAGCTTTCAACAGATGAGTATTTTAAATTGCATCCTTTCTTCCTACTCTCCTGACATTCGGTTGTATTTTTCATATGGAGCTTTCTCATAATTGAACTTCTCTACTTGTACAAATTAATTATATCACGGATGTAACATACTTGTTTTCATAATAAAGTGATATTCTAGAATGTCTTAAATAATAAATAAAAACTTACATCTTCCACCAGTATTCATAGATTGGTTATGAGAGAGCAACTCCATTGAAAAGACTATGAAGAATTGAGAATAAGTTCCCCAATGAGCAGAATAATGCTTATGATTGGATCCAAACTTTTCATGTGATCCCACTTAATGTTTTCTCTAAGAAAGAGGAAATTATTGGGATTTTAATCAAGTGGCCTCTCTCTATCAGATTTGAAGATGGAAACAAATGCACCATCATGGGCATATCTGGAACTTGGCATATAGCAAAAAATGGCTTTGCAATCATTTACTAGCTAGAAGTCATTTTTCCTGTTTTGTTCCTCTGTTTGAAATCTACCCTCTCCTTCAGGTGCCTTCTTTCATGGACTCCCATCCACCACACATAGATACTTTTCTACCCACTAAAAGTGATATTATCTCCAGGTGAATGTACAGTTCGTTTAAGGATATCCCTATGAAGAATATTTATTTTACAAGGAAAGTTGGCTTTGAAGATGGCTCAAAGTAAGAATTAATAACAACAACAAAACATCTTTGAGATTAACTTAATATCAATAATTTGGATAAAATTACATTAATATTTACATTTACTGAGCAACTAATCAAACATTGCACAACTCTCTATCCACAAATAATATAATCTGCAATTCAATACTTGAGTTGATTAACAATTCGCCAACTTAGGAAGCTCCTTCTTCCTCATTTCAGGCTATTCTGTTATCCTGTCTGAAATTAAAACCACTGGTATCAACTTTACTGAGCATCTGCTATGTGTGAAAATGTACCAGGTGTATGATATCTACTAAATTACTTATTTTTTATGTTTTTATATTGGTTGACTTTGTAATAGTTTCAGGTTGCAGAAAAATTAAACAGATAGTATACAGTTCCTACACCCGCAATAAAACTTTCCTTATTATTAACATCTTATTTAATATGGTACATTTGTTAGAACTAATGAGCCAAAATTGATACATTATTATTAACTACAGTCCAAGCTTGATTTAATTTCCTTAGTTTTAATCTAATGTCCTCTTTTTTTCCCTCATGATCCTATCCAGCATACTATGTTACGTTTAGTCGTCATGTCTCCGTAGGCTCCTCTTGAATGTGACATTTCTCAGAATTTACTTCTTTTTGATGGCCTTTACAGTTTCATAGCACTGTTCAGATACATTGTTGGATGCCTCCATATTGGAATTTGATGTTTTATCTATGATTAGACTAGAGTTATGGGTTTTTAGGAAGAACAGCACAGAAGTAAAGGGCTATTTTCATCACATTCTATCATGGTTATATTCTATCAACGTGATTCACGTATGTTGATGTTGACCTTGATCACCTGCTGAAGTAGTGTCCATCATCAGGCTTCTCCATTGTAAAATTACTCTCCACCCCTTTTTATATTGTATACTTTGGAAGGACATCACTATGTGCAGCCCACACATGAAAGGGTGGGAAGTTATGCTTTCCCAGCTTTAGGGTAGAGTACCTCCATAATTTATTTGGAATTCCTCTCCACAGGAGATTAGTGTCTTTGCCTAATTTATTAATTTATTCAGTCATTTATATCAACATGGATTCACAGGTATTTACCTTACACTTTGGATTATGGTATAACATAATTTTGCTTGTTTTGTTGCTCTGAGTTTTCCAGAAACTACATAAAAGCACTGTTCTCTGATAAAGTTGCTCCCCATGACAGTAATATACATGAATCCACTATACATGAGTACTGGCATGGAACAATTAAGTAAATAGATGGCAGGTAGCGAGAAACAGGTTTCTCATTTTGGGGGGTAATTTGCAGGTAATCAAGGGGAGGCTAGAATAATCTATGTGGTAATGGGTTGCATTGGAGATATCATAAGAAATCATGGTTAATATATAGATATAGATGGTTGTATATAGAAATACTTACTGATACTTACATATACATGGGTTAGTAGAGTCACATATACTTCTTTGCTCTGCCAGCTGAGAGAGCCTAAAAGAAATGACTCCTCAGTAACAAGCACACCTAGTGCCCAGATCTAGGTTTTTAATACCATTGTCCATTAAAACAAACCAAAGTTCCTTGAAGAAATGGCTGATTTAAGAACTGTGGCAGGAGTTATACAGAATGAGCCTTGTAGTGCCAGAAATTAAGGCAATGCTCAACACACGCACACACACACACACACACCCCACACACACTCATGGGGTTATGTCTCAACTTGGAAGAAGCCAGCTTCCCTATGAGGTGCCCTTGTGGAAAGGTCCATTTTACCAACAACCACAGGAGTGAGCACGGAAGTGGGCTCTCCAGCCTATTCATATCTTGAGATAATTGCAGCCCCGCCTAACAAGCAGTTTGAACCAAAGGCCCCCAGGAAAGCTATGCCAGATTCCTGACTCACAGAAACTGTGAGATAACAAATGTTAGTTGTTTTGTGTTACCAATTTTCGTGTTGATTTGCAACACAGCAATGGATAGCTGTTTTTTTTTTTTTTTTACCCCCTGATATTCCCTGGAATATTATAATCATTTTAGTTTACATATTTAGGATTTCATTTTTCAATTAGAAATATTTATTGCAATTACATCTTTATTATTTTTCTAACAAAATTTTAAAGTTTTTTTTTAATGGGCATTTCTATTTTTATCTTCAATGTCAATTATATTCTATATCCTCACTTCCGTTTTCTCTTTAATTTGAAGAAGTCTCAGGTTTGTCTCTCATTTCATTGATTTTATTTTATTTTTTTGGAACTCAGATGTGTAGATTTAAGTTAATCATATTCCTCATTCATGACACACTGATATTTTGTTAATTCAAAGCCATTGTTTTTAATTTATTATTTTTTCTTTTTTTCCTACATTCATTCTCATCCATCTACTACAGATAAACATCTACTCTAGCTATTCTTTAGATTAGTATGTGTATTCTTACAATATATAGCATTGTTTGGTTGAGTGCTTATATATATATTGAAGTGAGATTTTGATATAATTTTTATTCCATTTCCTCATTTAAAACCATGTTTCTGAGAGGCATCATATCACTATATGTGAAAACGGTTTATTAAGTCTGATTGCTGAAAATTATTCGATTATATTCCCATGCCAGGCATATTATATTTTATATTTTACTTATTTAGTCACCCAAATGATCTTCAAGTCCCTGTTATCAAATCCACTGTTACATACATACTATCATTTCTGTGGGATATATACTAGGGTCAATGTATCTAGGTTCAAGATGTAAATGTACTTACTTTCATTAAGTATTGCAGATTCTGTTCCAAAATGCACCAATTCATACTGCCACCATCTTGCACACCAGATTTTCAATAGTTCTTCAAACATTTACCTTCGTTTCTTCAAACCTGATGGATAAAAAGTGTGATCTCACTGGTCTCCCTCATCCCCTACTTATCCTTCCTCTGCTTATTAGTAAAGTTGTTCACTTCTTTATTTATAAGAAAATTATCTATTTGGATTCTACCTGTTTATTTACTTTGACCGTGGTATAGTTTGATTTGGTTTGTCCATTGGGTTTTTTTTTCTATTTTCTTGTTGATATGAAGGGACTCCTTGGATATTTTTATATTAATTCCAGTAAGTTTTAGTTATTGCAAAAAATCATTTCTTTTCTATCCCCCTATTCTTTAAATTTATCTGTTATCCAAGTTTTCAACTGAATTCCTGTGTTTTGAGAAAGGGCAATAAACTTACCCCATTGGTTTGTGATTTTTGAGTTTTGATTTAAAAAAGTTTTCTATTCCATGGTCAAAAAGATATTTTCCTCCATTTAACTTGTCTATAGAAGTCTTTGATTCACTTGAAGTCATTTTTTTACATTGCGTAAAGATCATCTTTATTTTCCTATTATTTTCTCAATACTATCTACTAATAATTCATATGTTTCCTCTTAATTTGTCATGTAATACCTACCCATTCTTCTTTTGTTTCCCATTCTCCTTTTTTTTTTTTTACTATTTTTAATAGAAATATAGTTGACATACAATATTATTAGCTTCAGGTATACAAAATAGTGAATCAACAATTGTATTACAAAATGCTCACCACAATAAATGTAATTACCATCTGTCATCATACAAAATTATCACAATATTATTGACTATATTTCCTATGCTACACTTTTCACCCCTGTGACTTACTTATTTTGTAACTGGAAGTTTGTACCTCTTTATCCATTCTTCCTTCAATGATACAATTGTCATTTGCAACACAAATAGCTCACTTATTTTTTTATATTTTAATTTTTTATATGTCTTGATATCCAATAGGGCAAGTTATCGCTCTTTAATTTTTTTAATTGCCTCGTTTATTAATGAAACTTTGTTCTTCCATATAAATTTTGGGATTAGTTTATTAAGTAATGTCAAGAATCCTGCTGGGGTTTTTATTATAATTTACTTGAGTTTATAGATTAATTAGGGTGAATCGACATCTATATTATGTTATGTTTTGCCATCCATGCACATCATGTCTCTTTCCATTATTAAGTTCTTCTTTAATGTTCCTTAATAGTCTTAAAATATTCACCATAGAAGACATGTACATTCTTGGTTAAGTTAGTTTTTAGAGAATCCTATTATCTGTTAGAATTTCTAGATGGTTAATTTTGTAGTTGATCTTGTATCTGACAACCTTATTGAAATCTTATATTTCTTCTATTAGTTCATTGATTCTTCTGGACTTTGTAAGTAGACATTCGTATCATCTGCAAATAAGAACAACTTATATCTCTTTATAAGAGACTATATCAACTAGTTAATATTTCATATCTCATTTCACAGCTAATGGTTTTCATTTGTTTTTTGCTAAGATTTTTTTTCATTTCTATGTTAGTAAATCATTGAACTTATTTTATATTCTTGGTCCATCTTTTCAATACTTCTGCTTCAGATTGTATATTTTGCTTGGTTTGTCGTGTCTCCTTATTTTGGCTTGAGGAAATAGGTTTTTGGTGAGGTAGAGGAGTCTTTGTCATAGAAAATGGTTGGGGGAAGTTAGAAGGTCACATCCTAGTCTCTCTTGCACACAGACAGAAAGAGGTGATCTCTAGGATAGAGATGTCCAAGCACAACAGAATTCCAGTTAGTCAGTTTTCCACCCACCCCTTCCCCTTCAGATCCCCAAAGGGAAGCAGCTGTTGGAGAGCGGTCTCTTTCCACCAGCCTTGACTGCCTGGAGGTGAAAGGGTGAAGAAGGGAATGCCCAAGAAATACGGTTATTTTGCCCAGCTTCTCACTCTGGTACATTTTTGTACTGCCCTGATCTAGACAGCAGCACAAGGAGTATGAGCCATTACTGTGTATTTCTGCAGGAATGGAGCAGGAAATTATTGACATAGGCAATGGTGGGTGAAGGAAAAGAGAAGAAAATCAAACTGCTTCTCTCCAGTTCAAACTCTGGGAACATAATCATTCAGCCTCTGCTCCCGGATACAGCCCTGCTCTCAAGAGTCTGGGTTACATAAAGTTAGGAGGCGTCTTGCACACCATAGCTTAGGTGAATAGTGTTCTCAGGAGTTGGGAATTGTGTGAAATTCATGGTTGTATTCTGCGACTCTAACCACCCTGTCCTGATTCCACAAGGGATAGTTTAGAAGAGCCATCAGAGCCTCAAAGATTTCTAGTTTGCTGTTGTTTCCTTGGTTGCATATTTCCCTTAATCATTTCTCCAGAGTCCAGAGAAGGAATCAGTAGCATATGCTCTTTCACAGTCTTGTCAGGGATGCTAAATAACTGGGTCTCCTTTTTAATTCCACTTTTTAACCTCCCTATCTCTGTCATTATTACAGGGGACAGAACCTCTTGTCCTATAATAAAAGAGTACTCAGAATGTTATCATTATCTTCGTTCTCATCTTAAAGGGAAAGGGACTAAAGTTTGCTCATTAAGTATAATGTTTGCTGCCAGTTTTGTGGGGATGGACCTTGAAGAAATTGTCTTGCATTCCTCGTTCTCTTCATGTGCTGTGATCTTTTAAAATCATAAAAAGGTTTTTTTTTTTTACCTTTACAAAACTTTATAATTTTCAAACTTTATAGATTTTAAAGTTACAGAACACTTAGAATTTTACTAGTACGTATAGTAATTTGTAGTAAATATTTTACACATATGGAATTTTTGTTCCTAATTCATCGTAATGATGAATTACAGCTTTCTGATGTCGAACTGTTCTTCTCTTTCTGGGCTAAGTACTACCTTTTTTCCCAACCCTGGAGAATCAGGTTAGCTAATTGTTATAATTGTTTTCTGTTGCAGCTCATAAGATAGGGATTATTTATCTCCTGACTGTTTGTAACACTCACTTACAAAACCATGTTAGCTTGGTATCTTTATTTCTCTATTGTAATCTTTCTGGTGATTTAGTTTATTCATATTTCCTTTTGTTTTTTTGTCACTTTTGGAATCTTATTTTTTGAGATATTTATTTTAGTTAGGTTTTTCAAATTTGTTTCAGTCTCGTTATATAGGATACTTTATTATTATAATTTATTTTCATATATCTATTTTACTCTTCATTGTCTCAAATTAAGAGGTTTTTGAATTAAGATTTTAATTCTGCTTCTACATTTTTAATTTTATCAAATATATGTTTTTTAATCTCTCACTTCTTCCTCTTCCTGTTATCAGTTGGTCTTTTCATCTCCATCCATTCTCTCATTACAGCTTCACACATCTATTTCACTGAGTTTTCCTAAGTCCCATGGAGAGTTTAAAACAGTTTTCTAAAATTATTTTTTCTGGTTCCTGTGGTGAATAATTTTCAGAAATTGGCTTTTAATTGGAAGCATTCATTCTCTTTCTGCAGCGGTGCAATTTTTGTTGGTGTTGTTATCCCCCCTGGTTTCCTCTTTTTTGCATTAGAAGAATTATCTTTTTAGATAAGGTCTGTTTGCTCTCTTCAGCTTTTTGATGAATTTCAACTGTCTGCTATGTTTTTTTTTTAAATTTTACTGCACTTACATTTTTTAACATAAAATATATATTAGGCATTAAGATGTTTTGCATATTATTATTCTCCAGCAGATAATTTACTATACTTATACAAATTCATAAATACATATTTGTATTTATGAGAAGGTATATGTTGAGAAGGTACATATGAGAAGGTATATGTTGAGAAGCTAAATAAGTGATTCTCAGCCAGAAAGATATGGTGACATAATATTTTTAATATGTATTTGGAACATAATTCCCATTATTCCCATTATTCAAACTTTAAAAATATATTACTATTTAGAGGGTTGCAGAGGCTGGACAAGTTGAGATAGAAGGCTTGACTGGAATACAGCACTGGTTAAAGAAAGTGAAAAACACTACTCTAAAGTGCTATATCTCGGGTCACTAAGATAGTGACCTGAACAAGGACTGAATACAAATTATCTCTAAGTTAATTTTCCTTTGTGTACATATTTTATCTGAGATTGAATTTATATTAATATGTATTTCTTGATTATGTATATATAAGATACTGTGTTAGATACCACACGTTATACAAAGGTGAATTAATAAAAATCCTTACCCTCAAGTAGCTCAAAATAAGAGAATATAGACAAACAGAGTTTAAGAATTTAAGCTCTTGATTTTTACTGCCTAGGTTTGAATCTTGATTCCAATCTCTACTGGTTGTGTGATCCTGGATAAGCTATTTAGCATCTCTGTGCCTCATTGTCTACATCTGAAATGGGGATAATAATAATAATAATACAGCATTATTATGTTACTGTATAATATATTGTTATATTATGTTTAATATAATATATTATTATATTAATAGTATTGTATTATATTCATATAATAGTGGTATTATTCTCATTTCGAGATTATTGTGAGGATCCAATGAGTAACTCAGATAAAACACTTAAGAGAGTTCTTGGCACATACATAATGTATTATCTGTAAATATCAGATGCTATTTTTATTAAAATAAAATCAACGACAAAAAATAAAATTGGAATGAGTACTACATAAAAAGTGGAAACAGCACATTTTAGGTGAATTTTATCCAGAAATTACATGTTCTAGTTTGTAAGCATGTCCAACATTTTAATAAGTCTATATCAAATAGCATTTTTTTCTTCAGTTTCTATACTGAAATGTGTATACATTTGACTTTGTAATATGGCTTCTCCTTCTAAAGTGGAAGGATTAGATAAGCCTTATTTACTCTTTTACTTAAGAAACCACCTCAGGGAAAAACCTATACTTTTTTTTTTCTCCCTGAGATGTCTACTTGGGAAAAAAAAGCCATTTGTATTTATTTCTTGGTCAGATAAATATGCAATGATTTAGAAATAGTTACAGATTTTTCACAGCTAAGAAGAGTTTGACATAGATAAATCCTATTCATTTCTTCAGAAATAGCTTGATAGCTGATTCCATATGACCGTTTTAACAGTTTTATTTAGGTCTATGCCCTACATTTGTCTCCCTAAAGTACTTGAAATCTACTCTAATTAGTTTCATCAAATAAAAATTATCCTCAGATACAATAAAGAGCAAAAGCCCAATCATTATTTAATAGGTTGTATAGTAATTACCAGAGAAAATTATTTTATTTAAACTCTAGACAAAAAAAACCCCCACAAAACAAAACAAATCAAAAACAAAATAGAAATAACAACAGAAAACCTCACAGCGTTCTCTACTCCAAGCCTGCAACCTAACTTATATCAAATAGTTTGTTTTTACAAAGTTCACCAAGATTACAGTTGTGTAAAGATTTTCTCTAAGACAAAAACTGCATGCCCCGCTAAGAGAACCTTCCTAACTTGTATCAAAACTCAGTTTATATTCCCACAGATGTCTAACAAGCTCTGTATATGGTCTTGGATTATAGACAGGGAAAAATCAATAGGCTGCTGTCTCAAAGGCACCAATATAGATTATGAATCACAGCCAGGAAGTTGTCAGTGATTTCAGCTGCCAACAGCGCTTCAGTAAAGATATTTGCTACCTCATATTCTTTTAATGTGAAGCTTTCATATATAAAATAGAACAGGTCACTTTTTTGACAAGAACATAAGAGAATTTTAAGTAGAGCAATGAGAGCACCAAACATAGCTGTGCTCTGGACTGATCAAATAAAAAATAGACCTTCTCCACTTGCCCACATGCTGTGGGAAAGGCAAAGATCCACATAAAGGTCCTGGCCTGCTGTCAGTTACTGGTAGCCTCGTCCAGCGGCTGGATCTACATACCCCCACCTAGGCAGTGGTTTGCCTGCACTAGATCAAGCCCAATGAGATCACCTTTTACAATTATAGTGAAAACAACTCCCTGGTCTAAATGAAGGAAATACAAAACAACACAGAACCCTGGAGCTAACATGGATTTCAGACTATGAAGGCCACCTCCTCTCATGGCTAGAGGAGGAAACTGAGCCTCAGAGAAAATGCAGGTCACTCGGTCACATGAATTACATTCCCTTAGGGTATTTTTACATAATGCCCATGAATGTTCCTTGAAGGTAGACACAATATTCATCTTTATAGCGTATTATAAAAAATGAGCAAATAGATTCTAAGGAATATTTTAAGTGTTTTGAGTTTAAAACGAAGTATTAAAGTGGCTATGCATGTGCCATTAATGGAGAAGTTATGACAAAAAAATGTAAGCATTCCTCTGGTATTTTAAGTGCAGGTGATTAAAAAAAAAAAAAGGTGTCAGGAAGAATGAGTAACAGAGTAATCTGAACATGGAACCTGGAAGAGAGAGAAAGCGGGAGACTCTGTAGTCTCTCTCTCACATGTTTCTTTCCTTTTATGGACTTCAGTTTCTTCACTATAAAATCAGTATGATAACACCTGTATGCAATGTCAAAGGATTAAGTTTAATGCACGTGAATCATGTAGTAAAAGTCTTGGCATTTGGCAGGGAGTAAACACCTGATTGTTACTTTTATTATCCTACTGGTTTCAGAGAAAAAAAAAAAAAGTAACTTTCTGACTTAAATGGTTTTCAAAAAAGAACCAAACAAAAATAGAGAAAGTCAGAGATCTCAACTGCTTTAGCTTTAAAATAAAAATTACTTAGAGTGTGGGAGATAATAAAAGTTCATTCTTCTCATAATTTATGGAAGAACTGAGGAAGAGATTGTTGTTTCCTTTTTCCTTTTTTTTTTTTTTTTGTAAAGAGGGAAAGTTGATTCTGTAAATCACAGATAGGGCAATTTCTCTGTGAATGACTCAAGACAACAGAAAAATTAGCACACAGTCTAGTGATCACCTAGAAAAGTCTGAGATACAATACATATTTTTGTAAAGACCATATCTCACAGGTTATATAGGCAAAGGGGCATAAAAGAAGTGAAAGAGATTATATTAGGAAGGTTTTCAATTCTTACCCCCCCCCCATGACATTCTGATTACCCAGCCCTCCTCTGCAGTATTTTCCATTTTGTTCTTAGATAATTCATATACATAGTTTGAAGCCTGAACCCAAAGGTAACAGCTTAGAATCACATCGGGCTAGCATGGGTGCTAGTTTGAGTGTCCTCCCACACCAAATATCTTAAGAGTTGTTCTACTTAATATTTCAATTTGTGGAAAAATCAAGAATTCTTCAATTAAGATTATGTGCATATAGCAGGATGGAATAAAAGAAAAAAAAAGCACAAACCCCAGAACAAATGTAGGTTTGGAAGGAACTGCTTGGATACAAAGGTTAATGTACTTGAAATCCATTAAAAGACAAATCTTATAAGAATGGCCAAGATAAAACTAGTCTCCTTTTAATTGTGTGTTTTATTATGTTCAATGGGCTAAAGCCATACAAAAGAAGTTAGAAATGATTCACAGAAGAGAAGCAGAGGTGTTTCAGGAGGGAAAAGTGATTCAGTGAAAATAAAGAAATTGTGATGTTTAAAATAAATGAGAGAATAAGGGATTTGGTGTTGGTTTGGTCTTCAATATGGGAGTATTGGCTCTGGAGTGTTACATTGTTACCCCTATGGAGGGCCAAACATCATGGTGTAGGCTCAATGTGGGCAAAACTGTCTACCTAGCTACATAGTCACAATTGCACCCCTGAAACGGACTCTCTGTGCTCCTTTAGTGCTTAGGGATAAATGAAATAGAAATCCAGCAAACTCCTGCACTTCCCATGGGCCACACCCATACCTTCTTCAGTGAGGTCTGAGAGCCAGCCTTGAGGTGCTCTTTCCCCTTCCAAATCAACCCTTTCTTGTGTACTCTCTTCTGCCCTTGCAACTCTTTAGAATTCTCATTACATTTTTATAGTTACTGCTTTATCATAATTTTTCATTGCATTAAACTTCCCTTATCCCAATCACTTTGTGTGTCAGTCCCCTAATTGTGCCCAGACTTTTAATTTTTACCTTTTAATTTTTATTCTTATGAATCCTTATTTTGAAAATATGTTTCTTGTACACAGTATATTGCTGGCTTTTGTTAATTTTTAAATCTTTCAGTTGAATTTTGTTCTCTTAAATTGATTGTAATTACTGTTATGCTTAGATTCATTTTCATCAGCTTACCTTGTGTTTTCTGTTTCACCTGCTCTCTCCTTTCTTATTCAGACTCATCTCCTGCTGGTTGGAACTGTACATGTTCTAGTCCTCTTAGAAATTTTTGTATGCATGCTTAAATTAATGTAGTCTTATCAACATCTTCACTGTCGTCTTGAAAAATGGTTTTGTTATTACCAACTCCCTTCTGACTCATTTGCTGCGGTTGTCAAAATTCTTTGTGTTGTCTTAATTTTTATTTTTAAGATCACAAATTTAGTATCATTGTTACTGTTTAATCAGCTGTATTTGGGGTTATCAGCAAGTTCACAGTTTACTTTTCTCACTGTTTCTTCTAATATTTTACAGATTTCCTTCTCTGATCATCCCCCATCCTCACTTTTTCCCCTGAAGTATATCCCTTAGGTTGTCCTTCAGTGAAGGTCTTTTGGAGGTAAACTCACTCATTCAGGAATTTTTTTTCTTCTTCTAATGGCTTTATGTTCTTTCCTCAAATTGTAGTTTTGAAATATACAGTACTGTGTTCACTGCTATGTTTTCAGGACTTTCAAGACACTTTATTTATTGATTCAAATTTACTACATATTTAGAAGTCTTATTTGTTTTCATTTTGTTTCCTATTGCCTTTGAGAAGTTAGTTCTCACTCTATTATTTATTTACAGAATTTTTTTCCTAACCACTTTGAAACTTTATTTATTTTTTTATGTCTCAGGAGATGTATAGATTTATTATATTGTGGATATCCTTTTATCTTGGAATTTTTTGGTTCTTTAATATAAATGCTAGTATTATATTAGTCAGTATTCTCCAGAGAAACAGAATCGATGAGATGTATATGTATATACGTAAGCATATGCAAAAAGCTTTCACAATTCCTCAAACGTCACAAGCTCATGAGATTATAAAGATTTTCATTATTCCTGAAACTTTCCAAGCCCATCCCTGATCTAGGGGCCATTCCAACTCCTCTCTGCTAGGAAACTTCTTTCCTTAGGTAATCTATTGGATTGCTCATTCTCTCTCTCTCTTTCTCTCTCTCTCTCTTTCTCTCTCTCTCTCTCTCTCTCTCTCCCTGTTATCTATATCTATCTGTCTACATATCTATGTATCTATCTCTATCATCTCTATCAACAGATTGAGATTTTAAGGACTTGGTTTACATGGTTGTGGGCCTGGCAAGTTCAAAATCTGTAAGGAAGGCCAGCAGTCTGGAGAAACCCCTGGGAAGAGTTCATGTTGCAGCCTGAGTCCAAAGGCAGTCTGGAGGTAGAATTCCTTCTTGCTCAGGGGACATCTGTCTTTTTCTATTAAAGCCTTCAACACATTGACGAGACCTACCCACATTATGGAGGGTAATCTGCTTTACTCAAAGTCCACTGATTTAAATGTTAATCTCATCCAGAAAACACCTTCACAGAACCATCCAGAATAACATATGACCAATTATCTGAGCACCTTAGCCTAGCCAATTTGAGACCTAAAATTAACAATCACAAATTCACCTCCTGCCAGTTTGGTACCTGTACACATCTCCTTTATCTGTGCTTAACCTCCAGAAAAGACAGAACAAAGTCATACTTCTACCTAACATCATACAAGTATACTGCAAATACCTGAAAACACACTAACTCTTTCCCCTAAAGATGTGAGGCTGTGACCAAGTCCAAAATAAACAAGGCTTTCTCTTTGGAGTGAATGTTTTGCTGATCTCCCCATTGAGAGTATCTTGGCTTTATAGATCCCTAACATGACTTTCAAATTGCATAGGCCCCAAGATTTCCCTTTCGTCTCCTAACGTTTGTAGGTCATTAAACCCATGCTCTTAGGCTTCCAGGACAAGCTGTGCTCTTGGGGTATACTTCTTTGTAATCATAATTCTTTCTCGTTTCTTGTTTTTTTGTTGCTTCTCTGACTTTACTGACAGCCATGTTTAAAAAGAGATGTTTCTTATATTTTAGGCAGCTGTTTCAGGTGCTCTGCTCTAGGAAGTATTTTTCTGCAAAATCTAGTCAACCATATGACTAGAAATGGAAATCCCTCGTTCTCTCTTTTGTATGTTTCCATCAGGAATTTGCCCCTTTGCTCTGCAGAAACTTCTCTTTTCAAGGTCACTCATGACATCCACTTGCCAAATCTAATATTCATCTTGCTGGGCTCACATTGTTCAACCTCAGCAGCATCTGACAGTTTGATCTCTTTCTTCTTCTTGAGAAAGTTGTTTTTTTTTTTTTTTTTTTTTTTTACTTTGTTTTTGCTCAGTATGTTTTTAAGTCACCTCTATGGTTTACTTCCTGTGTCACGTATCCACTGTCACTTTGTTGAGTCTCTCCCCTTCCTCGTGACTCAGGCCTCACATTGTTTTCTCTCCTCAGTTTACCCTCTTGATGACTTTGTTCGCCTCAGCTCTTATCCCAGAGTCATAAAAATGTAGACTCCACTTGAGGAGCAATGAGATCTCAACAGAACATGTTTAAAATAGAAATTTCGATTTTCTTCCTTAAACTTAGTCCTCCTAATGTTCCCCAACCTCACTAAATGGCACGCTCCTCTCCCTAGCTGTCAGGCCAAACACCCAGACCTTCTCCCTAATCCTGCTCCAACCCACAGTCTCCATCCCATCATCAGCATCTTCCCAGCATAGAGTCCAACCACCTCCAGCCCATTCTTTCCCATCTGAACAATGCACCCCCTCTAGTACTTTTGTCCCAGCTTATACTTTCACACTCCACTCCCTATTCAGTACAAAGCAGTCAGAGTAGATTTTTAAAATATAATTCAAATTAGATTATATCCTACTCACAGCTCTCCAATGCGTCTCAGCCACACGTGAAATTCAACCCAGGAGTCCTATGTAGGGTCTGATATGCTCTGAATCCACCTGTTTCTCTGATGTCATTTTCTCCTATTGCCCCTTCAAGTATCTCAGTCATATGCTCATGTCCTCTCTAGAGCCATTTCAGCTCATCTTCTCCATGCCAGAAAATGTCTTTCCTTAGGCAATCCACTGGATCACTCATTCACATAATTCATGCCACTGCTCAAATTTGACTTCTGCTTCACTCTCTTCAAAGTACAGTTCACTATTAGCATCAGTATACCTGATGTATTTAGTTGGTGGTATAAATGCCCACCATCGGTACTCACTAGAATACAAGTTCTAAGAAGGTAAAACATTTGTCCTGGGTCCGAGGATGATGCCTAGGACATCAAGTGTTATGGAATTTATAAATTGGTGAATTATAAGTTAAAATTAAAATTCTGCTTTTCCAAAATGCTCAGGAGTTAATGGCTGCCATATAAACCCTTGTCAAAACTGATGGGTACACATGGTAGCATGAGCCTGGACTGTAGTTCTCCCATTCCTGTTCTTCTGGGTTTAACATTTAAAGAGTCCTACAACTCTATGTACCTCAGAAAAACAAGAGTTGCCAAGTTGACGTTTCACTCTTGTAATTTTCCCACATGGACCTAGAGTAAGTTTAAATATGCCACCATTTCACTCTTTAGCTTTATTCACTGTTTTTTGATATTTAAATTATATTCAAAAATACAAAGGCCTCATAGGAATCAATTGAAAAGAAAATAAAGTGAAATGTAACATGGAAATGACTGATTAAAATACAAGAAACCTCAGAGGACTCTAGACCATGTGAAACATATGATTTTTCAATTTAACTTGTTTAATAGAACTGAACTGTATTTTTTCAAGTTTATCATTAAACCTTAGAAATAAAAATAAAAGCTGCTGTTAAATTACCTATAATTAAAATTAAACACATGACAAAATTGATTCTAAAGAGAACATTTTTATTTTAGGTACTGAAATTTTCTTTATGTTTTAGTGCTATGTGTCTTCATAGCCACAGTCATGATACGGCCTTGTCACTCTTCCCTACCCAAGGTAAAAAAATAAAAAAATATATATATTTTTTCAAATTACTTTTGCAAGATATAAAAAAGTCACTACTCTAAATTATTATTTTGACTTAAAAATACCTAATTTACTCCAGTTGTTTAAGAAAAATTCACAACTCTGAGGTATTTAAATATATTAAATAAAATTTAAATTTTCTTGTATTCTTAGAACTAAACAGGGTTTGAAAATAATTCCAATTAATATGATTTTCACACTCACAAGATAAACCTGTTAACTTTTAGTTACTCCTTTGAGGATTCCATAACGTGTACTCACTACCTTGTCCCGCGTAGAGCTCAATAAATATTTGTTTTAAATTTAATTACTTATGTATTGAAATAATCTGTTGTTCTGCATCTCTCTGAGCCTTCCAATTAGCATGTACTCTACACAGCAATGCAATTAAAATAGGACCGTCACAGAATACAATGAGGAAGGTAAATTTGCTGTGCTATTGTGTATTACATTCTGAAATCAAATAAAGGTGGTGGTCTTGACTTCCCACAGGATAATTAAAACCTGACTTGGACGGACCTGTTCAGATTCTGGTTTTGCCTTTTCAACTATAGCTCACTGGCTGCAACGCTGCACACTTTGCATTTGTGTGTGTTTGAGGGGACAGGGTCCAAATGTGGTGAGAGCAGTTAAAATTTTGATTCTGGAACTCAACCTAGTGAGTTTGCAAAGCCTGTGAGCTGGAGCAGTTAAGATTGAACATTTACCGGCTCAGTCTGGGCTGCAAGTGTCAGGAAATCTCTCTGTAACCAACAACCCTGGGAAAATGACCACTTCAGGCATCTTTCCTTTGAGGCTTTCAGCCACTAATGATCCAAAATATGTTACAGACTGAATAGTAAGAAGTTTTAAACATTGTATCTGATATTATCAGATGATAAACCAAGAGAACATCGGTGGTAAGGCTGACAAAGAATTCAAGTCTCTTTATCTGAGAACAAGAAGAAAATATATCTTCTATCTCAGGGTGCCCTCTCCGTAAGAGCTTCTCTACCTGTAATGTGCACTTGAACTGCCTGGGCAGTGTGTTAATATGAAAGATTCTGGCTCAGTCAGTCTGGGGTGGAGCCCGAGATCCTGCATTGCTCGTACATGACTTTTTGCCCCTTCATGCATCAGCAGAAGTCACCTGAGAACAAGTATATTCTGTTACAAAGCCACATGCTTTTTTTTTAACCATGTGGTGCTAATGCTGTCAGTTTCGGAGACTACAATTGGGATAGCAAGGTTCTATTGTTAACAGAGTTGTTTCTATCAAGGGCCAGATGGTGAATCTTTCAGGCTTTCTGGGGCGTACATGGCCCACTCTGCCATCCTAGTGTGAAAGCAGCTACAGCCAATATGTAAGCGAATGAGGGCAGCAGTGTTCCTGCAAAACTTTACAAAAACAGGCCGAGGGCTGGATGTGACCTCACGCGTTAGGACTCCATAGACGTCTGCTCTCCATGAGTCATGCACAGACCATTTTCTCTAAGGTATTCTCAACATGCTTTCACTTTGCACAAAATAATGTCACAATATATCATTTGGCATTTTTTTCATATTTTGTTGTTAAGTCTTTTTTACTTTTGTTTCCACTTCAAAAAAAATTACTTCCATGCCACTTCTGCTTTTAAATGTATTACAAAAGGCGATAAAATATAGACAAATACATTTCCGTAATCCAGTGTTATAAAATAGGATTGATGTCAGATACTACAATGTGATAGGGATATGGGTATTTATTATAGGAAATCTAGAAAGTAAGGAGACATTCAAGAAGAAAATAAAAATTGGGCTAAAGCCTCTCCCTATGCACTAGATTCCATTACATCTAACCTCCTTGATTACGTTGCTTTAGCCGCCGGACCTCTCTCACTGAATGGTCAAGTTTTACATTCTCCTGGGTTCTTCCCACCGGTCTAACATGTTGTCATGTCACTCATATTTAAAGATCTTCTCTTGACCATCCCTTTCCATCCATCTCTTCTTTCTTTCCACTCCTTTATATCAAATTTCTTTCAAGAAAAAGCTTGCTGTTGCCCTTAATTCTTTTTTTTCTATTATGTATTTTTGCCACATTTGCTTTATCCCACTAGATGTATTTTTTTTACTGAATATTATAAATATAAGTTGCAGACATCATGACTTTTTGCCCCTTAATGCATCAGCAGATGTCACCTGAGAACAAGTATATTCAGTTACAAAGCCACATGCTTTTTTTTACACCCAGAAAATTAAATATATGCATTAATTTCATCTAATAATAAAATCTGTTTTCAAACCTATCTTTTACTTAAACTCATGCAAGTCAGTCATTTGTCCTCACCACTAAACCAGCACAGCTCTTGTCCAAGTAATTGTGCTCTCCACATTGTCAAAACCAACAGCCAATTCCAAGTCTTCATTCTCCTTGAAGTAGAAGTGGTTTTTATCAGAAAGGGTATAACCTCCAGTTCTTACTCCCTAGGTGAGAAACTATACCATGGGGTTAAACATAAATTTATACTAAGGACTTCCAATTTATACATGTCCCCTGAACTCCAGATTCAGATATCTAATAGCTTTTTATTTGACATCTTTATTTGGTTATATCTACTATAATAATATTTTTTTATTATATTATGTTAGTCACTATACAGTACATCCCTGGTTTTTGATGTAAAGTTCTATGATTCATTAGTTGCGTATAACACCCTGTGCACCATGCAATACGTGCCCTCCTTACTACCCATCACCAGCCTGTCCCATTCCCCCACCCTCTTCCCCTCTGAAGCCCTATATCTAACAGACATTTCAAACTTATTTTATCTAAAAAGGAATTCCTAATTTCCTACTCAGTATTTTCCTACACTATTTCCCAGTTCAGTAATTTATGTTTTATTTAGTCCTGTAGCTTAGGATCCAAACTTTGGAGTGGTCCTTGGTGTTTCTCTCATATTATCCAATCCATCAGCAAATCCTTCCAAAGGAATTCAGAATCTGACTACCTTTTACCAAATCCAATGGTGCAAACCTCAACATGATTACTGTGCTAGCCTTCAAATCATTCGCCTGGCTTTCATCGCTGTCTTCTCTATCATTTGTTTTTAGGACTACAGCCAGAGTGATCATTTTAAAATACGAATAAGATTTTGTCACTATATTAAGAGTAATCTACTGACTTCCAATTTCATTTAGAGTAAAGGCAAAGTCCTTGCAAGGGCCCAGAATATCCTAGAAGTTTTGGCTCTTAACTCCTTTTTTACTTCAGTCATTCTTCCTCCACCTTCTGGACTCCATAGTCCATTCTCTTATTTTAATTGTCTATCTTTTTGCAAATATCACACTATCCTTTTTACTATAGATTTATATAGGTGTGGATCCCATTAATATAAAATCACAAAAGATAAAATCACTTTGTTCTCCCACACTGGTGTATTCATATACACTTTCAAATCAGCTTGTCCATTTCTACATACATACACTGTCCTGGATTTTGACTAGGATTCAACTGAATATATAGGTAATTTTGAAGAGAACTGACACTGTTACACTATTAAGGGTTTTATATAATTTTTTTAAAGATTTTTTTTTTTATTTTTATTTATTCGACAGAGAGAGAGACAGCCAGCAAGAGAGGGAACACAAGCGGGAGGAGTGGGAGAGGAAGAAGCAGGCTCCCAGCGGAGGAGCCTGATGTGGGGCTCAATCCCACAACGCCGGGAACACACCCTGAGCTGAAGGCAGAGGCTTAACCGCTGTGCCACCCAGGCGCCCCAGGATTTTATATAATTTTTATTTAAGCATTCTGTTTTTATGTTAGCTGAAACCACTTTTATCCCAGGAATGAATATTTAATATTATTAAATATCTCTTCAGCACCTATAATGATTATATAATTTTTGTTGCTTCTTACATATGACCACACATTAATAGGGTTCTAATACTGATTCTTCATAATCATAGTAGAACAGACCCTGCCTGGATATGTTTTCATTACTTGATTAATAACATTCTGGATTTGTTTTGCTGGTATTTCATTAACAATATTCTTTTTTTTTAAAGTATTAAATGAGTTCTATCTGTAGTTTCTACATCAGGTTTTGCTAAATGGTTATGTTATCTTCTAGAAACAAATTAACATGGCTTTCTTCTTTTTCTATGCCCTGAAACTATTTCTAGGAGACAATTATTTGTTTCTTGTAAATTTGAAAGAGATTATAATACCAAATAAATCTGAAAACTCTCCTTAGGAAATCTGGAATATTGATTATTAATGTGTTTTGTGATAATTATCCTTTTAAAATCATTGAACTCTGGGGAATCTTTTTTTGTTTGTTTTGTTTATATATTTCCTAAAACATTATGTATTTCAGTAAGCTTTTTAAAAGTATTGGTTTAGGCATTCCTTTCTTATCTTCCTATATATCTGTTTATTTCCCCTTGCTCATTTTTAGTTAAATTTATGAATTTAATATACGTATTTTTTACTTAATTCTTTTTAGGAACTTCTCCATATAAAGCTTTTCTATTGTTTTTAATGAGGTGATGATTTTTAAGTTTACTTGTTAGATTTAAAAAATATACATATCAACTTCTGCTATAGTCCTCGTTTATTTATCCCCCCTCTGGGTAACCTTTTATTTGTGATTTTTAAGACTGAGTGAAACTGCAAGCAATTTACTGTTACCAAATAATAAACACTTTCAGCAACTCAAAATTCCAGCTTTCACATTCCTGATTCAGTTTTTACAGTATGGATTCTTTACTGCTTTCAAAGCAGTTTTAAAATTAGTTATTGTATCTTTCGTTCCCTTTCATTGTTTCTTATCTCATTCAGCTCCTTTTGCCCTTCTGTCTGGCTCCCAGCTAGCTCCTTTTTATATCTCGGTCTATTGTCTTATCCTCTCATCTTTCATCTCTTGTTTCATGGTGTTCATTTCTTTCTCTTTTTCCTGCAAGACAAAGCAGACGCTTTCTAAAATCTACTTCTCTATTCTGTAGTATTTTATTTTGTAAATCGTTTCCTTGTCTGATTTTGAGGGGCTGTGCTCACCTCATCTTAGCCATAATCTTTTTATGTTACATACTATGATTTTTTTTTTTTACCCAACCTTGAATGGTGACATATTAATTACCAACATTTTTCCAAAATTGAGTGGGGAGGCTAACATTTTCTTTCTCATTTTCCCATTGGTGTCAGTGCCTGTTGTATCTGGTAGTAAGCCCACTAATACAGAGAAAAGTGCAGTCATATGGGGGGGGGGTGCTCTGTTGATGCCCACTAATTTTCTTTTATTTGGAGGTGCCCTAGGCATCCCCATAAAATTACTTTCTAATGTTCTTTGTCCTAGAGAAAAAGGGAAAAAAATCCCAATGCTTTCTGCATTTCCCATAGGTCCACCTGGTCTCTAGGTCTGTGCGCCTACAATTAAGCTGCTTCCGTTGGGTCCAAATAATTATCTCTTATCTTTCTGCATCGTCATTCTGCTTTTACTCATTAAAAATATTTTTCAGTTGAACTCTATCTAGACAATATCTAGCTGAATTCCTCTGCGTTGTTTTCAGTTAAATAATGCCTTTGATTAACTTCT
Organism: Ursus maritimus; assembly: GCF_017311325.1. Taxonomy (NCBI): domain Eukaryota; kingdom Metazoa; phylum Chordata; class Mammalia; order Carnivora; family Ursidae; genus Ursus; species Ursus maritimus. Next base: position 25,505,184 of record NW_024427107.1, on the reverse strand, counting down.
GATATTGATGCATGATTCCTCCAATTTTTGTATCATTTTAATAATTTGAGAAGGAATTTGGAACAGGAAAGTGGTCAGCCACCTGGGCTCATTACGCATCTTCAGCTAGTACAGGAAAGTGATGTTTATGTAATTGTGTATTTTTCACTGGAAACACATGTCTGTGTATAAATGTGATGAAATCGTAACACTTCATAATATTAAGTTATTAGGAGAAATACAAACTGTATATTTTTGAGTTGTATCTTATCCTTTACTTCTGACTTCATGGATTATCATAATTCACCCTCTGGAACTATGGAAGGTAGAAACTCTTATGTCATATGAGTTCTGTTAACTCTGTTCAAACAAAGCACATACATTGTCTGGGCAGAGATTTGCTGCTTTGCAAACCTCTTGCACAGACATTCTAGAGTCCATTAAGATGCATAGGCGGGGACTGTGGTATTCCTTAAATACTCATGATGAAGCCCAATCTCCCATTGTGATGAGAGGTGAATGGTGGATATGGAATATTCAACCTGCATGTCTGGAGTGAGTAAGACTCCGAGTATTGGCTCAAAATTAAACCATGAAGATATGTGAAGATAATATTTGGAAGTCTATTGGTATATCTTCTTTCTACTCTGCAGCCGGAATAGCACATCTTCAGCAGAAATTTATAAAAGAATAAAAATAAGAGGACAGACACAAATGTACAGAAACTGAAAAACTAGTTCAGAGGTTTTGATATGTTAGCCTATCTCTATCCTCCTCTAATATCTGCGCTTTGCTCACTGAATTGTGAGGAAAGATTCATGTCTACATTTATGTAGAATTCAGCCAATTTCCAACAGGGCGCCAGCAAGGAAGACATTTGCTTTTCTTTTTAGATTTTAAAAACTGAAATATATGTTGGTTATTAATTGTTAAAATGCTGATGCAGTGTTAAACTTGCAAATCACAAATACAAATGAAAATGTAATGTTTATAAGGTTTATATTGCACTCTTTACTCTTCTAGCTGGATTTTACTTTTTTTTTTTTTAACAACCTAGCCTAATAATAACTTGAAATACTATATACAGTACATTCTTTGGCATATAAGAGAATAAGCTTTTGCATTTTGTTATTTCCCATCTTCAGACCTTGAAATTCCAGGCTTAATATTGCAAGACTGGAAGCTTTTTATTCTGCAGTGTGAATTGTGCAAGTGTCTATCTATGTACAGACGCAATCCATTTTAAATATCCACAAATTTCCCTAAAGTCCCAAGTGGTTTCCTTGGCAACAAGACTGCTGAAATGTAAAGGGCTAAGGTAGTTAGGATATTGCCTACCATTCTCCCTCTCTAGGTTATTTTAAATAGCTGCAATTTTCTTTGCACATCTAAAAAAAAAAAAAAAAACCACAGTGGTTGGAAATACAAAGGCGAATATGAGAGACATTGGAGAATAGTAGTACATCAGAGTCTAATTTGTGTGGACAAATTATTACTTTCACTACTCCCTGATTTGTAGAGCACCATTTTCATATGCCAAATTGTAGTACAAAAGAAGAGCAAACCATAAATACATCAGAATAATTTTTAGATAGAATGAGATAAAATATCGGAAAATAGCTTTTGACAATAGAGGCAGTGATTAATAATGGCAAGGTATCTATGCACCCTCTTTTCAATTCACCAGGAATAGCATGCATCTGATGAGGCCAGACTGTGGCACAGTGAGTGGAAGGGAATTAAACACAGTGAGGTGGACGAGGTATATTCTCTATAGCCCTTTTACTAGGTGAAACTTCAAATGCCTATACGTGTATTGGGGGAATTATTTCGCAAGCTCTTGGTAAATTATTTCAAGTATTATTAGTTGCCCTTATTAATCCATCTGCATTTCACCACCCTTCTTCACATGATGTAGTATGGCGCAGTAATTATTTCTTTTTAGTTGAGTTCATGGAATACGTCCCATGGGGATTCTCAAGGCAAAGGGACATCTCCCCCAGCCAGAGTTTTGTGTATCAAACTGCAAAATTTTCTGCCAGTTTCTCCAACCATGCCTCTAGTTTTCCTGGCTGTGTGAGGACCCTAGTGACAAAGGGATATGTCTAGCAGCAACAACTCTCCTGAGTACCAACTAGCATGGCAATAACCCCTTACAAATTGTAAGCCTATATTTGCACATGTCATCTGATACCCTCTAAGCCTAGTGATTAGATGGTTTTGAGAAAACCAAGTAATGCTTTGTACCCATAAAACAGGGACAATCTCTTGCAACCATCTTGAACGTGTGTTTTTTTGTCTACTACCTGTCTATCTTATTGGATAGTGTCTTTCTAAACCAGAAATTTGGAAAAAGACTAATGTTAATTTTTATTCTTAATAGTTCTCTTGTACTATTAACAGAGAATATGTATGACAGGAAATAACATAATGTTGTGATGATTCCCAATAATATTTTTCCTTATATATATTTCTGATTTTATGGATCATCACTTTCAAAAAATATTTTAAGATAATATATCTTGGGCCACCTGGGTGGCTTAATCAGTTGAGCAACCAAACTCTTGGTTTCAGCTCAGGTCATGATCTCAGGGTTATGGGATTGAGCCCTACATCAGGCTCCGTGCTCAGTGAGGAATCTGCTTGGGATTCTCTCTCTCCCTCTGCCCCTCCCTCTCTGCCCTTCCTTCTGCTCTCACTCTCTCTCTCTCTCTAAAACAAATAAATAAATCTTCAAAATAACAGTATAGTATATCTTATTAGATGCAGTCCCAACAAGTTGTGGTATTCTTAACTACCAGCACTACACCTCATACTCCTCAGACTTTCCAATCCAGCCCTTTCCCACTGTCACCCTGGTTTTTTCTCACCTCATCACCTTCCTTCCTCCCTTCCTTCTTTCTTCCTTTCTCTCTCTTTCCTTTTTTCCCTTCATTCTTCCTCTGTCCTCTCCCTATCTCTCCTCCCTTTCCTTCCTTCCATCTCCCTCTCTCCCTCTCTTCCTTCCTTCCTTCCTTCCTTCCTTCGTTCCTTCCTTCCTTCCTATTTATTTAACCAACCAACACTTGGTAAATGCTCAAGGAAAACACTTTATTAGACCAAAATATCTTTTAACTAATAATTACAATAATACCACATAGAGACTATTGCAAATTTTTATATCCCTAAGGCTTGGTACAAAATATAATATACAAATAAAGTTTATCATAAATGTTAGCTGAAGAATAAATGCAAGTATCTGAAGATGATTTATGAGAACAAAAGAAGATATTAATTCTACTTGAAGTGCAGCTATTAAGAATCATATATGATCCTAAACCTTATGAAAAGTTCTGAACATAGCTACACTGCAAGAACCTTAAAAGACAGTGCAGGAAAATACAATGAGGAATGTTATATAGGGCTTTACCTTTTATCCTAGGGAATTTGAACTTTATCTTATAGGCTAAAGGTTCTTAACATTTTTAGGATATAAATCTTTTTAAATCTCATTAAAATGTCTCTTGCTCTCTCTCTGTCTCTGTCTTTGTCTGTCTTTTTCTCTCTCTATATCTCAAACTGTTCTTTAAAATTAGGGAATGCACAGCTACTTGAATCCTATTGGTAAGTCTTCTAGGCCCCTGTTACTCAAAGTGGCATCACCTGGGGGCTTGCTAGAAATTAGAAATATAGATTCTTAGTATCACCTAAAACTTAATGGATCAGAATGTTAAACTCAAATCTCAAAATGACCCATACACAATAAAGCATGAGAATGACTGTTCTAGGCATTAAGGTAAATCACCATAATAAAAAATGATCAAAATACCCCATAAGCAGCATAACACAATGCTCAGATTCACCACATTCATTTGCCTTAGCTAATGAAATCCTACTCCCTAGAATACTTACTTATTTCCTAAAATGACTGGCTTCCTCTGAGGGCAACAATCCTACTCCACACTAGGAAAGAGAAGAAATTTCAGCGTGATGTAGGAGAGGGAGCGGAGTGTGCTGAGTGTAGTGGAGTCCTTGATTCTAATTCTGTCTTTGTAGCTTAGCTGCGGTATCTTGGAATATTTTGGGGACCTCAGTTATTTCTTGTTATCTTGTTGATGATGACAAAAGTCCCTTGTAAGCCCATTAGTCAAAAATAAATACTTTGGTAATGCAGAAGGATATTTAATAGTATTACATAGGAAGTCACGTAGCAGCCATTTTCTGTCAAATGGGGAGAAAGAATTTTCAACCTAGATTTCAATGTGAAAGTTATTCTTTTACATAAGAAGAGTTTAAAGACTCCTTCCCTTTTCATTCTAAAAAGGAACACTTTGGAGAGAGAGTCGTTAGCCACACCCCTAAATAAATAGATAAATAAATATTAATGAATAAATAATAAAATATTTTTGATGGGGACGAAAAGCTAAAAATATGGAAAGGTGGTGGAGGTACTAGTGTATTTTTTGAAACTCTTCAAGAACCTGTAGAAACAGAGAAATAAGATAGAAGAATCCAACTCCACAAAACTTTAACATCCAATTCAGGTGGCCTTAGCCCCCATATTACTGGGTGGAGAGAGACCATCAAGGGCTGGCGGGCCACACATCTGCCACCAATTGCACTGAGAGGTCCGGTGGGCTAGCTAGAACAGCAGCTGAAGTAGCAGGTGGGCTTCTCAACCTTCTATGTGTGGTGGGGGCAAGGAAACTACACTGAAGTTGAATACTTATGAAGTGGTCTGGGACCCATGAAATCTCAAAACTAGCCAAGGAAAAGTTTTCAAGACAAAGGACTCTTAGTTTTCTCTTGCTGGGTAACAAATTACCACAAACTTAGCAACTTAACACAATGGACATATTTGAGGGGGTGGGGAAACAAGTGTTCTGACTTCAGTAACTTTGGAAAACTGTTTTGACTGCCAACTGTAAGACTAAAGACAAAAGACACTACATATAGACTCTGATTTCTAGTTGGCAGAGTGTTTCTCATGCGGGTATGGGTTAGCTATTCCGACACTGCTGTGCGTGTATACCAGAATTGCACAAACAGTGAAGTGGATGGTAGATGACAGAAGGCAGACTTCTCACTGTTGGAGAGAGAGGTGCAGATAGGCAAGAGGAATGAACCAGATTGTACTGCATTGGAGTCAAAGATATCACTATGAACTCAGGTTTAGCTTAATATAAATACAACCATATAGATACAGAAAGAACTATAGATATGTACGTATACGTGAGTTAATACCTGCATATATTTCCTAGCTCTGTCCACTGAGAGGACATGGAAGTGATAACACTCAGTAACTATGAGCAAACCTAGTATCCAGATCTTGGTTTCAATGCAATTTGCCAATAAAAGGAACCAGGGTTCCTTGGAGAAATGGCTTTGTCAAGGGACGGGCCAAGGAATACACAAATGAGACAAGGTCATCTCGTAGTGTCTTAAATTAAGAAGCAAGCGCTAAAAAATCCAAAAGGATTGGGGCATGTCAAAAGACAGAGAAGATAACCTGAAGGAGCTCCCAATGGTCAAAGCTGGGATATTTTGAGCAAAAAATATCCAATATAGTATCAGGTTAGTGCCCAAAGTATAAAGTAAATACCCATGAATCAATACTGAAATAATTATATGATTGAACGATTTGTTTTAAAATAAAGGACAAAAGGGATGCCTGAGTGGCTCAGTCCATTATGTGCCTGCCTTGGCTCAGGTCATGATCCCAGGGTCCTGAGATCAAGTCCCGCATTGGTCTCCTTGCTCAGTGGGGAGCCTACTTCTCCCTCTGCCTGCTGCTCCCCCTGCTTGTGCTCTCTCTTCCTCTCTCTTTCTGACAAATAAATAAATAAATAAAATATTTAATAAAATAAAACAAAGGACAAGAGACAAATCTCCTATAGAGAAAAATTCCAAATAATTTATGTAAATACTTCCCCCATAGGGAAGTAGAGCTTAACTTTCCACCCCTTCAGTGTGAATTGTGCTTAGAGACTTGTTTCAAAGATTAGAGAATGAAAAAGGGAAAACAGTCATTTTACAGTAGAGAAACATGACAAACACTACTTGGTCCGTTGAACAAAGTTACCGTAACCAAGGGGATGTCTGTTTGATAGTATGTACCTTTAATATGATGCGATCATATCACCTCTGTGATCTTCCTCTTAAAACTCATCACTACAGTCCAATCATGAGAAAAACATTGACAAACGCAACAGAAAGATATTCTACAAAATAACTGACCAATATTCTTCAATACTTGGAAGATCATCAACCAAGAAAAATATGAGAATCGTTCACAGTCCAAAGAAAGCTAAGGAGACACGATGACTACATGTAATGTGGTATCCTGAATAATATTCCAGATCAGAAAAAGGACCTTAGGGAAAAAGTAATAAAATTTGTGACAGATTGTACCATGATGATGTAACATTTTAGCAATAGAAGAAATGGGGTACAGGGGTTGTGGGGCACCAAGGAAGAGAGAAACTCCAGCAAGACTGGCACTACAATTTTATGCAACATAATCACATAATCACACACATGTCATCATATATATTCCATCACTGTGGCCCTGTTTTATCGAAAGCCTGTATTGAGAAAAGTTTGTGGGTCGTACAGTCCAAATTGAGAAGGCCAGAGACATGAGAAGCAAAGGAAGAAAAGTATTCAGAAAAAATCGGAGGAAGGGCACAGACACAGCAGTCTTCATAAGTACAAGGCCGATTTTTACAACACTGGAAAAATAGAATAAGGGAGAGACAGAGGAAGAAAGCATTTATCAAAACTCATCAGACTGTGCACGTAGAATGATACACTTTATTTTATGCAAACATACCTCATCAGATGACTCAAAGTTAAAACATAAAACCATGAGACTCCTGCTAGGGTCTGAATGCTTGTATCACTCCTCAAATTCATACATAGGAATTCTAATGTGAAAAGTGATCGTATTAGAAGTGGGGTCCGTGGAAGGTGATTAGGTCAGGAATGAGCTCAGTGCGCTTATGCAAGGGTCCCGAGAGAGTTTGCTTGGCCCTTCTGCCATGCTCACTTCCCTTCCTCACTCCAACACAAGAGGTCTGCCGTCTACACTCGGGAGGAGGATCTTTACCAGAACCTGACCATGCTGGCACCGTGAACTTGGGCTTCCAGCCTCTGGAACTGTGAGAAATAAATTTCTGGGATTTATGAGCCACCTGGTCTGTAGTATTTTTTTTTTATAGCAGCCCAAATGGACTACGATAACTTCTTTGCAAACTTTATGAAAGAAATTTTCAAAAGGAATAAAACTAACCAAAATTCACACTGAAATAGATGAAGGCCTAAATTACCATAGAAGAAAAAGAGAAAATAAAGTGCAAAAAAGGCACCAAGCCCAGATGTATTCACAGATGAACTTCAACAAGTCTTTAAAGGTCAATAATCATAATTCTACTTTAACTCTTTTACACTATAAAGGTAACACGATTTCAAAATTTATTTTACTTGGAGTGTATACCAATGATTTGTATCCAAATCTGTTAAAGATCAGAGGGTCAAAAAAGAAAAGTACAGCTCAGGGGCACCTGGGTGGCACAACGGTTAAGCGTCTGCCTTCGGCTCAGGGCGTGATCCTGGCGTTGTGGGATCAAGCCCCACATCAGGCTCCTCCGCTATGAGCCTGCTTCTTACTCTCCCACTCCCCCTGCTTGTGTTCCCTCTCTCGCTGGCTGTCTCTATCTCTGTCAAATAAATAAAATCTTAAAAAAAAAAAAAAGAAAGAAAACTACAGCTCAATCTTGCTTATGATTATTAATATAAATATCCCTAAAAAATATGGCCAATTATACAGCATGTCCAAGTGGTATTTATTTCAGAGATGAATAAGTAGGTTAATATTAGGAAATCCACTAGTATTATTCATTGAGTTAACAAAACAAGGAATAAATATTATATAATCATCTCTAAATGCAGGAAACATATTTGGCAAAATTCATTACCCTTTTATATTTAAAAACTCTCAGTACATAGAATAGTGAAGATTCTGGGGGCGCCTGGGTAGTGCAGTCGTTAAGCGTCTGCCTTTGGCTCAGGGCGTGATCCTGGCGTTCTGGGATCGAGTCCCACATCAGGCTTCTCCGCTGGGAGCCTGCTTCTTCCTCTCCCACTCCCCCTGCTTGTGTTCCCTCTCTCGCTAGCTGTCTCTCTGTCACATAAATAAATAAATAAATAAATAAAAAAGAATAGTGAAGATTCTTATTTCACATAATCAGATATGTGCCTTAGACCAAAGCCAGCCTCTTACTTAATGTGGAAACAGAAGAGGTTTTTCTGCTCAAGTCAGGAAAAGACAAAGAAGCCAACTCCCCAGAATATGTGCTGTAGCTATTAAGCAATGTATTAGAAAACAGAAAGGAATTACAGGCATAGGAATTGGAAAGGTAGAGGAAATGCCAAATCTATTCTAGCATGATAGGGATAATACATCTGAAAAGCCCAAAGGAATCCATGGGGAAAACTATTATGAAACTAAGATAATTTAATAAAATGTAGCTTATAAAGTCCATATAAAAAATTAAGTCTTCATGTATACTACCAAAAAGGATAAAACCCAAAATGGAAGAAAAGATTTTTTTTTTTATATTAGAGATGATGATAGGTGGATGATACACAGATGATAAATAAAGCGTGAACTTCATAAGAAATGTGCAGGGACAACCATGAAAATCCTGATACAGAAATGAATCAGGGAGAAGCAATGGAGAATGGCTAACGCTATTTGATATTATAAAATGTCTAAAGACCTCATAATTAAACAGTGTAATACTAGCATATTTCTAGCTTGCAAAAATCAATGTGGCAAAAAAGAAAAACACTCAATTGTATATTGACATGTGGCTTCTAAAATCAGTGAAGATAATATAAATGGATAGTTACATTAAAAAAGGAGATAAGATTGTATTCATTTGTAACATGACAAATGAAAAAGAATTTCCAATTCATCAGAAATTTCTATATAAATGTGAGGGCATAAATGTTCTAGAAGAAAACATCAGTGCTTTTCTCTATAACATGAGCATAGGGAAACATTTCATAACTATTTTTAAAATCCATAAATAATAAGGGAAACTACTGATAACTTTAATTATATATATATATATGGAAATAAACCGAAACAATTTATAAAAAGAAATGTGGATGTTCCCAAATTATATTAATAAATATTCAGTTCACTCATAATAAGAGAAATACAAACTAGAAGTTCACTAGTATATCAAGAGACCCTGCCCAGGCTGAGAGGCAGCACAAGATTGACAGAAGTTAAAGTGCCAATTTCTTAGCCTTTACTTAATAAATAAACTTAGGCGATCAATGATTATCAGTAAGGGAGACGACCAGATATTATATCCTTTCTATTGGAATTATACCACATTACTTATGAAATATTTTCACCAAAAACTTAAATCTTATCAATTTAAAAACAATTTTTTTTTCTAACCACCAGTTTACAAGATATACAAGGGAGACATAAGCTGTAAATAAGACCCTGAGGAGACAGTCAGCAAACCCCAGACTGGAAAACTATAGGCCAAACTCCCAGTTTCTGAAACATACAAGTTACAAGGAGGAAGAAAGAAAAGACAAAGGCAGAGGATCCTAGAAATTAAATGAGACCGAAGAAACAGATAATCCACTGCAACATGCAAAGTTAATTTGAATGTGGTTTCACACTGACTTTAAAATATGATGGGACAACTGTGTAAACCAATTGGATATTTAGTGATATCAAGCGATTAAAATATTTTAGGTCTGTAATATATTGAAGTACATTTCAATAAGCCCTTCCATCTTAGAAATACACACTGATATGTTTATGGATCACAGATATGTGGCCCAGAATTTTATTCAAAATAATTGAAGGGAGGAGGTTGTCAGGGTTATAGATAAAATATTTTGGGCGTAGGTTAGTAATTATCGAAGTTGGGTGATAGGTGAGTGATCGTTATGCGTGTGGGGGATTATTATATTATTCTTTTTTTTTTTTTAAAGATTTTATTTATTTATGTGACAGAGAGACAGTCAGCGAGAGAGGGAACACAGCAGGGGAGTGGGAGAGAAAGAAGTAGGCTCCCAGCGGAGGAGCCCGATGTGGGACTCGATACCGGAATGCCGAGATCATGCCCTAGCCGAAGGCAGACGCTTAACGACTGCGCTACCCAGGCGCCCCTGGATTATTATATTATTCTCACTCCTTTGTATATGTTTGAAAATTTCCATAATAACATGTTTACCCAAAACTGTAGGAAAAAAATTGGATACATGCTTATTTACCTAAGTAATGTAACAGAAATACATTTAATAGCTGTGTACCTTCATTGGGATAAGTCCTGCTTCTCTCTCTTCAAGGAAACTCTTGAGTTGGAGATGAGTAGAGGGAGACATTTCTTCCATACATGAAACATCTTGCTCTCAGCCACTCAGACCTGAAAGGGAGAATGAAGTCCATTCATGTAATTCCTAGACACTACTACGCTTTTAAAGTAAAAATTCCTTCAGAAATAGGCTTTTCTTTGTAATCCAGTATTAAGTGGTAATACTATTTTGCCCCTAAAAGGAAAGTCATTAAAAAACTCAATAACTGAAAATGTACCCATATATGGTCTATTTGGAGAACACAAAAGTGAAAAAATTATATCTGGACACAAATTCTTTTCCGCTAAACTCAAGAATGCAAAATAATAATAATAAAGGCTGAGAGAGCTATTAAATTTATTGTTTCTTATAGCATGAGGGACATGCCGATACTTTAATGATTTCTGCTAAAATATTAACATACTCTGCCATCAAGTCTAATCACCACCTTGTTTAAGGAATCTCTTTTATCAGAACCTGTGTCTTATAAGAACATATTATAGAGGCTACCATTTGAAATCTCTATATTCAGTACATTGCATAGATAATAATATTCACTTTTTTTATAACGGGGATCAGGAAATAGTTGGCCACATTTAAACTAACCTTTATCAAAAGAGAAAAATCTGCAAGCTTAGCACATGGAATCAATGCTCTATTTTAACCAATAAAATAATATTCTATAAACCGAGGGAAAGGAGAAATCATTAACGGTAATACTAAGCATGTTTTGTTTTGAAAATTTTTATTGACTATAAATTTTTCATGTGTTTTAAAAATTATATGGCAACAGAGATCAAGTTTTAAAGAGTGGAGAGCATCAATAACATTTAAACATTTCCTTTGACCAGACTTCCTTTAAGATATCTCGTATGGTCTTCCTGCGGCGACACTGACCACATAATAGCATTTGTTTAGAATATTGGAGATTCTGTTCTCATTGAATCAAAGGAGGAAGATGTAAAATTTTGGCCACAAATCTCGGATTTTTTAAAAGTGTACTATTTTTGTATTTCATTTTAATGTTTAGATCATTTCCTTTTTTAGGCTGTGAGTTGAAGAATGCCCAAAGACTGTATAACAAATCCACTGAAAACCAATGAATAATCTCATAAAAGATATATGCAGTTTGGGAAAGGTATCTTGTTCATTTTATATTCCCTTCGTGATTCCATAATACACATAAAAATATGGTCTATTATTTAAAAAGTTATGTATAAAACATTCAGATAGGAAAAGAAATGGTAATTGGGCTCCAAAGTCTTTCATCTCTAAATCGTTAGAAACTCAAAAGGGCAATGTATTTATCATCTACTCATCATATCCTCCAGGAAAATAGCATTCATGTGGAACAAAGAGTGACTGGTATACGTCAGATTTACTGGGTAATTGGGGGTAAAGTAACTATTGTAATCTTTGGTATACTCACAAATTAAAGCAGCATGTTACCCAGTTCAAACTACCCAACAGTCTGACAGGCAGTGTTGTCTGGGCAAACCAGCGGTCTTCCCTCTCTACCTTATTTTTAGATGCAGTTGGTTCTGAGCTTTGTGGTAAAATATGGCCCCTTTTTTATTTTAATTTTATGTCTAAGTTGTAAATTCCCATTTTCTTTCTTTTATAGAGTTAGATAATTTTTATTATAGATACTGTGATTATGAAATGTTGACAGAAAAACACAAGTATCTAAAAACATTCTAAATCTTATGACTAAGGTTCAGGTAAGAAAAAAGTTGTACCTTTTAAAGGTAAATTTCCTGAGGGGCCTGGATGGCCCAGTCTCTGTTATGTGCCCGACCCTTGATTTCAGCTCAGGTGATGATCTCAGGGTCATGATCTCAGGGTCCTGAAATGGAGTCCTGCGTCAGGCCCCATGCTGGGAGTGTAGTCTCCTGCTTGGGATTCTCTCTTCCTCCCCCTCTGCTCCTCCCCAGTCCTTCTCTCACTTTCTCTAAAAAAAAAAAAAAAAAAAAAAAAAAAAAATTTCTTTCCTAGGGAAAGTATAATATCTAACTGAGGTTTATTATCATTACTTTCCGAAGGGAAAAGGACCTCAAATGTTAATTTGGAATAGCTCACATTTAGGTTAATTTAGTTCTTAACTTTGATATAGTCTGATCTAATTAATTCTGAATCAAAGGCTGTCAAAGATAACAATTAAATATCAAGTGTTAAGGGAGGATGCCTTTCAGTTTTCCCTGTCCCACGTGAAAATTGGTATCGTCCTCACATAAATTAGGAAAACTTTTACAGGAAAAAAAAAAGAAAAAGTGAATGTATGGCAATCAGTGGGTATGATTGGTATATGTTCTTATTGACGATGATTATATAGACTCAAGTATGTTATAAATAAGGAAGAATAGTTAATTGTCATGTTTGTTAACTGAATAACTCTCTGTGGGCCTCTTAAGTTGTGTCACTTCTTATATTTTTGACCATGTGTGTGCATGCACTCATTATCATTATTTATTTTTTGAAAATCAGTGCTATCTTTGAATTCTCTGAATAATCACCTTAGTTATGTTCTCATTTCATATAGAGTATAACAATAGAAATTTAACAATGACCAATAACAAGTCCCAATTAATTAACACACACACACACACACACACACACTGTTCTTGATTATTTGATAACTGGTAATATTTTAATAGGCTTTCTTATTCTGACAAGCCAGGATGGAATATTTAAATTTATTGAATGTATTGTATACATTTTTCTTAAACATAAATTAACCAAAAGTGATGATGCAGGAATTCAAAATTAAAGCCAAGTATTTTATGATTATGTACATTTCCTCTAAACATGAGTATGATAAATGTGGCACTGCTGAAAGTCATTAATATTGGGGAAATTGATGAGTTATTTATTTTGTGAATATTAATAAACCTACACTTGTCTTTATGAAATAATTCTTGCTAGTACTATGACTAATTTTTATATTTGGTCTGATTATTATTATTCTATTCCTTATTGCCTTTATCTGGAAAAAGAATGAGAAAAGAATACTTTGTGGTTCTGGATTTTAAAAATGAGCGCATGATGGATGTGCATTGGGATTTAAATCAATAATGTTTATTCATCTGGATATGGTGCAATCACCGTTAGAAGCAGAATGGTAGATGGATAACACAGGTGCGCCTGGTGGCGCAGTTGGTTCAGTGTCTTGACTCTTGGTTTCAGCTCAGGCCTTGATAACAGGGTCATGAGATCAAGCCTCCCACATCAGGCTCTGCACTCAGCGTGGAGTCTGCTTAAGACTTTCTCTCCACTTCCCTCTACCTCTCCCCACCACTCTCTCCCTCTCTAAATAAATAAATCTTAAAAAAAAAAGTGCAAATGCTTTAAAAAAAAAAAACAGAGAATATGAAGTATAATTTCAATATGAAATAAGCTCCCTCATGACTCTGACATATACCTCTAGGTATTATTGTGGATGTTATTTCAACTACCTATGCCTCAGTTTCGTGGTGATCGAATTAATAATTCAAGCTAAGTGATCAGAGAAAAAAAGTAACAGCACTTAATATTTGTTACTGGGCATTTTGATGTATTATTGGCATACAGGATTTCATTAACTCTCAAAGAATACTCCAAGACACAGATATCATCCCCTTTTTCCAAATAAGGAAATTCATGCTTGGTGGCAAAGCTAATTGGGCAAGGTGATAGAACTTAAAAGATTGTCCAAGTTTTTAAGTTTGTATACTTCCAAAGTCTATGTTTTTAAATACTATGGTATCCAATGATGTTAAGTAGAGCACACGTCCTTTTACTATGTCCAACAAATGCATATTTTAACAGTGATATTAGATTCACATTTGATTTCTGAACATCTGGAGCCTCCCACAGATTTACCCATCTCCGTAAATGATATTTCACTGAGTATTTTTCAGCCCCAAACCATGAAGCCAGATTTTACTCCCCTTCTTTACCGTCCTACGTACAATTCCTTAGGAAAGTCTGGTGGTGCATCTTTAATAGCTGGCCAATGGAATCAATTTTATTAAAAATATGTTAGGTGCTTTGTATTACCGTTTTTACTTGGTATTTAGATTCTTATATGATGTGTTATGTTTTGTCATGTGAGTCAGATCTTTTAGAATACATATTATAAAAATTCCTCTATCAAGATTCGTTTGTGAAAAATGCTATATTATACATGCATTGAAATGAGACTTCTCAATTATAAATTAAAAGGTGTCCCTAGATGTTATTTTTATATTGTGCTTGTTAGTATTTCAACAAGAATCATTCTCAAATAGGTTTACTTGTGTCGCGAATATAATCACATCTTTAAAAGCATTCTACCAAATTTCAAACGTGGTAGGAAAATACTGTTGTTACAGGAAAATAATTAAATGATTGCTACAAACTTTTTTTCACTTCGTACAACATGCATATCAAAGCTTTTTCTTTAAAATCTGGAAATGATGTATTTTGAGAGTCTGTAAATGTGAAAGAGCTGGGAGAGCACACATTTAAAATTGAGTGTCAACTCTAAGCAATTAATAATGGCAGCCTGGAGCATCGTGTTGAAAATTCTTGCCTGTATTCAGGGTCAGAGTGAAGATCGCCTTGTCAGCTTAGTGCTGTCTGCCACAGGCATTGAAGAGGAGGGAGGCAGCATGACACATATTCGCCATCTGTGAACTGACCTCTTTTTAAAACTTCTGAGTAGTAACTTCCGTTACAGAAAGGATATCTGGTACTTATCTCTGCTTTCAAAGTATTTAGCATAAAAATGTGTACATAATATGCTCGTAACATGTTGAATACCTGGATAAAAGTAAAAATCCTTTACTCTTTTAAAAATTTAATTTTTAAATAATGCCACACATTAAAAAAAATCATCCTAAGAGAAAGAATCATGTGTCAACATACATGATCAAGAAATGTCTTTGGAGATGTTTGTATGTTCCTTGTCAATCTTTCCTTCCCCTAAGGGTAGCATTATTTGGAAGTTTATATTAATAACTTTTGCTTTTGCTTCTAATTGTTTTGTGTATATATGCATGTTTTTGTACTGTTTTATAAACATTTGAAGTTTTTGGAAATATTACACTCTATCTTCTTCAATAACTTACTGCACACTGAATGTAATTTTTGTGCTGTTCCCTTATGCAGGTAGCAACAATTCAATTATTTTCACTACTATGCAGTATATCTGTATATGAACCCCATAATTAATTTATACATTTCCCATTGAAGAATAACTTTGATTTTTCCAGATTTGTTATTACTTATAATGCTGTTATGCACATTCTGTATATAACACAGCTTGCATACCTGTAAAAAATTCTCCAGGGTATATGTCCAGGATTAGAATTTGTGAATCATAGGTGAATCCACCTTCAATTTTACAAGAGTAATGCCAGTTGTGTTCCAAACAGGTTATACCAAATTCTACAAACACATGTGCCATGTATAAGAAATCTGGCTATGCCATGTCCTCGTTACCACTTGGTACTGTCAAACTTTCATCTTGCCACTCTGGGGACTGAAACACTATGTTATTGTGATTTTAACTTGTATTTATCTAATTATCATTGAAGTGATGTATCTTTTCATAGATTTATTGCTCATTCATGTTTTATCTTTTGTGAAATATCTGTTCAGAATTTTTGCCCTTATTTTGATTGGATTTCTTACCGATTTCTTATAGGTTTCTCTTATTGATTGTATGAATTCATTTTTTTAAATTCTTTGTACTAACCCTTTGCTTGTTATCATTTTAGTAAGTATTTTCCTCAGATTTTGGCTTGTCTTAACTTTTTAATAGTAGCCTTAAACATTCGTAAGCTTTTAAGTTTATTGAAGTAAAGTGGATCTTTCTTGTGTCTTTATTCATTATATATTCAGTAATGTCTGTATTGCTACATGTTGTAGGTTATGGGGTTATAACTTGAAACAAAGCAGATAAAAATCTCTGTTGCTATAGAAAATAGCTTATAGTGTATACATGTGTGTTGGGGATGGTAGCAATCGATAAAGTAGAAAGTGTGTTAGAAGGAGATATCTGAAAGGTGAAAAATAAAAAGAGGAAGTTATGGCTCTAAGAATAAATGGGTGTATCTTTAGATAGAATGACTAAGGAAAGCCATCCTAAGGAAGTGAGATTTGAATGAATACTAGAAAAGGTGAAGGACTGAGATGTGCAGATCTCTGATGAAAGAGCGTCTCATTCAGAGGGAAGAGAAAGCATGAAGTTCCTTAGGGAGGAATGTGTTTGGCTTGTCATAGATTAAGTCAAAGAAAGAGTAGTTAGAAAAAAAAATTAGAGTGGTAGTCAGGGTGGGGATGTCAGATTCTGTAGGACTTTGAAGATCATTTTAGGATCTTTTTCTTTTACATTGTGATGGGAAATTATTATTGGAGGATTTCAAGCAGAACAGAAACACGATCAGACTGATGCTCTAATATGATCATCCGGTTCCTGTGTTAAACACAGATAAAAGAGGGGCAATGGTGGAACTGGTGAGACCACTTAGAAAATTTTCACATGGATCCAGAAGAGAAAAGAAGGTGGTTTAGATAATGGTGCCAGCTGTGGAGGGGAAGAATAGTGTTCAGATTGTGGACATATTTTAAGACCAACTGTCAGGTATGGGTGATAAAAAGAGAAGCCAAGGTTTTTGGCCTGAGAAACTACAAGAATGGAGTTGCCATTTATTGAGATAAAGAAGACTGGGGGAAGGTTGTTTGGAATGGAGAAGCTTAGTTTGGGGCTACTTTAATTTGTGTTGTCTATTCTTCATAGAAATGGAAATGTTCACTAGACATCTGCATACGGATGCCTAGATAAGGGCAGACATCTGGGTTAGATACTGGTACAAACTGGGTAATCAGCACATGAGGTTGGAGAACAAGACATAGGAAAGCCAATATTTTGAAGTCAGTGAGATAATGAGGACACAGTAAAAGTGTGTGGTATCCCAGAATCCAAGTGAAAAAGTGTCAAGAAAGAGTGAAGGATGTATGATGCTTGGAGGTAAAAAAAAATGTGGGCTGAGAATTTTCTATTCAATGAATGTTTACCTCAAGAAACACTGATGTTGAGGCCTTAACGATATATTCTTATATTTTCCTCCAAAAAGTTCCAAATTTTGTTTTTTTATGTTTTTTACATTTAAATCTCTAATTTACCCTGACCAGCTTTTTGTGTGTGGAATAAATGTACTAGTATCTGCAAAATTCCAGCCAACTCACCTCTGTAATGACAACAAACAGAGTTTTAAAGGCTTCACAAAATAAATGTTTCTCTCTCATGAAGCAATCCAATGCAGATCATGAGCGGCTCATTCTACTCAGTGATTCAGATATTTGGAGTCCTTTCTTTCTTCGAAATCCTCAGACTACACGTGGCAACTAGAAAAAAAGGAATGAAGGGTCATGGGAATGTTTTATGGACCAGCTTGGAAAAGATGTATATCACAACCGCCTGTGTTAGCATGGCCAGAACTCAGTTGGAAGGAGTTCTGGCCATGCCTAGCTGCAAGAATACTAAGAAACATGGTCTCAATTTATGCCTGGAAGAAAAAGAAAAATAATTTGATAGCAAATAGCCATTTTCTGTTACTAGGCATGGACTCTGAGAACCGAAGGCTTAATTTAAGAACACAGTTATATAATTCATGGTAATGGGTGTGTTCCAGTAAAATCTAGTGAAATTTCCTCATTCTGTTAAAATGATGTTGGAAAACCTTATATCTTCATTAGAGAATTCTAAAACCATTACACATTTAAAACATAATTATAGTAAGAATTTATCAATTAACATGCAGTTTTTAAATAGTATAGGATAAACTACATATTGTAAGCATGAAATTTAAAGATGAAATGCTTGATTTTCCACAGAAGTGAAAATAATATTGCATCATTTATTCAATATATAATTCTTTTATTTTAATATAAAAACTTCACTACATATAATATTTTTCCCAACATGACTACATTTAATTATTATTTAATTACTACTAAATTATTATTTAGGTTATCAAGAAGAATGATTGTCCTTTAAAATGTCCTTCAAAATAAAATGATCAATATAGGAAGGCTTTATTCTAAAATAAAATAAATAAATTCAAAACTAATATAACATTAATATTTATACATATTTTTCTTTAATATTGCATCAGAAGCAAATTAGAATCCAAGCCCAGATTCACGTTTTGAATATTAATTGTTGAAGCTTCATGGATCTTTTCAAAGAGTTTCTTAAATCTCAAGTAACTATCATTAAATTATAAAGGACAGAAAATGCCTATATTGGAAACTAGTATTTTATTAGGTCAGTATATGAAGGTACAAATGCCCCCAAATTAATATCAACAAAAATTACTGATATGCTAACACACACACAAAAATAGTTTTAATAATGAGACTTAGAATCATGCTTTTCTGTTGGAAACATATTTTACCTTTAATATGAGTATTTTTCTCAATAGGCAAGGGAGGCACATATTTAGGTAAACAGTAAACTCAAAACACATACAAAAATAAGGATGTTTTATCGTAATATTTGAGAACTTTTGTATGATTTTTATTCAGATTTTTAACATTAGTATTTCAGTATGACACAAGTTCATTAATAAATATCTTAAGTCTATGAGACTTATCAGAATTAAAATTCTAATAATTAAACAAAAAGGCTTAAGTGAGTATTCTTCTTCAAAACAAGGGACACTGGTATCAAGATAGGTACCAATTTTGATGGGGATATGCTTATCATAATTTGAATGTCATACTTTGAAATGTAATATTTTGCTTCCAATTAATTAAATGTCACTATGTGCAACTAGTTGCCAATAGCAGTTCCTAATTTTTATCTTCAAATATTTGTATGTTTTATAATAAAAATAAAAATTAAAAGACAATACTAAAAATCCAATGTTTAATCAGGATAAACAAAGTTAAATTTACAGCAAGTGCTCAAACCCTGGTTGAAGCTAGGTTCCACCTGTATTAACTGTGATCGTGGCTTAATTGCAAATTTTTTCTCAAAGCAAAAGTTTATTGTCTGTTTAATAGAGATAGATGTAACACTTGTCCAATAAGGTTGATTGTAAGTATTAAATAAAATAAGATCTCATATATGCTTGGTTCAGACTTGGACATTAAAGTACTCAGAAGCTGGTAGGGATTGTGATAAATTCAAAGAAGACTCTTTGAGCTTTCAGAAAACAACCTCTTAAAATACAAAATTATGTATGAATTGCATTGCTGCACTGGCATCCAATTACCTCCAGCATGTCAGATTTGTGTAATAGAGGTTTTGGTCTGAAGGCTCTAGGTTTAAGATTTTGTTTTAGCAGCAGTGAAAATAAATATTTCATTATTACTAGTTTATTATTGTTAAATTATGAAATACAAATACTAAATTATTATTTCATATTATAACTAAAAGTATATTATGTGTGTATTTGCATTCCCCAACATACATGGGTAAAAATATATAATAGTGTATCTCTATACATTTACACAAATACTTGTACGTTGTTCTTCTAATTTAGTTACATATAAAGATAATTAAATGAAGGTATACATATATGCATATATGCTATATATCATGAGTACAAGTCATTAATTTCATTTAGAATGTTTAAGAACTTACAGATAGTAATGATATGAATTTTCTTAGCAGTGATTACTTTAAGAGCTTCTCACTGCTTAAAATACTATTGAAGTGATTCTTCGATGCTGCTGCACTTTTAGAGAACCTAAGTTAGCAAATATGCATTATTTTGGACTATGCCTTAAAACCAATAAAATGATTGCCCTCTATCATAAAAAAAAACATACAGGGAATTCTCTCTTATGTATTGCTAAGCACAGTTTCTACAACTTTGAGGATGAACTAGGCAGGAGAAAGAAATAAGGAAAGTTCTCACTTGACTAGCACAAGTATGATATGACATTGGTGCGCTATAGGACAGGCGTATATTTATAGGGATTTTTTTTTTCCTTGTCAGCAGTGTTGTTTTCAGTGTTCCAACTAAGATACCCATTTTAACACGTTCTTATATGTTCATATTCACACTGATGTACATAAATAGATATCTGAGAAGTCTACATATTTGCTACTTGCTCTCTCAAGACAAAGTATTTGTCATTTAAAATACCTGCAATATTTAAAATTTTCTTCCATCTTTTGACCTAAAATATGAACTGAATTGATTACCATTTTCCTACTCCACCTTCTCTTCTGTATGTTAAACATATCCAGATTTTTAAATTTTTTTAAAGATTTTATTTATTTATTCGACAGAGAGAGAGACAGCCAGCGAGAGAGGGAACACAAGCAGGGGGAGTGGGAGAGGAAGAAGCAGGCTCATAGGGGAGGAGCCTGATGTGGGGCTCGATCCCATAACGCTGGAATCACGCCTGAGCCGAAGGCAGACGCTTAACTGCCATGCCACCCAGGCGCCCCAAGATTTTTAAATTTTTATTGTTAGTCTGACCATTATAGTAACTTTCCTGTTTGATATCGTTATGTGAGATATGAGATGAAGCATCGTACAGTGGGTAAATAGGTACTCAAGCTACTCTGCTTCTACCACTTACTGTCTGGGTTACCTTAGGCAACCTGTTTAATCTCTTTCTGCCTCAATTTTCCTATCTGTATCTGGAGATACAAATCTCATGATTGTAAAGTTTTTCTGAGATATAAATAAAGTTAAATATTTTTATTATTATGAGCTGTTGAGCTCAGTATTTAATTTGGTAGTTAAATTATGGTATTATCAAACAATAGACTTAAAGAGATAAAGGCTGTGTACGTAATCAAGGACAAGGGTATGCATGGGAAAACAAACAATGGTGTGGGGGGGAAATAAAAGAGAAGATACAAATGCATATGAGACTTTCCCTGACAGGCAGTGAATATTAGCTTTATGGAGAAGAAAGAACATGGACTGTTATTTTAAATATGGGGAATCTTATTGACCTCAGGATGATGCTTGCTGAACGTTTGGTCTCCAGGTAGTTTCGATCTTCATTCTATTGTGCTTAAGCATCTTGCCTTTCCTCACCCTGGATTTATTGTATTGTGTGGTGATTTCTGTTCATTTGTTGGAATTCTAATCTGGACTGTGTGTTCTGTGTAGACATATTTTTTCTCTTTTGTGCACTGTGGAATTTCTCATCCTCTACTCATAGATAATCCTGAATAAAATTTTTGAATGAATTTTGAGTAGAGTGTAAATATGCTTATAGGTAGAGCTGAAGGATATTGTTTTTCTGAGCTACTTATGCAATGAGGATATCCTCCCCCAACCTCAGATTCACCAAATATTCCAAAATTTTCCTTTTTTAAATAAGGGTAGAAATAATACATCTGGAAGAATCTAAGAAAAGATTTTCACAAAATAAAAGTTGAGAGCAGGAAACTAAAATTGGGGGGAGGAATGAAAACTTTGGAAAAGAAAGATAAATATGAGAAGGAAATATCCACTAGTAAATGGGATTAATTGGATTTGTTACACCTGGGTGACTTAAGACACAAATAATTTTCTATTTAAAAATGAACTATACTTTATGTATTATCTATGGTCACACAAAGAGACTTATAAGGCAAATAAAAGAGGGTTACACTAACAAGTAATTTTTAATCTTTTAGGTCCTTGCCTATTCACATTTACAAAAAAAGTACTATTTTTCTCTTACAGAATACTTAGAAATTGTAACGGTTTGAGTATTCTACCTTTCTACTGGTCACTTTTATTTTCCATTTTAGTAGATTGTGTTTATCCTCTTTCAATTGCTTTTCAACAACAACAACAATGACAACACATACCTGGAATAATATACCAGGACACTTGTTAATCTAAATGAGATAGCTTTGAGATAAAAACAATAAAAACAAAAGGAGATTGAAGCAGCGTAAATCAGATTCTCTGGAGTGTCACATGAATGAAGATGGCCCCAAGTAATTTCTTAGAAGAGATACCCAAACAAAAATTATCAGAATATAGATAATGAACAAAATAAACAGATACTTGCCAAAGAAGATACTTTTGACTTTACTGGTATTGATGGGATTGATAAAGTTAGGCCCAGAAATAGAAACAGCAATGATTTATAAGTACTGTGAAAAGAATATACATGGGGGTGCCTGGTTGGATTAATCAGAGGAGCAAGTGACTCTTGATACACTGGGTATGGAGATTACTAAAAAAATAAGAAGAAGAATAAGAAAACTTTATTTTATATATATATATGAAGGGTGGTAATATCAGATCAAGTAAAAATCCCCAAATTTCATAGTGAAAACATGGACAAAAATATATGGGCGCAAAAAATCTAGGCAGAATAAAAGTTAAATTTTTGTGGGAGTGTGATCTAGTGAATGTTTAGTAAACATGTCTATGTAAAATGACATTTGTAACTGTGGCCTAAATCTTCTGCATTTAAGTGTTTGAGATTCGGTTCTAGAATTTAACCAGCTTTAGTTTTTAGAGAATTTTAAAACTGCCTGCTGATGGACATGTGCGAACCTTTACTATAAATACTCGGTCGGGTATAGATGACAAAATGGAGCAGCAAAGAGCCCATGATTCCATGGGGGCTTTCAAATATAAGTAAGGTACTGAGAGAAGGTATTGATTTTTTTTCCCTTGGTAACAACTTCATCTCTCCGGAGGTAAAGGAAAAAAATAACGAGAACTGCTCATATAGATCTAAATGAATCAATACAGAGAATCTTATATGAAATCACAGTGATGTGACTTCAGGAGAAACTGATTACGTCATATGTGATTCTTTGTGCGGTTCGAAGTGATATTCTCAAGAACTATTATAAGTGAATAAATGAAGTTGGGGAAATAGTTCTACAAGAAGCTCTCAAAATTGTGTTTTGACCATGCAATCATGAATGACCTTGGTGGAAAAGAATATGGGCACTGTCTACAAAGACTGAAGTGCTTTCTATGGTGTTCTTTATGGGCACAAATTAAAAAATAAAATATACCATGGGCGCCTGGGTGACTCAGTTGGTTAAGCAGCCGACTCTTGATTTCGGCTCAGGTTATGATCTCGGGGTCCTAGGATCGAATCCCACATCAGGCTCCCCACTCAGCAGGGAATCTACTTCAGGATTCTCTCTCTCCCTCTGCCCTCCCACCCTCTAAAACAAACAAATAAATCTTTAAAAAATATGCCAAACATGCAAAGAAGAATTAGAGAAAATGAGAAAACATTAACAAGTGTATTTCAGAACAGAAATAGAGTGATTCTCAAAGGGCATTATTATTTTCAAATTCCCTAAAGAAATAAAGCTTTCTAGTCATATTGTTAGCAAGATTGTGAAAATTCTTCCTAAGACAAATACTATGATAATAAAGCAAAAGAGGAAACGATTACCTTCTTAACTTCAATTCTGTTTCCATCTTTTCTGTCAAGGAGAATAATCTTCATGTGGAAAAGTGAAACTAAAATGGTGAAGAGAAATTAAAATTTAAAATCATTGAAGAGACAGGAAGAGAGGAAAAGTAAAACAATTCTCCAGATGACTTCACTTTTCTGGCTCAGAAAATATCTAATTTAGGGCACTGAGTAATTTTGAAGATAAGATCAATGTCAGTAATCTTTGAGGAGTTATTGATAATAGAATAGCTGCCATGAGAATAAAGAAAGGCCAATGTCCCAAGTTTCTGAAAAGGTTAGGCAGTGTCTTAAAACTGTAGACCTGGGATCTTGACATTTATGCTCAGTAAAATATTTCAAGGGAATACTAAATGGATGGGTGATTTTTGAGTACCAAGAAAGGTCATGATTAGCAATAGTCAGCATACGTTCACCAAGAATAAGGTATGGTAGACTCTTCATTCCCTATATTTGACATGATGACTAGGTCAGGGTTCCAGAGGACTCATAGAAACAGCCCATCTGAATTAACAAGGTATTTTCACTCTTCTTTTGTACAAGATGGAACTGCATAAACTGTATGGCAATGGTGATAAGCAGACTCATCATTAGTTTAATGATCTTATTTAATGAATATTAATTATTGAAGGATATAATCCTAAAGAGAAATAAGCCTACCTGCACTCTTTTAAAACATTTTTCCCCCAGTAATATGAAGGCCGTGTTAGCTGACTGCAATGATAGGTGTTTCGAATTTTATGTCATGAGTCCAAGCAACAAAGATTTGATACACATTCAAGTATGAAAGTGAAGTAGTGGTAAACTAGAGTATGTGACATTTATAAGACTGAAAGACACCAGCTTATTGGACAGACATTTGCAGCAAAGTTGGAATCATAGTATCTCCTTATGGTCTAGGAAAGTATACTTAAAATTTACAAGGCTTGGGTTGACAAATCTGGCACACCAGTAGATGGGATTCAATGTAGTCAAACCACTCAAAACCAGCAAGGAATTCAAGTCATAGGAGAAAACACTGTAGTTTGAAACACTCTTGAGACAGTTGGGAATAAGAATGAAGGAAATCAAGTTGGAATTAAGAATAGCTGTAAGTGTATGCAGAACCAATGTAAAATTCCAAAAAAAAATATGCAAAAGTCAAGTTTCAGAAATATGATTTAAAAAAAATAACTGCCATATAGGAGTTATTTTGAAATATCATGAGCTTTCAGGCTTTGCAGAACTAGAATTCTTATATAAACATACTTATTGTGATAAAAAAACACATAACATAAAATTTATCATCTTAACTATTTTTAAGTGTATAGTTAACTAGGGTTAAGGATATTCACATTTTTCTGAAACAGGTCTACAAAAATTTTTTATCTTGCCAGTCTGAAGCCATGTTGTAGCATTTGACAGAATTACCCCTTCTTTCTTTTTAGAGTGAATGATATTCCATTGTATATATGTGCCACATTTTTTTTTAATCATTCATCAATCATTGGGCATTTGGGTTGTTTCTACCTTTTGGCTTTTGAATAGTACTACTCTCAATAGATGCATACAAGTATCTATTCAAGACTCTGCTTTCAATTATTTGGGATATATATCCAGAAATAGAATTGCTGGATCATAGTGTAGTTCAAATTTTAGTTTTTCAAGGAACTTCATATTGTTTTCCATAGCAGTTATACCATTGTACAATCACACCAATAGTTCACGAGGGTTTCAATTATTCCATATCTCCTTTCTTCTTTCCTTCCTTCCTTCCTTCCTTCCTTCCTTCCTTCCTTCCTTCCTTCCTTTTCTTTCTTTCTTGCTATTGTTGTGTGGCGTGTTCTGTATATGTCTATTGGGTCTAATTGGTCTACGGTGTTTTTCATGTCCTCTTCCCTTATTGATCTTCTGTTTGGTTATTCTATCTGTTATCGAAAGAAGGATATTTAGGCCTCCTACTATTATTGTATTGCTGTCTATTTCTCTCTTCAGTTCTGTCAAAGTTCACTTCATATGAGCTCCAAGACTTGGTGCATAAACATTTATTGTCATATATTCTTACTGAATTGGCTTTTCTATTACTATACAATGACCTTTTTTGTCTCTTGTAACAGTTTTTGATGGGCTTAACTTGGTATGGAAGGTATATTCATGGTTGTTCTGCCCTATGCCATGTGGGGGAAGGGGCCTGGACAAATGTGTCAAATGCTGTGACTTTTCTTACCTCTTTTGCTGGAATCCTTTCTTGGTTTTATAATGGCCTGAGCACTATAGCTTCTCAGCTGGTTTTTAGAATTCTCATAGATGTACTCTAGTCTATATTTTTGCTAACCCAGTGTCTCTGTGGAGGAAGGATGGTCTGTTCCTTCTAGTTTGCCATCTTGCTTTTGACGCTCTGGAGCTGGAATTTTGAAAGTCTTTCATCACAAAAAAGGGAAGTGTTAATCTAGTCCTATTCTTTTTTTTTTTAATAAAGATTTTATTTATTTATTCGACAGGATAGAGACAGCCAGCTAGAGAGGGAACACAAGCAGGGGGAGTGGGAGAGGAAGAAGCAGGCTCACAGCGGAGGAGCCTGATGTGGGGCTCGATCCCATAACGCCGGGATCACGCCCTGAGCCGAAGGCAGACGCTCAACCGCTGTGCCACCCAGGTGCCCCATCTAGTCCTATTCTAAGCTACTCTAGTGAAATCTTATCTGGAACATTTTATTCATTTCTGGAAAGCACATATTAAGACCTATAGAAACTAACTGGACCACGTCTACAGAACAGAACTCAGAATTGTAAAGGACTCAAAATTACATCATGTAAAAGTGAGAAAAAGAGCCTGGAATACCAAAAGAAATCAGAAAAAGATGGCTTATGAGATTATGTTTGATAATCTTCATATTTGAACCTTTGTACTTAGCAGGGACTCAGGGGACTCAACAGGTATAATTCACTTTGGAAATGGTTGCAGTATTATGGATTAGTAATGTATAATATTACCTTCAACCATTTGAGATAGTGTATCTGTTCCCATTACCATGAATCAGCATTTGTATGCTAGTTGATATGACTACCTGGTTTGATATCTAACAATACCAAAAAACCCAAGAATAAGCATGTTGTTCATAGTCACCAATAAATAAAAGAAAACTTCAGATTTTGAAATCAAGTATCATGTTTTGAAGCTAATTTAATCTTGCTAAATAGTTCTAGACATAGCCTCCTAAGTTCATTCACTTATTTTTAAAAAATTTGCTCTATCTGTGGTATGGAGAAGCTGAGAAATTAGGGTCCAGTTGAGGTTAATTGATACCACAGAAAAGGAAAACACAAGCCATCGCTTTTTATCCTGAAGAGTTTGAACCAGCATATCACTGAATATGTGTCTCAGAAATAATGGAAACGTGGAACTTTTTTTGATTAAATGTAAATAACTGCTAGAACCCTAAAAAGATATTGATGAAGAACGTTTTTAATGAATGTTTTCTTTGGAGCTATTTAATTTACTATTGAGAATATGAAAAAACAATAATGAAAACTGGTTTTGTAGTCAATGATATCTAGATTTTTTCATTATAAATTACAATTATAGCCGCGACTAATTGAGATCCCACAATATTTAAGGCACTCAATTTACATGTGATTATTTTATTGCATATTTATTTTTATTCATTTATACATTTTATTAACTCTAGGGCATGCAACTGAGGACATTTTTATACTCTCATACTGGTTACCAGTTATTGTCCAAAAATTATAATAAATAATTATAACCAATTTTCTCATTATCTCCAGTAATTAGGTGCTATTATCCCCATTTTACAGATAAGGAGACTGAGGTTAACAATCTGAACAAGAGCTCACTAGCAGTTAATTTAGATTCAAATTCAAATTCAACCATATCTAACTCCCAAGCCTAAGCTCTCCCAATTTATAACTATTTTTGAAAATGTCTACCATAGCTTTTATTCAGCTACCAATTTTTCTGATAAAGGTGAAGTGTTTAGGGCAATGTAAGAGTGACAGATTAAAATTATGTCAGACTGATCATAGACATAAAAATAATGGTGATTTCAAGATAAAAAACATTAATTAAATCCATGATGTAATAATTATATAATATGGCTTTTTGTAGAGGATAAACTTTAACATTTTGAATCACATATCTCAATTTTGAATATTGACTTCATTGGCTATCATCGATTTGCCTTTATTTTTGTCAGCTATATACCCTGATTTTTATGTTGGAAAATATATTCCTCTTCTAGATAATGCAAAATACTATGTAGCCATTTGGCTTTTCTATCTAAAAGTAGATGACTATTATGACTAAGAAGAAATGTGGTTTGATTTGCATCTTTCTGAAATCAAGCATAGCAAGATAACTGATACTTTATTTTAATGGACATGATTATAAACCAGATTCATATTATAGCATTTGGATTTATATATGTGGCCATAAGAAACTGAATAACCTTGGACGAGTATTCGCACTTTGGGTTTTTGGTACATCATTTGCAAAAAGAGAATTAGATTAGACAATTTGTCTCCACTTGATTTCCTGGAATTATTATGATGCCCTATATGTATGAATTCCATATTTGAAAAATTTGTCTCCACTTGATTTCTTGGAAGTATTTATTATGATGCCCTGTATATATGAATTCCATATTTGAAAAATTCCTTATCTACCATCTATTAAGAAATAACACATTTATTAAGACATAATTTACTTTCTTTCCATTTGGAATAAAACAAGACACTAAATCAAACCTTTGATCTGAAATGTCATTCTCAGTTGAAACAATTCTAACCAAATAGAAACAATCAATATTTTAGTTAGTTTCCTGTGGGTTAATGTCTATTTTGGGGGGAGGCATTTGTTATATTAAAGTATTTCAAAAATGAGTTAGAGATCTCTTAGAGGCCATGGAATCTCAGGTAGGCATCCATCACATTCAATGATTGTTAAGCTCTCTTCCCATTTTTGTAATCTTATGAGTCTTCCTCCCTTTAAAGCATTGAATAAGAATTTCAAATTATTTTCCCAAATAGGAAAGAGATATAGTCCTGGACTCTCTTGGTGAGAGTCTAAATTAAACATTCCAATCTAATTCATGTTGTTGTTGTTTTTCGTTACAGAAATCTAGGTTAACAAACAATGCTTTTTTGAGATGTGTCTTTTTCATTCAATTGAAATCTTAAAAGAATTGCAGATATTCTTATTTTCTTTCATGTTTACAATAGATAATGGACCGCTTAGCATTTCTCAAGACTCCTTTTCTAAGGATATATAGTAATCATTATTTTCTTGTTGATTTTGGGCTGTGTAGTAGGCAAATAGTGTATGTTTTAGTTTCAAAAAGAAGATCAGAATAGTTACCTTTTAAAAGGCAAAATGAAGAAAGGTGTATACTAATGACTACTGGAAAAGCACTGTTTAAAATAAATACTTGAATATTTATGAATTATTTCTAGAGTCACTTATTATCTTTACTTTCATGGGAAAGTCATACCTTTCTAATTTATTGTGAATTTTTATTATTAGCCTTTATATATTCCCCAAGTTGTATGTACTCATAATAATAGTATATTATTTGTTTGGTGTCATAACTCATCTAATTCCGGTAATAGTTTTTTCTTGGTTAAATACTTTAAGATAGGCAATTATCTAAGTAAATGTTCATAGAAACTTGAAGAACTTATTTTATTTACATATTACAGTTGAGAATCTGGAGGCTTAAGTGACTTGCACAAGGTAAATCTAATTAATAGAAGATTTGCTTTCATAACTTAAATATACTGTTTTCAAATTCAATCTTGACTCATTAATTTACCAATTAATTTATTCCATGACTATTTAATAAGACATATGTAACAAGAAAGACTCACAAAATCCCTCCTTCATGACAATACTCATGGTAGTGTAGGAGCAAGGCAATCAGCTCGTGAACTAACAAACCAGAACATTTCAGAGTTATAAAAGAAAAGAGTAGAGTGCTGAGAGAGACTGATGGGTCTAGGGGAGAAGGTTGGCACCTTATAGACAAAATTGTCAAGGATAGTGTCTTTTAAGTGATAATATATTACTTTAGAAATGAAAAATGAGAAGAAAAAAGCAGTCTGTAGAGCTGGGGGAAGCTGTTCCATGCAAAAGAAATAGGAAGGTCAAAAGTTCTCAGGTAATAAACAGCTTGTCCCGTGTGATTAACAGAAAGAGTTCAGTCCATAAGAAGGAGATAGAAAGAGAAGCCAAAATCTAATAAATAATGGATAAGGTAGAGAGCAAGAGGCTGGAAAGATAGGCAGAAGCCAGATCATGCCGTCTTACAAGTAATCAGAGAAGGGCGCAGGATTCAATGAATTCTGGAATGGTCAGAGACAGGCTCTTCGATTTTAATAAATGTACTGAAATAGACTTTTCTCTATTATTTTCCTATTTTTAATTTTACTAATTTCTTCTTCTTTGCTGATTTCCTGACCATTTATACTATCATTTATTGACAGAGGAGTGTTGAAGTTTCTGACCACAAATTATGTTCCCAGGCCATGACATAATTCACCCCATCACACAAATATTTAGAGACTTTCCATATATCTTTCTGTTATTAATTTTCTAATTTCATTTTATCATGGTCTGAGAATATAATTTGTATAATTTCAACTTTTAATTTCGTTAAGTCTTATCTTACCTTCAGAATATTATCTATCTTAATTAATAGTCCTAATTTCTGACTACCATGGTAGAGTTGTCTATTTTCCTTTTCAGTTCTATCAGATTTTGTATCTTATGCTTTAAAGTTCTCTTATTAGGTCCATAGACATTTATTGTTGCATCATCTTAGAAAATGGACCTTTTTCTAGTATAAAAATGTCCTTTTTTTTACCCTTGGTAATATTCCTTGAAGAATTTGTCTGATACTGATGTAGTTATTCCAGCTGGGATGGCTTTTGTTGGTGCTATGATTACCCTTAGCGCTTTACAGGTTTAAATTATTCTGTGTTATTTTGTGTTTGAGTGGGGGCTGGTTTGCTGGAGGATGATTCTCAATGTCTAATCTGCTTTTAGCTGTAAGGCTTTCCTTTGTGAGTGAGTCCTTCCGTGGTCTTGTCCGTTATCAGAAGAAGCCTGTTTTTACTTGTTAACTCAGTGCTTGTTGGCCTCATGATGAATGAAAGTGGGGGAGAATGTCGTCTGTTGTTCTGATTTAAGACTATGTATTCATCTTACGCATGTACTGTTTTCCTGGGTCTTTGCTATTGGGTCTTATCAGTGATCTTGTCCTGTTGACTACTATAGGAGACTACCAGTGGTCTACACTAAGGATACATTCATGTTTCTCTGCAAGGGTAAAGAATTTTTAAATAAATTTTTTCCATTTCCTTTCCTTCAGCTTCAATTCATTTTATTGTGCCTTCAGGGCAACACAATTGTCTGCTCTTTCTCGGTGGTTGTAGAAGGCTTTTGCTTCATAGAAAGGTGGGGGAAATGGACCTGGGCAGGGCTTTGTGCCTTTCCTGCAGTGGCTACAATTCTTCTTCCCCGGGCTTACGTCAAAAGGGATACTTTCACGGGACTTTGTTTTGGCCTCAATCTTTCTTGTGAATATCCAGTGAGGTCAGTGGAAAAGAGCCTATAGAGTGGGTGTGAATTTCCTTTGTGTCTCAGTTATTAGGGCTTCCACATTGTCATGCTAGCGCCCTTAGCAATTTGTTCAAAAATAATTTAATGAA
The DNA here is from genome assembly GCF_017311325.1 of Ursus maritimus. Classification (NCBI taxonomy): domain Eukaryota; kingdom Metazoa; phylum Chordata; class Mammalia; order Carnivora; family Ursidae; genus Ursus; species Ursus maritimus. The sequence continues at coordinate 25,473,751 of NW_024427107.1, read as the reverse complement.
GGAAATCTTAGCAACTTGCATGGTGTCCAGCATCATCTGCTCCAGGTAAACAAGTGCTCACATCGTGCCTCTCTTCTGCTGCATTGTGTTTCTTTAAATTTTGAGTTAGTTATTTGACTTGTAACTTCAGTTTTGATGGGCTGAAAAAAACCTGTGAGCTTACCTTCTGCATCATTATTTTGTTATATGGATAAGATTGATGTTCTTTCCAGCTTACATCCTAAGCAGATACCGGAGCTACTTTTGAACTCTCGAAACAGAAAGTTTTTATTGCATTAATCTTCAGATTCAAAACTTTTTATACCCTAGTTCGAACTACTAGATATAAATATGCCTGAACTACTGCTATAGCTTTGCTTTTTGCTGGTTCTTTATGACATCAAGATGCTCTAACATGTGCCTTTGATATCACACTAAGAAAATACCCATACACACTTGTTATTCAACTCCAATCCTTACTTTGGTTTATAAAGATCATACCATCAGAGGGCAAGTATTATATTTTTAATTTTTTGGAAGAAAAGATATATGAGTCTTTTTTTACATACATACTTTCTTCTTTAACCAGCTCTAGCAAATATTGATTTCCTCTTATATAAACCTCATAATATACCAAAAGGTTGAGTTGTTTTTTACAGTAAAAAACCCTATTACTTAATATAACCCTTTGAGATTTACCAACTATGAAATTGCAATGATTTGGTTTACAGGTCATCTTTTGAACCTTCTTATCTATAAGGAATTAAATAGTCCATCAGCCAATACTTTGAAAGAATGACCACTTATAATAGCATATAACTTATTTTAGCCATTTTCATGATTTTGTCCTTGAGGTCTTTCAAGTCTCTTAAAAGATTCTTTCTAATTTCATTTATTCCTTCAATTATTCTTTCAGTTTGATCTTTAATGCTTATATGTTTACCATTAGTTAATTTAATACCTTGGCTGCTTTTCTCAAAAGAAAATTTGAATTTGGGTAACTCCATAAAATATTCATAAAAGAATGGGATTGACAATATCTCTTTTTCAATGGTTTTTTTTAATTGATTCTTTAACAGACTCCAGCCTTAATTATATTAGAATTTTTAATTATCCATTTTAACTTTTCTTCTAGAGAAATTGCATTAAATAACAACAATGATTTACTGCGCAGCTAAAAAGTCTGTATTTTAATGAGTGGTGGGTTTGCAATCATTATGACTCACATTATTAGCTTATATTTTTGTTGCACCTTACCTGTTATTTATTGTTCTATTCACTTGGTGATCTGCCTCCTCAAAAATTTCCTTTGAGACTTGCCACTTCCAGTAATAATGGATTATGAAATTAAAAAAACAAAAGCTACAACAACAAACTCTCATACTGAAAAGAAAAGCTGGCAAAATAAATCTGAAGACACTGGAAAGTTAAAAAGCAAACAAGGAATTATGGGGTCTAGATCTAGGCGGGTTAGAGAGTAAAGGAACTCTGAAAGGTGAACCCATAATTTTAGGCTGCTCTCACGTAAGAGATTTTTTTTTACTTAGGGGATTTTGTGGACTACAGTTGGGGTGGCTGAATTTGAGAAGCAGCACAAAGCTGTGAAAGCCTTATGGAGCTGGAGGACAAAAACTGAAATGCAGGGCCTCAGGTTTTCTGGTAGGTCCTGCAAGTCTACATAGTAGGAGTAAGGGCTAATCAGAAATAGTTTAGTCATTGCAGGGACTGAAGCACAGTGTCAACTCATCTCCTTGGAATGGGCTACAGGACCTGAAATTGCAAGTGCCCCAAGCTATCTTCAAGAACAAAAGTATATTCTCTCTAAAGGAAGATGTCATCATTCTAGACCTCAAATTATTTCTAAACATTAGTCCTGGCACCTTGTTAAAATAACAAGGTGTATAATAAAACTACGAGTTTTAGAACCTTAGAAAAACAATGGAAGTAGAAATATAGGTTTAGGTAGAAAATGGAGTCACGGGACGCAGACTTTAAAAGGCCGAACTTGTTAAGTTTAAGGATTTCCAAGAATGTGGAGAATTTTGACAGAGAATTGGAATATGTAAAAACAAGGGAAATTGAAAATTCAGGAACTAAAATATAAATAAAATAAAATAAAATTTAAAACTCAGAGTGTTTAGTGTTAGATTCGACACAGATACAGAGATCATTAGTTGCATAAAATGTAGGACAGAAAAATATCTAGAAGAAGCATGGAAAAACAAAAGGATAGAAAATACATTTAAAAAAGAACAAGAGAGGTGACACACTGAAAAGATTTTACATACAGGAAGCAGGAGTTGTAGAAAGAGAAGGGAGAGCCAATGGGGCATAAGCAATGTTTGAAAATATAATGCTAATGAGAATTTTCTGAAACTGATAAATGACATCAAGCTTCAAGAATCACTGTGAACCTCATGCAGAGTACATACAAAGAGAGCTAGAGAAAAATTCCAAATAAACAATTATAGAGAGAAAATGTTAAAAGTACCTACAGAAAAATATCTATGTATTACTTTAAAAAGAGTAAAAATTTGGGGTGCCTACATGGCTCAATCAGTTAAGTGTCAGACTCCTGGTTTTGGCTCAGGTCATCGTCTCGGGGTCATGAGATCAAGCCCTGTGTCAGGCTCTAGCTCAACGGGGAGTCTGCGCAAGGATTCTCTCCCTCTGCCTCTCCCCTCACTCTCTCTTTCCTAAATAAATAAATAAATAAATAAATAAATAAATAAATAAATCTTTAAAAAATATAAATAAATAGAAAGAACAAAAATTAGCTCAACACCGGTCTTCTCGACAACAACAAAAAAAACAAAACTGGAAGTCAAACAGAAAAATGTCATCCTTTCAGTACCGAAAGAACGTTGGAAAATTCCTCAGTATATTGAAGTCGAACAGGGATGTAGATAAGTATGTGAAGAGTCATGACACAAAAAGGAATCACCGCAAATCAAAGTTCTGAGGCAGCAGACATTTAGAGAGAAATAGGAGAGATATCATTTGGCCCGCAAGAGAGAAAAAGGAACAAGTCCCTAGATTCCATGGAGTTCTACAGTAAGCTCACTTTTTGCTTTAAATGAATTTATAGAGACTCTGTTTCTTTGAAACAAAAGAGCCTCCCTGAAAGACAGCTTAAACTTTGGTGCGAACTGCCAAAAATTGACATAAGGAGGACACCTGGGATGCCGTTCTGTAACAATTCTTCCTTCTTTCTTATAAGCTGCAAATGGTACTAACAGGCTATGACTATAACAGACTATAATAATAGCTCCACGCTCCTTTCATAAGAGGGGTTGGGTATCTTCACGAAGGAATTAAAGCATGGTATGTCTGGAATCTCTTGTGGCTTTGAAAGCATGCTTACTTACTATTTCTGCTCCCTTAAGAAAACTGGACAGGACTGCTCCTCAAGAGGCCTGAAGAGTTTTGCTGGATGTTACCATTGTTTCAGCATCTGCTAAAAGAAATCTTGAAAGTGGCCAGTGCAATTTTGTCCCTTGGAATGGTGTCACAGTTGGGCCTTCAGGAGGGGAATGGGAAGACAAAGCCATTGTAACATTCTTAATCCCTAGATTAGTAAACGCGCTCTGCGGTCCCAAAACTTCAAAGATTAAATGGTCTCTTTTCCAGGGAGTCAGCTAGAAACATTGCAGTTTCTGTTGGCATTTTTTGGACAACGCTTAAACAACAAAAGAAAAGGCATGACCAAATTCGTATCCAGTATTTTTCCCTGACTTCCATTAAAAATATATTAATGCATGGTATGGTTCAGAGAAGGTGGCAGCCCCAAGTTTGGTCATCATGGCATTCTGGCCAGCTTCAGTACCGGCTGAAGGGATTCAGCATCAAATGGGAAAGAGGCATTGCGGTCAGTGCTTCTCCAAGTGGGGTCTGGTCACACTAGTTTCATAATAGTACTAAGAGGTTTTTTGCCTTTTCACTCATTTTCTCAGAAATGCATAATGAGTTTTCCGGAAGCTATGTATGATTTGTGCTATCACAACAGACTGAGTACTGAGCAGATATAAAAATCCATCTGTCTTCTATTAAGTCAGGTATTGAAGATACTTGAAAATCTTTTTTTTTTTTTTAAGATTTTATTTATTTATTTGACACAGAGAGAGACAGCCAGCGAGAGAGGGAACACAAGCAGGGGGAGTGGGAGAGGAAGAAGCAGGCTCCCAGCGGAGGCGCCCAATGAGGGGCTTGATCCCAGAACGCTGGGATCACTCCCCAAGCCCAAGGCAGACGCTTAACAACTGAGACACCCAGGAGCCCCGATACTTGAAAATCTAAAATGAGAAAAAAAAACCTTATTTTTTTTAAATGTTGGAGAACACTTTTTTTTAGTAAAGTAGTTATTTTTGTTAACATAAAGTGAGTTTTGTATTGCCGTTTTAAGCTTAATTAATAAATAAATCTTTTTAAAGTGTCTTTTTTCTTCGCATATGGTATTTTCTTCTAATACGCTATGTATTAAGAAATGTAACTCACATAAACAAAAGTTCTTTGGAGTCCTCAATAATTCTTTAGAATGTACAAGGACTGAGTTCCAAACATATATAAGCCTCTATATTACATATTTTATTAATAAAATGACTAGTTCTTTTATTTGTTATGTCTTTTCTATTAAAAATAACCATACTTTGTATATACTTTAACAGCTCTTTCAGGTTTCTCTAAGCAATTAAGTTAACATTTTCATATTGACTAACCATGTGTTTTGTTGTTGTTCATAATCTTGGACCTAACCTGCTCAATTATTATTGTGAAAAATATGCTCATTCCATGTGCATATTTCCTGCCACTATCCACAGCCACCAAATGCAGTTCAGGTATATAATTTTCCAGAAATTAGGATACAGCAACTTTTCTTGGCAAAAGACTTTTTCATTTTAATTCAAGCACAATTTATTGAATATTTACTGTATATTTCCTTTTAGCCACTGAAAATAACATAATAAATAATATGATGACTAAGTGCATTATTTTCAGTTGGTAGGAAATATATATAAAATTACCAAAGAATTACGAGGCAATATGTAAACACAAAATAGTGCATCTTGATTGATATCGATATGATAAAATGTTTAATTTACAGGTTTATCATATTGCTCTTTAAAGTACTTAGATTGATAGTTTTGAAATACATGTTTTCATTTCTATTAGTGACTACAAAGATGTAGTATTAAAATATAAAGCAAAAAATGGTAAACATGGAGACATAGAAAAAAATCCATGGTATTTTCTCAAGTATCTATTATATAGTTTAGAGTATATACTATAAAGTTCCATGTGTCCTAAACATATGTATCAGTCAGGATTCTTCAAAACACATACAAACACACACACACAGATTTATTTTAAGTAATTGGTTCATGGGATTGTGGGAGCTGGCAAGGGTGAAATCTGTAGAACATACCAGAAGCCTGGAAATTTAGTCTGGATTTAATGCTGCAGTGTAAAGGCAGAATTTCTTCTCTGGGAAACTTCAGCTTTTGTTCTGACGGCCTTTAATTGTTTGGATGAGGTCTCACCAAGATTATCAAGGACGATTTCCTTTGAAGTCAATCAGTTGCAAAGTTCAACCGTATCTACCAATTACCTTCCCAGCAACACCTCGATTAGTGTTCGATGAAAGAACTGAGTACTGTAGCTGAGCCAAACTGATGTATAAAAGTAACCATCACGACATACTACTGCATTTTTCTCTGTACTATAAAAGTGAGAAAATGGGAAAGAGAACAGGGCAAACAAACAGAAAAAGTGGAAATGATTGTTTCCAACGGAATGCTTAGCATTCATTATAATCAGTAGAATGAGAATTTAATTAATGCAAAGGTCAGGTTCAGTTCAGATCCAGATACAGCATGTACATTCAGCTAGCCACAAAGGCTCTGGGATTCATCCACAATGTAGCCTCGATGACTTTATAATCCAGGAGAGAAGACAGCTATGCAGATGACCTTCAGCATCCAGCTGCAAGTTTGAAAGGCTGCAGAAGCAACAACCTTCTAAATAATATATATCATATCTGTGTTTTTCAGGTCAATACACAATCCTTTCAGGATATTCTAAGGATGGAAAGTTTCTAAGACTTTTTCCCCCCACCACTTACTATAGGTTATTTCCTTATCAGAATAGAAAAGCGATGATTAAAACAAAACAATGACAAAAACACATTCTCAACATATTGCCTGCCCGTGAAACTTAAGGTTTACCAGGGAAGGCAATTTTGCTGGCGGAGGGCTGAGCATAAAACTCTGCGCACTACAGAGTCACATTTCTCTTCTTTTTTGGTCTGCATTCTATTGACAGAATCTGTGACAAGAACTGAACAGTTGTGTTGTTTCCGGATTGAAGGGCTTGTATTTGTAGCCGTCCCATCTTTTGTGAGACGTAAGCACTAGCACAAAGTTGATGGAGGATACCATTATCCACTGATAGTCTTAAGATCATATTACCCAGATAATCTTGTCTTTCTTCTCCCAAACTCTTGGGTAGAATCCAAGAAGAGAAAGAGGTGCCGAATTACTATATTTGTTATTGTACAGAGCTGTAACTCAACCCTCATTGTCCTTCATTATTTTTTCAAGCCATCAGGGCTAATTGACAGCAAGCTTTTCTATCTAGATTTGTTCCCATTAGAAGTCCTTGTGTCCTTGGCTACACAGGTAAGGTAAGAACTTTAATTACTGCAGTAATTAGATGTATTGAGGCAGCTGTGCTTTAGTTTAACCAAAAGGAACGCTCAGAAATGAGCTGTCTTTCTGCAACTCTGATAGGGATGCTGTGCTTAGTGTCATTTTCTGAACAATCAAAAACACGGCAAGTGGGCAAAAGCATGGCTTCAGTCTGAGGAAATTCTACCCCTTCTCCATTTCTAATCACCCTCCTTATTTTATCCCTAGTTTGTTACTTATTTTTTATAGGCTTCATTTATTATCATAGCAGAGCACAGAGATCTGTAAGGAAAACACTATGAAAGACACAGGATTAGCTTTGAAAAAGCCATAGCCTTACGGTATTAACAAGAACCCAAAGAAAAAGAAATAAATCTTTAATGTAGTACAATGGCAGATTAATTGATTTGTATCATGTGTTATCATTTGGTTTAGTTTCTGTGAAGAGAACACATTGAGGCAAGTATGTGCCACCGAAATGTGTAGGTTTTTCACCTGCATTAACTAACCCTGCCTTACCGATCAATGCTGGGGAAAAAAAAAGCATTTTTTTTCACTAGGATTATTCATACTCTCCTAAAAGAGAGTATACTAAACACATGTTAGATATGAAATATTAATTTTTTGGTTGAATACTGAATTCATTGAAAATCCTTCAAAGAGTAATTATGAAAGTAAATAGATTAAGAATTTACAAGCTATACATATGGGCTTTGTCAATTCAAAATTACTCTTTCAGAACTTGAAAAGCATTGGTCTAATATATTCTGTAATCTGTGTGCTAAAGAGAATTCTAAGGTCAATTTCATTCTTACTTCTTTGTAAATGCCTTGCTCCCCACCCCCCATATATGTTGTTCTCATTATCAGTTGCTGTTCTGGTTGTTTATTGATGTGTAAAAAAGCCATAACAAACTTTAATGGCTTAAAAAACAATGGTAATTTACTTATTCACAAACCGACATTTTGGGCCAGGTTTGGCACGGATGGCGAATTTCGTATGTCCGCAGCATCAGCTGAAGTGGCTGAGGACACACGTCCAAGATGGCTTCCCTTACGTGGCTGGGAATTTGTGTGTCTACCACCAAAAGAGGGGGTAGTGAGCAGCACATTATATTCACTGTTCCATAATAATTCTGAAATCTATCCAAGCACATATTCCAGTTCATTTATTAGGGCTTAGTACTCCTGCCTAGGAATGATTCTTCATAGATTTTTGTTCTGACCTTTAGGCTCTTGGTTTTACCTTCTGAGTCATCCTTTCTTTTCCATAAAGAATGGTTATTATTTGCTGCTGAGTAGTTTTATCAGCTTGCTTTATCTTATAGTGGTTCAGGGACCTAAAGGTCATTTTTCATTTTGTACTGTCTCTGTTCAATTAAGTACAAGGCAGCAGTGTTTTCAACCACACAATTCCCTTAAAAATTCAGTGGGTTTTTAAATGAATCTTATTGTTGTTCATCCAGACAAAGTCATAACCAACAACTGTTTGGTAAGTACTCCTCCATCTCTGGTTTCTTATGAGACTTCTAATAGAGAACACTGTGATCTGCACATTTAAGATTATTAGAGGATGTTATCTGACTGAGTGAATGTCTGAAGCGATTCTGGAATCTTCAGAGGCATTGAAATGATGTGATATTCCCACCTTGGATTTAATAATTGCTCTGGAGTTCATTCTCATTTGGGGGACTTGGGGAGGCCAATAATATCTTTACTTTAAAAAATTTTTGAACTCAGTAAGAGCCTATATCTCTTCTTAATTTCACTTGAAAATTAAACAATAACTTTTTAACTCACTTCTTTACTTTCTTATTTTATCAAAATCAGTGAGAAGGGCCCAGATGGCAAGTAGTCTGCCTAGGAACCTCCTTAGCTCGATCATTCAGTCTATTAGGTCTGCTTTCTATCTTCGACATTATCAAAAGCTAAGTGTGGTTATGCTGTTTGTCACTATGTAATAAGGGTTTTGTTCCTCCAATTCCCAATATTTCTTCATATCCTTTAACCATCACTAACAGTCTCCCTGAATGCCATAAAATATCTATGAATATTCTCTTCAAGCTGTTTAATCTTNNNNCACCTGCCTCAAAGTCTTTTTAGTTTCCACCTGCTACCTGGCTTCCAAGCAACATGCTTTATATTTCACTATGATGGCATCCTATTTCTAATTAATAAAATTGCTTCTGGTTATCTATTACTACCTATAAACTACCTGAAAGCTTTGTGACTTGAAACAAAAATAGCATTAATTTTGATCCCGATTTTGCAACTTGGTGAAAGCTTAACAGAAATAGCTCATCACTCTGTTCCATTTGGCATCAGTCAGGGCAAAGGTTAGGGATTGAAATCACCCGAAGACTTACACATTCACAAATTTGCCCACTGATGCTGGCTATCAGCAGAGAGCTTAGCTGGGAGTGGTGTCTAGAACACCTACACCTGGCTTTTCCACTTGACCTGGGTATGTTCGCAATGTGGGGGCTAGGTTCCATGGGCAAGCATTCTGAGAGCTAGACAAAAGCCACATCATCTTTTATAAGCGAGTCTTACAGGTTACATAACATTATATCTGCCATATTCTATATATATCCACACAGTTAAATAGATCCACACAATTTCAAGGTAGAGAAAATAGACTGTCATTTTATGGGGGGTAGCAAAGTTTTGGAACGGCATATGGAATTAGAAATATTTCTTCTTACATTGTAGTAACTCACGGATGAAATATAGCTGATTGTATTATAGATGAAATAAAATTAGATTATAGCTTATCTGTATTTATCCATAGATTATAGATAAAATAAAGTTAAATAGTATTAATTAACAAATCAAGTATGGACAAGCAATCAGTGCTATCTAAAATAGGAAACTTCTGCTAAACTCTTAACCAGCAACAATACATCATTTATATGCTAGACCAACAATAGGAACCATAATTATAAACTAATGTAAAAAATCCTAATGAGGGACATTTTAATCATCCAGTTAACAACCCTTTCCATATTCTGATAGCATTTCAAAAATATTTCTTCCATATTCTGATTAAAACTAACCTAGTTACTTCTATTGACATCTTTAAATTCATTCCTTGGTCCCTGGAAAAACTTCAATGTGTGCCAAGGTGAAGTAAATATATTAGCTCCAGATAAGATATTTCATTTTTAGATCATCAGAATTATTTGGAACTTACCCTACAAACTGTAACAAGATACTTATAAAATAATCTTAAACCCTACATAAATTAGCCTTACATAAATCTAGTAGAGTTGGGACAGAAAGACCAATTTTAATCATCTTCTACAATATCATTCTAACACTTTTGATGCTATCTACAGCTTCCTTAGAATTAAATGTTTACAAATATAATTTTCACATCATCATACTTAACCACATACTGCTTTTTAATTATTAATGAAATTTACATGTTTATTTCACAACAGAAGTGTCATTTGAAAACCAGAGTAACACAAAAAAATTTTAAATTACTTATAATTTTACTTAAAGAAACAATCACATGCTAATATTTTATCAATATCCTTCTATTCAATTGCTTTCTTATTCTACATCCCTATCTTCTTTTGTCTCTGCCCGTCTTTCTTTCTTACCTTTCCTCTATAATTACCATACATGGCATTTTTTGTCTTCTTCCGTCACTGAGCTTGAATGTCATGATTAAAAAATTTGCATACAGTTAGATGTCATAATATTCTACACCTATATTTAAATAATTGCATATGTTGAAACATATGAAGTTTATGTGTCCCTTCCATATGTTTAAACATTTATTTATTTTTAAAGATTTTATTTATTTATTTGACAGAAAACAGAGAGCACAAGGAGGGGGAGCAGCCGGCAGGGTAGAAGGAGAAGCAGGCTCCCGTCTAAGCAGGGAGCCTGATGTGAGGCTCGATGCCAGGACTGTAGGATCATGACCTGAGCCGAAGGCAGATGCTTAATAACTGAGCCACCCAGGCACCCCTGCTTAAACATTTATTATCATAGAGTCGTACATCTCTTATTGGAAATGGATCTTTTGTATGCAATTAGTATTGCTTTTTTCCTGGAGACTTTGGGGTTAGAAATTAGAGTCCAGTACGCTGGTCATGTGAACTCCTGTGAGCTCTCTGAATATCACTAAGGTCCCTCCACGTTTAAGGGGAACAGAGTAAATCATGGCATCTTTTCAAAGACATTTCATAAGTGAATTTATTTCTGATTATGAAATCCATTCAATTTAAACACATTAAAAGCGTCACTTATGCCTATGAAAGAGCAGGCACAATTCTAGAGGGAAATGGGTTGCACCAGTGATTTTTATATTAAAGAAATGTTTGCTTTAAAATACAATTTATATTATTTAAAAGTTCTCCTTCAGCTATGTTTCAGCCTGGATTTCAAGTCTCATCACACTCCCACTGTTTCCTGACTTCTTAAGAGCCACCAAGATAGTATGCCATGATCAAAACCCAGTGTGCTTGAACAAGTTAACTGCTTAGTGAAAACATTATCTCTAGGAAAAAAAGAACAGGTACAGGGACAACTATCTGCAAGATTTTTGTTGTGGCAGAATGATTTTTTTTTTCAAACTTTAGATATTAAAGGGGAAGCTCAGATAGCAAAAGGTATGCATTTCAAAGGTGCTTTCAAACAGAGAGTTTCTTTTCTGTGTCTGTTACCTGAATAAGAAATGCCTTGTAAGGGCTAACTGACCAATAGATGGATTTTAAGCATGCAGTTTAGTTGGACTTTTCCTCTTTTCCATTGAATCTTGTTTGATTACCATTTTTTCAGAAGCTTTCAAATGTTTACCGTCTATCATAAGAGCCTTCTTTTTAAACAACAGAGTACCTCCTTCCAGTGGGCACATCCCAGCATGACTCCAGTGTTTATGGAGGGGGGATGATTCCTAATAGCCTAGTTTTTCAACTGCAAGTGGGATAAAGGCTAATTGCAACAAACCACCTCAGTTTAGTAAAACTAGAAGTCTCCTGGCCAGTCAGACAAATCCATTAGGATTTTATTGGGTCCTAAAAAGAGTTATGTGATTCCCTAGGATCCAATCCTTGTCAATCAGGCATGGTAAATTGGATTCTTGAATAGGGAAATCCCTTAGGGAGAGTAGATGTTATCTAGATCAGATGCAGTGATTTTTTCGACTCTGTGCTCACTAGGTTCTGTTCTCTCTTTAGTGAACCAATAAAACCATAATAAGTATTGATTAACCCATTACTGAGCATTATCCACTGGCTTCTGCCTGGCTGTATTTAAACACTACATTGTACTTTCACAGCGCCACTGTACAGACACTTGCCTAGCTTTGGCCCTCTTGCCAAGATGGTACCAAGGACATTTCCTTTTAGTGAAAACTAAATATTTCAATTTCATTACTTCTGTGGGTTTCTAAGGTGTTCCGCTGGTTTTCTGAAGAAAAAAATAACTCGTGCACTTAGTTCTGGTACAATTAAAGATATGCATAATTCAAGGGTTTTAATATTTTCAAATCTTAGATAATATTTTCCGCTGGGGAAAAAAATAAAAACTTCATCCCAAGACCTAAGAAAGTTTTTCATGTTGATAAAGAAACTATGTTGTACATTAGTCTAACTTTGGGTGTCTTTTAACACATTACGTAACCTGTTTATTTATGATGTGAGGATAGGGAGTTTTCATTAGCACACAGCTGATTTCATTAACTATTCAAAACTTCATAGCATTCAGGAGACCTCCAAATTATAGTTTGTCTGCTGTCATGAAGGTTTTAGTGGAGGTGTTTAAAGATACCCCGTAAATTGACTCTGTATGTATGAAGATAAAATTTCTGGCAGAGCTGATCTATAATATTTTTAGAAATTCCTTCTAAGTACTAGCCCATTCGTGGCTCTCTAGTCTTTTTTCTGTGTGCAACTTAATAGTTAGAAATGCAAAGATCAGCCAGATAAATTAAGTTTGATTAGAGGGGACAAGGTCATGTGCTGAATGGAGATGGGTCAATCTCAGGCATCAGAGCAAAATACACACTTTTTTTTACATTTGCATGAATTATTATGCTTTTAGAAACTATTTTGCTTCATACTTACTCTGACAGCATACAGTTTTTAGAAAAAAAGATGTGCTTTGAGAAATTGATGTGTATTTATGTTATTTTGGAGTTTATAGTTTCCAAGGCTATATTGCCTTTTGTGTTCATTATAGAATAGTCATTTGATCAAGTGATTTTCAATACATTGTCAAAATAAATTACATTCACTTCATTAGATGTACAGGAAGTGTAGCTAAAGCAGGGACAAGTATTAATTTAGGACTCTGCAGAAACTGACACTCCATCTTATGACCCTGAGGCTGTATTATTCAAGATACCTAGTGATGGAAGGAAGTCTGTCTCCATAGCAATTACCTAAATCTTTTATCAGTCATTTCTGGAAAGAAAATTAGAGCAATTGTGTCAGGATGGTCATATGGGCAGAAATTGCACACTCATTCAAACCACTTATGTGTCTGACTTTGTCCTTGCTTGATCGCTGCTTTTGTTTACTACTCTGTGTTTGAAAGCTTGATTGGACATGAGCAGATGTGCCAAACTGTAACCACAAAAGGTTGGCCTTTTGTTTTCTTATTTCTTTCTTTCTTCCTTCCTTCCTCTTTTTCCGTTTCTCCCTCTTTCTCTCTTTCCCTTTCTTTCTTTCTCTCTTTCTCTTTCTTTCTTTCTTTTTCTTTCTTTCTTTCTTTCTTTCTTTCTTTCTTTCTTTCTTTCTTCCCTTTCTTTTCTTTCTTCTTTCTTTCTTTTCCTTTCCTTTCTTTTCTTTTCTTAACAATACTACTAAATTATACTGCTTCTGTCTACTAAGCAAATTACTCAGATAAGGCTAACAGTATTAAGGAAACTCAATGAGATACAATTAAAATAAGTTGCAGCAGCTCTCTGTCCTTATGAGTATTAAACCCAGCAATATTTAATAGTCAGGTAATTGCCAATCTGTAGAAAATTTTGCAAAGAATGTATCTCTTCTCATCATATTATATGACATGAGTGTATTAAATGGTTAGTTTATTGATGTCACACCAGTAAACTTGTCAGTGTGAAGGGCCATTGCCTAAATATGATTTTATTGATGCAGCCAAGAAGTTTTAAAAATATTTAAATACGTTAATAACCGAGGAGGAGTTTCAGTTGCACTGTGGGAAAAGCTTCAAAAATCCCTCTGAACATTTAGATTTTTCATTGGATTTTGAAATAAGAATAAAAAGCTTAACTCTTGATCAATAAGAGTTGCAGTTTTCATTGAGTGGTATGAACAACGCAGTCTAAGCTTTCCCTTCAAGTTCCTTGTTCAGGAAAATTTACAATTAATGGCTTTCTACAACAGCAAAGATATCCCCTTCTTCATGACTCAGCTAGGGACCTGCCAGACTAATCTATTCCCAGTGGGCTGGCCATGGTCCTTTACTCTATCTGTCTTAGCATATTGATTTCTGAGCTGTCTTATTGGTTCCTAACATAATTATAGCAGGAGTGGGTCTCTTAGTACAGCTAATACATTTACACCATGGCATCTAGGGGAGCTTATTATAACGGCATCCGGTAGTGCCGTTATAGTTAAGGGTCAGTTTCTATTTCTATTATAAACCTCATTCTTCAGGGAGTATATATATTAGCAGTTTTAATTTATATTTAAAGAAAAGAAAAAGGCTGGCTTTGTGTCATCCAAGATTCACACATTTCTGCCCTTAAAAGTTAATAAAACTGAATTCTCTGTGCTTGCCATACTTTTTGACATTTTCAGGAAAACAAATGATATTTTCTACTCTTACGGGATCTTCAACTTAGCAACTAACTGGACATGTTGTTCAGCTGTAATATCAATACAGGTGTTTTTTATATCCCAAACATTCTATGAATAGCACATATGATTATGTTTTCGTCTACAGAAGTTATGATGAGTCCCGGCCCCCCAAGATTAAATAAATACGTTTATCCAACAAACAGAGATTTGACAGAAACAGTATTTCTTGAAATAGAAAAATTACCAAGATGATCTTTTAAAGAAATATTCATAATAGAGAATTCTTTCTAAACATGATAGCACAACATGACAATATGTAAAAAAAAAAAAAAAAAGAAAAGAAAGAAAGAAAAGAAAAGAAATGTAGCCCCTATAGGATAATTTTTTCACTTTGCAAAATTTAAGACATACAGACGATTTTAAACAATTGACTAAAATCTGATTTGCACTCTGTAGATTTGAAAAATATGAAACTGTCTTGTCTCAAAAACAGCATGACAACTTGGGAGTTGGGTGATCTGAACACAGATGATTCTTAATTTCTGGATATGTGGCATTTGGGGTAATGGATTATTAGTGGACATTTCTCTGAGGCATTGTATTCCAAGATCTTTGAATTCAATATAAATTTCAAAACATACTAAAACTTCCTTGCCAGATTTTGTGTTTTCTCTGACCATTCTTGGAAGTGACGAAAGATGGTGCCTAAGATTCAACGTGAAATCTTTAATTTTCTCATGTCTATATGCTCTGCAATTCTAATTAAACTATGGTAAAAATGAAATTCATGTAATAGTCAAATTGTCCCTGGAACTATTTCTATTTTATATATTAAAAAAGCATAAGAAATTGATAATATACATAATATTACATATGCATTTGAATATATGTAACATTTTTCTGATAACTCAAAATTTACTTCTCCTAGGAAAATGAAGTTGTAATCTGAACATCCATTTCTAAATTGAACTGTATGTCAGTTTTTGTACTTGCCCCTAATATAAAACAAGATTTCATCTGATATTATTGGACGGTGGTTTGATTCATCCATTTCTCCTATTTTTATGGCAAGCATTGTTCTAAGAAGAGTGAGGAAAGATTCAAAAATAAAAAGAATAAACCATTCCTACTGGATAAATCTTACAGTTTAGAAAAAGAGAAAATGTTTAAATGCTATAGTGGAGGTAAGTAAAAAATATTGAGATTTAGAGCCCAGATGAGATAGTGATGATTCTGATAAACAGTCGAGAAAGACTTAAAGAAGGACACAATATTGAAGCTGTTTTGAAAGATATGTAGATAGTTTGACCATATACTAAATAGCTTCAAACTATTATGAATGACTGACTGACCAGTTGATTTGTCAATGTATTTATTTACCCGTCATATGGGCTTCCTTGCATAGAAGGCTGTTTTCAGTGAACATGTATGTGTATGGCAATATCTATTTTTTCTCATTCTCATTTATTTTAATGTACGGTAGACTAGAAAGCCAAGTAACACCCATCGGCACTACACAAGGAGCAAAAACTAATTAGAATCTGGGTGGCCACCTTAATGGCTCTGTTACATGTTAAACATGTTATCGATTGTGCCTCAAATAGATGATAAACTCCATGAGGAGAGAAGCCAAACTTTTTGAGCTCATTCCCAAAAGCTAAGGATTCTGTCATCTGGTCTGATGCTGAGGCACTGAAGGATTTCATGCAGGTTGTAGTCAGATTTGAGTTTTGAAAAAGGTAATTCTGGCAGCTGGGGGATGATTTTGTGAGGAGAGAGTGTAGTGGGCTGAATTGTGTCCCCCTGAAATTCATGTCCACCCAGGCGCTCAGGATGTGATCTTATTTAAAAACAGGGTCTGTGCAGTTAGGATCAAGATGAGATTAAAGCGGATTAGGGAAGACCCTAAATTCAATGACTGGCAATCTTATAAGAAGAAGAAAGGGAACAGAGACACAGAGAAAAGGTATGTGAGGACAGAGGCAGAGATTGGAGCTGTGCAGCTACAAGCCAAGGAATGCCAGGAGAAGTTGGAAGAGGGGAGGAAGGATTCTTCTCTAGAGCTTTCAGAGGGAGCATAGTCTTGCAGACACCTTGATTTCAGACTTCTAGCCATTAGAACTGTGGGAGAATAACTTTCTCTTGTTTTAAGAAAAAAGGAAAAAAAAGAAAGAAAAAAAGAAAAAGAATATTTGATCATTATATAAGTATAGCAGAACAAGTCTGTGTTGTCCTCTTCTTCCTAGCAGATATCACAGCTGGACTTGTAGTTAGCTGTGACCATGTGATGTGACTGCCACCTAGTCAATCTACTGAGAGAGGAAGGGATGCATGCCATTACTAGGAAAAGGCTTTTGGGATGCCATCGTACTTCCATGCTGTTTGCTCTCCCTAGACTGGATAATGTGGTATCTCCCTAGTTGGTTGTCAAACCACAGAATGGAAGGTACTCGAAGGCCATGAATCAACATGTGGAGAAGAGCCATTCCCCTAAACCTGCATTTTCACCAACCAGGAACGCTGTATGAGGTGCTATATGGTTGTACCAGACATGAGTGATTGTTACTGTAATCTGGACCGCCTAAATTAGCACAGTGTGTTATGAGTGTCTGGTTATACACGCAATATATAAATACATATTTTATTATTAATGCTAATTTTATCAATTATGCATATTACATTTCAATTTCCAGAATTTTCAGTAATTTTGTTCTTATTCCTAAATAGCTTTTTTAAAAGCTGCTATTTATTTATTTACTTACTTAGCTTTGATTTGGTTTCTTCAGAGAAGTCCTGGGGAAGACAAATGCAACGACTGTATGGGATGCAGGGTTACTAATCAGTTTTTGAATAAATTGACAAACTCAACTCAAATAATCAATTAGTGGCTGCAGACAGTTCAAATTCCTTACCAGATGGGCTAGTTGTTTTGTACCCATAGAAACCCAGCCCGGCCCATTAGATATCACTCTTTCTTATTATAGGTTATGGACTATAGGTCAATGGACATACACAGATGCATATAATCAAAGAAATGAACTCATGATTATGCTACCAGCAGGTAAATCTTTGAAGTTTATAAAATAGGTAAAATTAGAAGAAACCGTAGAGACTGAGCATTTCAGCCAGTCCTCGAGTCATCTAGATTTTCTCAGAACATTTCTCAAAGCATAGATTTTTTTTCATTCTAAAAATAAACTTTTGACATTGAACTTAAAAAAAAATATTAGGAGTTCCGTGTGAAGCATGGAACTGTAGCTGCACAGGAATTTTACAAATAATAAGGTGAAAACAGCTTAACCAAAATTTTCAAATCTTCAAAAGGATTCTGCTCTGGTTTATAATAGAAGTGCCTGCAGATTCGCAGTCACGGCAAGATGGCTGCGCGCTGCCGCCATACAATTCATATTCAGAAAATAAGCTTTTTCTGGGTAAAGATGGCTTTACATCTCCTGTCATAACAAAGAAGAATTGCCAACTATTTATTTCAGTGTTCCTAATTGTTGTCAAAATGTGACCTAAAACTCTGACACAGAATTTTTCAAAGTCAGGCTTGCGGAAGGCACGCGCATTTATCAACGTTTATCCCACATTCCCCTACGCGGCAGCACTTGTGAAGGCCTGTTTTTATTTAATTCTCAAGATTTTGTTGTTAATGGGAAAACCGGCTCATAAATTAGGGAAGTGCTCAATTACAAGCCTGACAGAGATTGATTTGGGTGCTGCCGTTGGTCACTACCGGCAAGTGAAGGCCGCGGTAACTGCACCCCCGGCTCATGCTCGTCACCGCAGAGGTGATCGTGGAACAAGTGCTCATTACGGAGGGAGGGACGCGTGGCAGCACAGCCACGTGGCGTTGGCCTTGGCGGCAAGCAGCCGGGGGAGCGACCCCCTTGCTCTCCAGTTACACGTGATAGAATAATGGGACTTCAAATAGTTGGCGGAGAGCTCTTACAAAAACGAAACAGAACAAATTAAAGGCCTCGGCCATCAAACGTAAAACAAGAAAATGGACCTTTTTGCAGTTGTAGACACCGCCCTAGAAGTCCACAAAATAAAATGGCTCCCAGCTGAAAGACAATAGACCCGACATGTGAACTTAAAAACATGTAACTTGGTTTGGCCAAATGTCATGAATTCTTTCCTGAAACTCTTTAAAAGTAAGATCGTATCAACAAGAATTGTAAGACGATTGCAAACTAAAACAATACAATAAAGAAATCTCTGAATTCTAGTTGTTTGAGAAAGAAAGTACAATAAAGCTTAAAAATATGATTTTTCTTCGATTTCCCAATAGACAACCCGAAATTTGGGCGTCTGGGTGGCTCAGTCTGTTAAGTGTCTTCCTTTGGCTGAGGTCATGATCTCAGGGTCCCGGGATCCAGTACTGTGTTGGGCTGTCTGCTCAGTGGGGAGTCAGCTTCTCCCTCTCCCTCCGCCTGCCACTCTGCCTACTTGTGCTTTCACGGTCAAATAAATAAATAAATAAAATCTTAAAAAGAGAAAAAGACAACCCAAAGTCTGCATAAAATTTCAATCCTTTTTAAATTTTTCAGAATAACTACCATCATTATTAAAGAACTTATTGAATGTGTTTAGAAAAGTTCAGATATATTTTCTGCCTAAAATAACCAGCAAGTGCTAGTCTGGATCACAAAGTACATTTAGAAGTAAAAGTAAAATATATCAAACCGTGATATAAGAGAAATTGTGGCTGTTTTCATCCTCAGGAAGGGTCCCTTCTTACTCTCCAGGCACCGTGTTGCTAGCGTAACAACCTCTCTCCTCCAAAATCTTGTATCACATTTTGAGGACTAAACAAAAGCATTCCATTCTATTTTTTGACTACAGATTATTTGTTTCTGTAATTACATAAGGCAGAATAAATGTAAAGGTTAAAAAATAGAGGACTTGAGCATAGCAAAGTCCATGGTCAAATAAAATGTATCAACTATGAGGCTTAGTAAGGATATTATTAAGACATTAAACAAAACTCCCTAAATCTGATGTGTTGCTTTCAAGGGTTAAAAAGGACATTTTGAAAATAGGCAATATATCAATTTAGGTTTCTAATATCTACTTACCTTAGTTATCCTTTTAGAGCTTGAAATTGCAATGTGCATATAACTAAAGAGACAGTATCAATAAAATGGTTATTCTGTTATCCATTCCCTACTCAGTAGATTAAATAATTATTGAAATGCATCGATTCCATTGCCAAATCTGAGATAGAAGAGTAAATATCTCACATTTTTCTTCAAAAATTATATCTGATCTGTATTTTCAATAATATGAAAACAAAACAATAAATATGTTATTTATAGTTTTAGAGCTTTTGTTTGTTTTTTTGTTGGGCAGTATAGTGCTAGGATATTTGTGTGTTGTGTAGACAATAAAACTTAACAATGTTTCTCTGGAACTGAAATACACAGCTCAGATTTTTCTATGAGAAAGGAATAAAATCAATTTTCTTAGGCGCAAATATAAACTGAAAGTGTTTTCAAGAGAAATAAAACTGTAATGCCCTAAAAATTTAAAGTTCCTTTCTTTTTAAAAGTAGCATGACCGGGCCTTGGGATTGTTTTTCTGCTTTGCATTGTTTCAAAGTCGCCTAATGGCAAGCATGGAGTACGCATTGTCTACAACCGTGTTTTGCAAGCAGGCTTCATGAAATAGCACATTTGTTGGGAGCCGAGGATGAATATCACTATAGTTATTAAATTACTGTTCTTTAAAAAACATTAGACAAATAACAGGAAATCACGCTGTGCAGCAAGATAATATAATAAGCCTTCAATTATAAGAGTTACGAACAATAAGTGAGCCTCTAAATGGCAAAGTTGAAAGTGGCCTTTTATTGTAACTTAACATTTTCATGGTTTAGAACTTCACTCACTATTCCTTCAGCAACAACAACAAAAAAATACAGACTGTGTTTATCTATATGGCATACATAATTTTTTTTGTAAACCTATAGGGTAATAGCACTTGAGGAAAATTACTTTGTAGTTTAATGAGTGCTATTTGCAGCTGCATTTTAGTTTCTAGTGACTGAACAATTTATCAGCTTAGCTAGTTACAAAGAACCCAAATCTCATGTCTCTTTTGGCCTTAATTTTACTTTCTGGAATATGGTTTCAAGGGAAACTGAATATGCAGATGGATGTCACATGGACATTGGATAGAGTGACAAGTTTATACCTACATCACTTCCTGAGCAGGAGTACAGGACATGTAAACGTCTCTAAAAATGGTTAGAAATTCATAAGTCTTCTGCTATCGTAATAATTTGATCATTCTCATTCACTTGATGTAGTAACGATTAATCCTCAGGTTACCTTTTAATTACCTCACTGACTAGAAAAATCCTTCTCAAACACCCAATACCTCTGGAAACGTTCTGACTTTCGTTGCAAGACTAGTTTATTACTTCTGTTCTCCAGTATCTCCCCTATATTCTGTGACAGCTTCTATGGAAATAATACTAATATCTTTCTTGATCAGTGACTCTGTGCCAGGCATGTATGTGCTATTTCATTTGCTTCAACTACGTCGTATATAGAGATGAGCACTACTGATGTTCTTCTCACCCCCCAATGAGGAAGACTTACTAAAGGCAAAGAGGCAAAGTAAGTAGTTAAAAAGTAGTGGAGCTGGGTCTGCACTCTAGATTTTTCTAATTGCAGAGCTCATTCTCCTTAATCATTCTTGTGTGTTTGTTACTTTAGATATGAAACCATACAGATTTAGGTCAAGGGTAATCGGAGTCATAAATACCGTTCTATGTCAGAGATGCCCTTCTGCTCTCAATTGTCCATTTAAAGCAAAACAAAACAACAACCACAAACCAAGCCTGTGTGCTTTGGTTCTCTATACACGTAGGTTGAGTAACTTCCAAGAAGTTTCCTGAACCCTGTATGAGAAACCGGCAAGGAAAGACAGGAGTGTACATTGCTAAGTGCAGTAGTTTGCATTATTGACCCCAATTTTTACTCTTCCATTCATAAATCCTTTGGCCATGGCCTCATCATGGGGAGAGTATACATTCCATATCCCCTGACTTTGAGTTTGAGTATGTGACCTGTTCTGGCCAATAAGAAATAGGCAGAAGGGATAGTGTGCCAGGTTTCATGCCAGGGCCATAAGAGATCTCCCATGTTTCTGCTTGCTGTCTTGTATCTCCATCATTGCCATAAGAAAAATGTGCCCTGGCTAGCCTGTTGGTCCCAGGAAGATACAGAGCAAAGCTGCCCAGCTGGACACAGCACAGAGCAGCTGAAATGCAGCCGGACCACAGACACGTGAGTGATAATAGATATGTTGCTCCAAGCCACTGGGTTTTGAGGTGCTTTGTTATGCAGCAATATTTGTGGCTAACTCATCATGCATAAGGAAAGAATCACATCGAGTTAGCATTAGTTCAGTGCTTACTGAAATGAAGATAGTGTTGTATTGGTCAATAAGACCTTGCCACTATGAGATTTTGATTCCTAATATTTCTAAACTGTATCTTGATAAGGAAGATAAAGTCATGGAGCTCATGATAATTAGAAATATGCTTTTTTGATCAGGTTTGATCCTCTACTTCTGACATAACGAACTTCTGGATCAGTGAAGAACCATCTGGGATCCTGGTGTAGTAGTAGAGGCAGGGAGGTTGGAGGAAAGAGCCACTCTAATGAATTAGTGTGTTAGTATATAAACATCCCTCCTTTAAGGATGACATACTGAGACTAAGTTTAACGTGATCCTTTACAAGGAATCAATATTGTAAAGTTACATGACCCAAATGGGACACTAAAATCATATTCACTATTCTCTATATCTTCTAGCTCTATCCTCTAGCTAACTCGTAGAACTTTCAGTAATGACTCTTAAGAATTAAAACTGATATGTCCCAATGCCCAACATTCTCAGGATAAATTCCCATATAACCCTAGTCTAAGTTCAAGATGAGACAACAAAAGTAAAAGGACAGCTATGGTCCTGTCCTTGTGGCCAAAGAGCTGCCTTTCTAGTTAACCTGTGAAGGCAAAAGATATTTTAACTTTTGGCATGGTGTTTGGCTTGCCCTTCAGTGCAGCTCAGAGAGCTTGCTAAATGACTCTGGCCAGACTCCTCAGTAATCATCCCAGCATGTATTCTAAAGCTTCCTTACTATTCTGAGACTTCCTTCTTCTACCACTCCTTTTTTATTCAGAATAATGCCTTTCTTTTATTTTTATTTCACATAGAAAATGGAGGTTCCATGAACTACCTCAATTTTCTGCCCTTCCATTTGTACACCTATTAGCATTGGCACCAATCTCAGAAATTCTTCCTATACAAACTTCTCTTCTAACGCAATGCTAATTTATTCATATGAGCTCTTGATTCCTGAGTCCTCAACCTTTCATTTTCCACCGAATCCTTTACTACACAAGCATGCCGACATATCTGCCACATCCTCACACTCCCCAACTCACTCTCCTCTCTGGCTATCTCCATATAGCTCTGCTTTGGAACCAGGTACAGAAAGAGGAGATAAGCTTCCAGTTCCAGCCTTAATAGTCTTATTTTTATCAGGCTAAATTTCCACCAGATACAAATGCAAAAGTGGAACAAACACGTAACATACCTGTAAAAGCACCACAGAAGAACCAATGCACAAAGGATTTGAGGAGCTGTAATTCTACCAGGAAGAAGATAGAAGTGAATTTTTCACTAATACCTGGTTTCTTTTACCAGGAGTGATTCATCACTTCTTGCTAGAGAGAATAGACTTCTTTCAAAAATCGTCAGCCTCTCTGGGCTGAGGAGAAAGAGGCCGGAGTCAGGGACTGCCAAAGCAGCTAGTACTTGAGGGAGGAGATCCTACAGAGCTTGACCTGTGGAAGATTAAACTCAGAAATGGAAGAGTATTTGGCAATAAAAAATGGATGAAGT
Source organism: Ursus maritimus (assembly GCF_017311325.1). Lineage (NCBI taxonomy): Eukaryota > Metazoa > Chordata > Mammalia > Carnivora > Ursidae > Ursus > Ursus maritimus. Next base: position 25,450,381 of record NW_024427107.1, on the reverse strand, counting down.
ATTTACATGCTATGACATGCGTGTTATAATTCATCAAATAACTAAGATTCATATGAAGTAAATTTTCAGTAAGCCAATTAATAAAAGAGAAAAATGAAATAAAAATACTTGAATAATCCAAAAGTAGTAAATAATGGAGAAATGAGAGGACAAAGTGAAGATGAGAGGAACAGAAAACAAGCAAACAAAACAAAATTTTTAATTGCTATGTTAATATTTACATGAAATATAATTGGAATAAATAATTCAATTAAATGCCAAAGGCTGCCAGGCTGAAGAAAAAAAAAAAAAAAGCAAAATCCAAATATATGCTGTTGATAGGAAACATATGTTAAATATAAGGACAAATAAAAGCGTAAGGACAAATAAAAACATAAGTTTAAATATGAAAAGACTAACAGAAGAAAGCTAGGGTAGCTGTATTAAGTGTAGAAAAGGTGAACTTTAAGGAAAAATATTACAAGATACAAAGGGGAACATTTGATTTTTAAAAAGGTCAATTCAGCAGAAAGATATAATAATCCTCTGTGCATACACCTACCACAGTGACAAAATTTATGAAACAGAAATAGCACCAAGAGGACAATTAGACAAATCTACAATCCTATTTAGAGAGTGAAACATACTACTCTCAGCAATTGTAAAAGAACAGCAGAAAAAGATATTAGTAAGATTAAGCTTGATTTGAGCAACACAGATAACCAATTTGAACTAATTATTATACATCAAACACTATATCCACCAGGATATAAACATCAGGGTGCATATAACCCTTTGAATCAGTATTTTTGTATCTTTTGATAGATACCTAGTAGTGCCATTGCTGGGTCATAAGGTAGCTATTTTTAACTTTTTGAGGAACCTTCATACTGTATTCCGGAGTAGCTGCCTCCGGTTGCATTCCCATCAACAGTGTAAGAGGGTTCCCCTTTCTCCACATCCTCGCCAACATCTGTTGTTTCCTGTTTATTTTAGCCATTCTGATGGGTGTGAGGTGACAGCTCATCATAGTATTGATTTGCATTTCCCTGATGATGAGTGATGCTGAGCATCTTTTCATGTGTCTCTTAGCCCTCCATATGCCTTCTTTGAAAAAATGTCTATTAATGTCTTCTGCCCATTTCTTAACAGGATTATTTTTTGTGTGTTGAGTTTGATATGTTCTTTATAGATTTTGGATACTGACCTTTTATCAGATATGTTATTTGCAAATATCTTCTCCCATTCTGTAGGTTGCCTTTTAGTTTTGTTGATTATTTCCTTCACCGTGAAGAGGCTTTTTCTTAATGAAGTCCCAATAGTTCATTTTTGTTTTTGTTTACCTTGCCTCCAGAAATGTGTCTAGTAAAAATTTGCTATGGTTGAGGTCATAGAGGTTGCTGCCTGTGTACTTCTCTAGGATTTTGATGGTTTCCTGTCATATTTAAGTCTTTCGTCCATTTTGAATTTATTTCACAAATGAATGCTAACAAAATTGGGCTTCAGAAAGATGCAAATTAAAATCACAATGAAACAGCAGAAAAGTGTCAGACAGGCAAATATATTAAAAAAGGTGGAAAACACTAATGTTGGCAAAGATACAGAACAACTCTCATACTTTCGCTGATGGGAGGATTAATTGGTGCAACCACTTTGGAAAATTTTGGTGTTTTCCCATTAAAACTAAATGTATGCCTATGTTATGATCTAACAATTTCATTCTTAGAAATGAAAGAGTAATGAGTACATAGCTCCCAAAAGATAAGTATAGGAATGTGAATTGCAGCAATGGTTGTAATAACTGAAAACTTGTAGTAACTGTAATAACTAAGAACTCTTCATCAATATGACTAAAAAACATAGCAGTTTAAAAATTTTGAGTATATTCATACCATGGGATACAATGGAATGCAAAAAAAAAATGATAGCTACAAGCAACAACATAAATTTTGCAGTCAAAATTTGAGAGAAGGAAGCTAGACACAAAATAATATGTTTTACATGATCTTATTTGTATGAGGTTAAAAAATAGGCAAATGCAATCTATCGTGATAGAAATCAGTAGAGTGGTTGTCTCCTGGAGCTGGGAGGGTACGAATGGGAGGAGGCATATGGGGGTCTTCTGGGGTGCTGGAAATTTTGTCTCGAGTTGGGTGGTTGTTACACATGCATATCTAAACATTCATGTTCACTGAGCCTGTCCCCTGCAGCTTGAACTCTTTTTTTAAAAACTGCATTTACTCTCTCTTGATCCTTCACTATGACCACTTCGCTCTCTGCTACATCCAGGTTTACCGCCCTCCACGCCACTGAATCTGCTATACTGTTTCGGTTAATTAATCACCACCCTTTCACAACATGCAATGGGTGTTTAAAAATTCCAATATTACTTAACCTCTTCGCCACATTTCCCATCGTGTACTGCTACTCCACCCCCCACCCCCATCTCACTGCCGCTCACTCACCAGACTACCAGCTTCTGCTGCCTTTCCCTCCCTGTCATGTTCTGGTAAGGTGTCCAGGGTTTCTGATAGCACAGAGGTTGCCTTTGTGCACATTATTTTAAAACGCCCCCTCTGGGCAGATGGATTACAATAAGGCATTTGCTCTGAACAAATGAATTAGCAAAAAAGGACTTCTCTATTTGATCTGAACCAGCCGTGCTGCGGGGAAGATGGCCCTGCAAATGGACAGAGCCATATTTCAGCCTAATTTTTTTTCTTTACCCCTTGGCTGGAAGCCCTTGCGTGGAACTGCACCTGTATAACAATTCCTTGTGATACCATGCCTGGAATAAGTTAATCAAAACCTTACATATGTGAGTCTCCGTTCAAGTATGAACATGCTTGTGATACACTCTCAGCCTCCGGCTCCCTGAATAAATTAATGAATAAATCCAGTAGCAAATAAAGACAAAATAATAATATCTACAAGAAAAATGCAGTGATTGAAATGGCACCATCAGCTCCGAATTTAGGAAAACAGAAATGTCTAGCATTTTTGAAAGTTAATGGATTTACAAAGAATAAAAAAGAAAAGTTAAAGTAATGGAGTAGGTGTTAGTCTAAATGAAATACCCAAGGCCACTAGAAACTCACTTCACTTTTATGTTTATTCAGTGTACGTTTAATAGGTTTAAATACTATACCTATCAATGTCTGATATTTTATAAACTAAATAATGAAGATTTTTATCTATCTGATTTCGGCTCATTTTATGAATTCTCTAACTCAGGCATTTTAAAGAACTTATTGGTCATACCAAAGTAGGATAATATCATCCTCTGTTTTCAGATACTGCAGCAAAAAAGTGCTGGGTAAAATTTATTAGCCCATCCCCAAGTGTTCCTACCTAAAGTTTCAACACTAGACTCAGTGAAACGAAAATATATAATAGCAAGAAATCGAGATTTTGAAGATATTTTGCAATATTTCAAAAACTTGTGTTTTGAATTTCATTCCTGCAGCAACTCTTATGAGTAAAATTCATCTTTCCAATTTTAGGAACACCCATCAATTACATTAAAAATTTTTACAAGTCCATTGCTAATACAAGACGTGCCAGGCACTGTAGATGACATACGAGAGTAAATAAGTTATTACAGCATTCCCCATCTCAAGGGAGGGAGAGACATAAACCAATAGATCAATGGTTTGAGACACAGGCATTACTTGGCTTGGCCTTCAGCTATATCCCCCATCAACAGTGAAAACATGACAGATTACACCACCACCAGGTGCAAGAAAAACAGCCAGTTCTTATTAAAAGTGCATTGCCAATTAACTATTATTTTGGAACAATTCTGTTGACTGGATGTTTCCCATGTTGAATTCTTGGTAAAAGATGTTCTGAAAAAAAAACTCATTAGTAGTGGAGTCCCCTCATTAACGGACATTGCCATATCTAGCTTCCCCCCGCCCCCACAATATTGATTAAACAAAGAAAGTTGATCTTTGAGTCTTAACTGCGGTTCACACTCATAAGTTCATGTGTCGTGTGACATCTCAGGAGCAATTCAATGCATAGTATCGTTGCTGTGCTCTTCACTTATATTGGCTCTTCCCTTTGTACTTACGCTGGGACATGTCCGTGACATCTTTTCAGTGTGAGAAGATTATTTTGCTCTCACCGCCTCTTATTCTGCTTCTACTTTTACTTCTACCTCTCAGGTTCAGAATTCTTAGCCTTCTTGAACAGATGAACTACAGCAATTTCTCCTCCTCTAAAAGTTCTACATTTCGAGGTGCACTCAGACACAGAATTATAGTGGGGCACAGATGTGAAAGTTGACGATTTAGAGGAGATTTGAGATTCTCCTTCTCTATCCTTCTGTCTCAGGAAAGCATCCCATATATCTGCTCTCAAAACTCTAATCTTTCCCCTCTCACTATAAGTGCAATTTACCAAAAATATGCTTTCTTTTAAACTCTGAATGAAGAAAAAGAGAGAGAAAGAAGAGAGGAAGAGCTAGGATGCCCATTATTGTCAACTTATATAGAGAAAATTAAGTTTTAGAAAGGTTTTTTTTCCCCCTTGGGAGATAAATAATGGAAAATTTTTACTCAGAATGCTTTATGTTGTCTGCCATTAAAAAAAATGTTATTATAATTATACTTAGGTAATTGACCAGTGTATTACATGGAAAAATATTCAGAGTTACTGTATTCATAATGAGGTTGTTTTCAAGTTTTTCTGAAATAATAAGACTGATAAGCAATTTGAAGTTTAGGAATGAAGTAAAAAATTTCTGATTGATATAATGACCTTTTGCTTAAATTTTACCCTTACCTTGTTTTGGTGTGTTTTGTTTGTTTGTAGCAGATTATTGATGGTTCTTAGTGAGAAGTAGATATAATATTATTTACAGGTGATAACAGAATCCTAATCTATGCAATTGAAGAATCAGAAGGATGAATGCAAAGATATTGCAAAGGTAGAACTGATGGTGTCAAGGAATTAATTGCTTGAAGAAAGAAAGAGTCATAGTCTTGCCTGAGAGTCTAGGAAAACCAGAAGAACAGGTTTTTGTTTTGTTTTATTTTGTTTTAAGATTTATTTATTTATTTGAAAGAGCATGAGCAGGAGGGGCAGAGGGAGAAGGAGAGAGAATCTCAAGCACACTCCATGCTGAGTGCAGGGCCTGATGTGGGGCTCGATCTCACAACCCTGAGATCATGACCTGGGCTGAAATCAAGTGTCCGATGCTTAACAGACTGAGCCATTCCTAAACTTCAGATTGCTTCAGTTAAGCAATGGTTTTTATGCACAAGGAGAATTTGAACAATAGGAAAAAGATTTGAAGTTAATTCTTATCCAGATTTTCAGTACAGTAAGAGTTAAAGGGACCTGCTCAGAGAAATGTGATATAGTATATCTTTGAGGACTTGAGGCAAGATGGCTGATGAGCGGATGTGCAAAGTGGGAGTAAAGATTGAAAGTAGCTTTTAGAATCCAACTAAGATTGGCTAGAATGAATTTAAAGTGTAACCATTGTAAATGCTTCTTTCCTCCAGAAATAGTTACAACTCAAGAGTTAGGATTTAACTCTTGGGTGAAGATATCAAAATAAAGCAAAAAACCCAATGGAATATGGAATCATAGCGAGGGTAAGGAGGAGGAATCTTCACCTGTGTTAATGAATAGAGATAATAGATTTAAAATCATCATAAACCAAATTCAAGAGACATGGATAAATAAGAAATTTAAGATTTAATAAAGTAATACATTTTTCAAATATTTATGGATACTGGAAATTACACAATGTTATATTTATAATACAGTTTGACTCAATTTTATTTTCAGTAAAAACTGAATGCTAAAAAGCTCATTTAGAAATGGATCAGAAATTCCTTCAACAAAACAAAAGAAAATATAAAGGTGGTGGGGGAGTGCGACAGAGCTTCTAACATTGCCCCATAAGAAGAAGAAAATGGAAAGAATGTCATTAATATAAGTGATATTTACATTAATCTTGCCAAAAATCAAAGTAGTCTGAACACTTCCCAGAGTTGTCCTCAGAAATACTTGAAAGAAAAAGAGGAAAGATAGCATATTAAGCAGGAGCAGATGTTAGAGCCAGATTGGAACAATAAACAACAAAAATAAACCACCTCCAGCATGACACATTACTACTTGAGGGAGCAAAGCTTGCAACTTCAACAGAAGGAAACGAAGGGATTTGGATGGAATAAGAGAAACAGGAAGCAGGTGCAGTAACAGAAGTTCCCAGTCTTGAAAATGGGAGCTTACCCAATCTCTGCTGCTATTTCATTAAGTAGACAGGAAGTGGCTTACCTATGAGAGATTAAATAAAATATTGTCTTAATTTTCATCCAGAGTCAGAATTTTTTTTCAGTAAATGCAACTGAAGAAGATGGGAAAGCTGAGGCCATTTGCAAGGGAGTAATTATAATGAAGTTCATTACAACTTGAGCTGAAGAAAAGGAAAAAAGTAGGAATGAAGCATATTGAGGGACGGAGAGAATGAGATGGGGTCAATGGATTTTGCAGAGAGGTAGAAGATTCTTCTGGAAGGAAAGATGTTATCACTGGAGAGCAGGGTTTAACATCAGAGATTTTGGGAATTGGGTAATTGGAGTCTAAGGTTGTGCTTTGGGAAGTGGAGGTGAAATGGAGGAAAAGGTCATTGGAGGAATAGGTACACTGGAGTGTGTCAGCTATGTCCTTCATATCTACTTTGAAGCCTGCATGGATGGTGAAAGCAGTTGGAGTAGGAAAGAATATGAGTCTTGAAGTCCTCATTAATACATTAAATGGCCATAGTAATTTGAACAAACAAAACAGAAACACCTGCCAGTTTCTTTCACCCTTGCCAAGAACTGCTAAGTGTCCATCCCCATTAAACACCAATATTTCTTCCTCCATAAAGCATCAAAAAACCAGGATAAAATGAAAGTATTTACAACTCTTAATATATATTCGATGGCTTTCCAAGAGGTTGGTTTTCAAATGCCCTTAACTGGCCCCCTGAGGGGGTAGAAGGAGCTGACAATAAGGTTCCTGTGCAGGCATGTTCCTGTGTCACCAAGGCAATGGCTCACCCACTGTGAAATACAAGAAGATAATGAACCCCGCTGCAGGTGTTTAACGAATATACAGGTGAAGTTGGAGTTACACACTTTGGAGGATGAGCAAAAGAAGGGGAAACGTGAGGGAGAAAGCCAGGCCGTGTAGTATTCGGAGTCATGGGGAGAGGTGGAACTACTAGTACTAATCTAACACTGACAGAGTTTTTTGACACTCCGTTCCATCACAATGCAGGAAATCTAATTTTGACAAGTTCAGCATTATGTCTTTGTGGAGACTCATCTTCGGCCTTGAAGACTCATATGTACCATGGGACTATTCACACGAATTTTTCAGCTGTCATTAGCCTACGTTTCTTGTGGAAAGTGGATGGAACCAAGTAGGTGCCCAACACATTGGCAGGGAAGCTATAAAATTTAATATACTCTAAAGGAAGATTTTGAGCCAAGAGGTAGAATTTTCAATGAGCGACAGTTAGTGACCAGCAATGAGGAGAGAGAGTGGATGCTACATCTGAGGGTATGAGCCTCAAAGGAGGTCTTGCTGAATCCAGAGTCTTGAAAAAGCTCCAGGGCACAGAACAAACAACTACTCCATCTTCTGGCAGTGAAGTACCCAGACTGTAGCAAGGAACGTTACTTCCATTGGAAAGGGTTGCTACAGAAGCAGTGACCTTAAGAAATATCTTGTTTCAGTTAAATCGAGGAGGTGGCAAAAATGAAGGTGAAAATATGAAAAAATTAACTGACTACGGAAGAAATTTTTAGAAGGCGGGTGTAACTGAAGTTCAGACCAGATTTCAAGAGAAGACGGAAAGGGGAGGTTTGTCCTCCCAGGAGTGACCTTGTAAAATGGAGGTGATAGGTATTTTGGGAGGTTCCAACAGTTTCTGCCAAAAAGGTGGGTGACTGCTTCTGATACAGGAGTCCAAAATAACTCACTCAGTGCTCCGGCACTTTATAGGGAAGGGGCTCCCCCAAATTACATGGGGAGCCATTTCTTCCGATGCCTTTAAAATTCACCTGATAGGAGTACCTGGCTGGCTCAGTCGGTGGGGACTGCAACTCTTGATCTCAGGGTTATGAGTTCGAGCCCCAGGTTGGGTGTAAAGACTACTTAAAAAAAAAAAATAACAACCTTTAAAAAATTAAATAAATGCACTGTATATCTAAATTTTCTCTCTTCTATCATCACTAAAGAGTTATTCATTTGCGGGGCGCCTGGGTGGCACAGCGTCTGCCTTCGGTTCAGGACGTGATCCTGGCGTTGTGGGATCAAGCCCCACATCAGGCTCCTCCGCTATGAGCCTGCTTCTTCCTCTCCCACTCCCCCTGCTTGTGTTCCCTCTCTCGCTGGCTGTCTCTCTCTCTGTCAAATAAATAAAAAATAAAAATCTTTAAAAAGAGTTAGTTATTCATTTGCATCCATTGATTCTGGTGTCTACTCTTTTATATTCTGATTTGAAGTTGTGCTCCTTTCTTTGCGAGGGTTTTATTTTAGATAATAGCAGTAAAAGACAGAGGGCTTAATAGAATACTTAGTCCTAGATCTAGGCAATAACAAAGGAATTCTGATAATGATAGGCAAAATGCTAATAGTAGAACAGTATCTTCTCTACTCTACCCATTGTTAGCATGCACATTCGTTAGACAGTCCATTAGGTTAGACATTGCTTTGTTTCTTTATCCCTCAATCAAGTGATTGGTGTTCTAACTAGGATTAAGGTAATTGCGTTCTCCTCCAGGAAGTTTGGAATGAAGATTGAGACTAAGGGGTAGCAAGTCAGCATGGGCTGGTCTACTAAAGAGAAAACACTTTGAGGCCATGTGTAGGCAATGTGTAGGCCATGCGTGGTCACTTCCAAGAGGCCTGTGAAGTGCACATTTGTCAGAGGCCCTGAGTACTTGTCCAAAAGGTGAGGTGAAAAGTGAGTCATTTTATTGAAGACTTGGGAGTACTGGCTATTATTTTCATGATTGGAAACAAATTTAGTGACTAAAATAAAAATGTATATCATAACTTAAATAAATGGACAGGGTCCCCAAATGGTGATTCTAATAACAGAAAAGCTCAAGGGCGTCCCATGATTATCTTAATTTAGGCATGATAGAGTCCTTTTCAACAAACATTTACTGGGGGCCTACAACGTACCAGCCACAGTGGAGCATGTCACTTTCTCTCATCCTCATAACAATTCTTGCCCCTGCTATCCTCATGAAGGGTAAATGATTTGCAATATTTCAGAATTGAATTCAGGCCCTTTGACTTCAAGCTTTGTATTTTTTCTACTATATCTGGCTATCATTCAAGACAATAGTTTATTTTGGAGTAGAAAACCAACTGGTTCTTAGAGCATAGTAACATTTATCTATTAGTAGTGCTGTTTCCTATTTATTCATTTAGTATCTCCCTCATTCCAAAATGATAGAACCACCAAAACAAATAAGTAAGAAAATTTGAGCAAAGAGAGAATTGAAGTAGGAAATTCATTCAAAATCATACGTAAGATTCGTCGGTCCCTTTTTTTGCACGTAGAAGGGTTTTGAGTGTACCAGCAATCATGAAAAAAGGGAGAAGAAGGGAGAACTTAATGTTGTGTACTTGCCCTGCTATAGCATTTGCACCCTATACTATGATTTTTGTTTCCTTGTTTGAATTACCATGTAGAGTATGATAAAAAAACAATTAAGGTCTTATTTCCAAGTATGTTTCCAGCATTTCTCACTCTTCTTAGTACTCAGTGGAATCTCAATAAATATTTGTTGAGTAAATGAAAGAATTAATGAATGGCTAAGTGAATAACCATAAAAGCAATCAATCATCCTATAAAAATATAAAAAGAATTATAGGAACTAGCTCATGAATATTTTTGTAATAGTTTGCTCCCCCTGCCACACGAAAGAGCATGAATATCCTTCACATAACTGTGGTTCATAAATCAGTGTTGCTTTGTACCTTTCTCTTTCTTAAATTCACTGTCAGTAGAGCTCTTCCCCCTCAGACTTCTCACCCTTAATGTTTAGCACAAATTGGAATGTGCCCAAAACTTTCCTCCATTTTTTTAAATCAAATGAAGAGACATCTCTGATGAAATTTTTAGTCCTCAAGTGTAGATGTAAGTTTGAACAAAAAGAAAACACCAATTTCAGCCATGTTTACAATCAAATGACCACTTTACATACTTCATGTTATATTTTATCTATTTTAGCTCCATAGTAAGCTGCCTTCTAAATATCATTGAATATATTTGAACGCATGACCGGGTCCTCAGTGTTGGACAGCTTCATTTTCCCACAACATTTAGAGATTCTGTAACACTCAAAAATATCATGTAAGAAACAACTTGTGGTAGAGTCCATGAACAATTTACCAGAGGGTGTGACTTTCCTGTCTAAAGCTCTGTAATGCCAGAGATGAGAAGAATTTCTTATGTTCTCCTTTATCCCTTCAAAGCTAGGTGGATTATTCCGATCTAATATTGAGGGCACCACTTATTTAAAAATTATATTGTAAATTTGACACATATGAATTATTTTTTTCCCTTATGGGACAACATTTTCAAATATATAAAATCCTTGGAGGTTTTCACAAAAGTTCTAAATTGCCTTAATTCAATAAACACCATATTCTTTATTGAAGCACAACAGCTATTAGACAAATAGACAATGTAGTTCCATTCTGAGTTTATAAGGGCTCTTCAAAGATAAAGTGGTCTTTTCTCAAGAAGTCGAAAAGAAAATGCACCTCTACTATTTTTCCCAAAGAAAGTAAAAAAACGTGAAGTTAAAATATCCCACCTTTCCTGCCCACTGTTCTATTTTGCTTTTGCCATATTGATATGCAAATGATAAAATAAAGAATAAACTGTTTCTTAAGTTTGCACAGCCAAACATTTCTTTAAATTTCACAAATTAGAAAAGTATGTGTATTCACTATTGTACAAATTGTTCTGTGAAATAACTCTAAAAAGCATAGTTTATATGCTACATTTGTATGTGGTTGTGTGGTTTTTTAAGAAAGGTTTCAGCAGCTCATAATGTGGTAGTTATTAAGAAAGCAGAATTTTTTCCATGACTAGTGAAGGGGCATGTTTATAAAATCTGTACTACAGAAATAGTTAGAGCGTGAAGTAGAGGGCATGACTCGTTTTAGGAGTTGCTTCCTTCTCTTTCTAAACACTTACTAGAGACTATCATTAACTCAAATGACTTTTTAGACTGAGGTGTTGATATAAGATTCTAGGATAAGTCCAATGAAAATTTCATTATTGCCAATTAGAATTCTCTAGTGGGGTTTAAACCAGTAATGATTTTCAATTAGTATAATTTAAAATAAGATAGATGTAGATTTTACAACACAAATATTCAATCGCTCTTTTCAATAGTTTCTAGTTCATTAAAACTTCACCAACATATACATCTATTGAGGCCAAAATTAGTTTCTCTGAATTTGAGAATCCACTACTCACTGATGGTAACAGGGCTTCCATTAGTGCCCTCTAAAATGTTTATATTAAATCTGTTAAAAGCTCTTAGTATTACAGTGATTTCTTGAAACTTATCAGGGATTTTTCTTTTTGTGATTTTCATTAATTTGCACAGTAAATGACTAACCACAAATTGTTTAAGAATTCTTTGCTTTCGTTTCAACTCTCTAGTCTCTAACCTCTAATTTCTGGAGAAAAAAAAGAAGTGCACTAATACACGAGCCAAGGTATGTTCTGGCTTGGGTTGCAAAATTCTATGAGGAAGAATCCAAAGCAAACCAGAAAACTTTCACTTCATTACAACTGCATTAGGGTAAGAAGTCTAGTCTCCTCTCATAGTTGTTTTATGAGGTGATAATGAGGGGAAAATTCTCTGGCCTAGACAATAACACATATTTTAAAGTGGGTTAGAACAGATCATTTCAACCTACCCAACTCAGTGATAAAAGGGGTTTGAATGACATCTTCTGGTTGAGAATAAACTGACTATTTATTTTTAGATAAAAAGAATGAAGAACCAAAGCTTATTAATAGATTTATCAAATTAAAGGTTGTATATTTCAAAAGAAAAAGAAAGAAAGAAAGAAAGAAGAAAGAAAGAAAGAAAGAAAGAAAGAAAGAAAGAAAGAAAGAAAGAAAAGAAAAAGAGAAAGGAAGAGAGGGGGAAGGGAGGGAGGGAGGGAGAAGGGGGGAAAGAAGGATGGAAGGAAGGAGAGAGGGAGGGAGGGAAGGAGGAGGGAAGGAAGGAAGGAAGGAAGGAAGGAAGGAAGGAAGGAAGGAAGGAAACAAGTCTGAAGTCTTTCCTCATACCCACAGGGTGGCTGTCCTCCAGGTTTCCAGTATATCAATTTGGCATTCTTAACATTTCTAGATGAATAAAACCGAATTCAGTATTGATAATCCAACTCTTTCAAATTATGTATGATAGTGTCTATACTATTGCATAATGTTCTGATGTAATGTAATTCCCAGAGGAAAAATATATTGTCATTGTCGGGAAGGCAACTGAACATGAAACATGAAGAATATAAAATAAGCTACTTAAATTGAAAAATGTAAATTACAGTTCTCTTTGCTTTAAAGGACTGTGCCTATCACCTTGCTAACGTTTCCATTGTAGAAATTAACTAGTACCAGCTCTTGGAGAAACCACAATAAATTTTGTGTATTCTCCTGCCATCCTTTCTCTTCTCTCCTAACACATAGCAGGACTTTCTTTTAATTCACAGAGACTTGGGTTCGTGTACCTATGATTGTATACATCATGGTGACATTGATAGATATGATAATAATAATTCTGAACCCTTTGATTCTGAATCTAATGATAATAATAATAATAACAATAACAATATTGTCTCCATGTTTCATTTTAAAATCTGATAACACTTTTACATGCATCATCCATAAGTCCTCATATCAATTCTGAAAGAAAACTGAGGATCCATAAGTTAATTCACTCATCTCATGAATCACACATCGACTAAGTAAAGGAGTTGAGAAAGGGATCTCTCCAAATATAACTGAGTACAGCTAAAAAATGCATATTTTTTTGAAAAGCCTTGGTTTAAGTTACATACTGCCAAGGAAATCTTCTCTTACATTGCATAATGAATATTAGGTACTCAGCAACATTTAAAGAATGAATACATTACATCATTAATGAATCAAACCATCCATTCACCGCAGTACTATGTTAGGCGAGTTTCTAGGGATATGAGTTTCTTGTACCTAAAAAAGTACAGGGATATCTGTAGAAGACAACGTTGCATAGGATCTAAAGCACAAAATATCCTAGTGAAAAAACGCCATTCGTTTATTCAAGTAGGCATTCAAATTGGAGTTTGGAAATAGAAAAAAAATTAAGTACGCAAACATTTTTGGTTCCAATTCACACCACTCCAATGGAAATAATTTTCTCCTCTTAGAAAGTGCGAAATATATTTCATACCACAAAGGATTCTTTAAATCCGTCAAAAAGACGCAAATACAGCAACTTAAATAATTATATGAACTGTAACCTTAAGAACACTCTGTTATATACTCATAACATATTAAAGTGTTGAGAAGAAGAATAGAAAAATAAAAGACCATGTCTTTTATTTCATCAGTTGGTACTTTGAGATATGGATATTTTGTTTTATGCATTAAATGTTATCACATACAAATTTCACGTGTAAAATAAAGAATTTTCCTTTTAAGCAGAAAAACAAAGTTGTTGCCACTGCAAAGTGAACACGTTGATGACAACAAATGAATGTGAAAAGCTGATGTTCGGCTGCCAATTTTTTCCAAGGATAGGTAATTCAGACACCAGTTTTATTCTTAATAGCGCGTGCTTAGATTTAACATTGAGTAAAGCACGATAGAAGGAGTCTGTGAATGAGGAAGGATAAATGCTAATTAACTTGAATTGATCTGATGTTGTTCATTAATGTTAAATATTTCTGAATTGCCACTGCTTACAGATCCAAAATGAAAAATCTCCCCATCTAGCTTTGCATATTTAGTGGCATATGGAGTCTTGTCAGGCGGCCAGGAACTTCATCTACTTCATTCTGAAGCAAAGGGGTTGCCCCTAATTTAGTACCTTGAACTGATTCTATTTAGTGTGTAATCTGCCTTAATTGCTATTAAGATACTGAATTTTATAAAACAGCTGTTTAATACCATTTGTGAGTTAATGAGAATCACCATGTGGAAAAGAAAGGGCATACAAATTTCAAAAACAGCTTATTTTGAAAACCAATTTCTTAATTAATAGTGTTTCAGAATTTTTCTAGAGTTTTTGAAGTGAAATTCTTCAAGATTTTCAATTATAGGGTAGACTATGGAAGTTTGCTACCATAATTAAGAAACAATATTCTGATGATAAACCTGCCGTGTTTATTGCCTGAGAAATGAATGTTAAGATCTTTTCATTCTTTTCTTTCATCCAAAATGAGTACAGTTAATAAAAGTGTTTATTCTTGAAGAAATTTGTAGATTAATGCAATATAGATTAATGGGGACAGATTGGTTTCCACTGTTGTAATGGGGCATTTCTTTTAGGGTATGTCATAGGACTCCTTTAGGGTATGTCCATGGAACCAAATCTGACATCTTAAAATGCGTAAGAAAATGCTCCAGAAATATAGGAACATATATTCCTATGAAAATGCTGTTCGTGCTGTACAGGTGACAAATTATCATCTGCCATCAAATGGATGGGATCTTTCTTATACCAGAACCCCTATAGGTCTATCCTTATATTGTGATTCCTGCTTAGATTACAGAGAGATCTTTAATGTCTCAAGAAAACATTCAAAGATCTGGGGATTTTATATCACAGCTGGATGCCTTGAGAGAATATACTAAATGAAAATCTCTGAGAATTAGACCTCTTATTATTATTATTTTTTAATCCCTTGGACTTAGGCAATGTAGACTATACAATTGTGTGAGTGACAAAGTGATATGAAATTACTGGAGTGATCAGGGCAAGATATCTCTTGATCCTGCAGTGTTTGGAAATCAATTGTAGTGATAAGAACACCTTCAGAAAAAAAAAAAAATTAAACTGTTCTTGTCTAAAACCAAAACAAAACAAAAAAATAAACTTGTGTAAGTTTTGGAGACCATCACATTTCCTTCTAGATTAAAATAACATGTTTGGTCTAATGGAAAATTGTCATGATTATGCATTTTGCTGTTACATGGAGAAATTCACACTTACTTCCCATTTCATCTAGGCCAAACACAGCCATCTTTGGTAGGAACTGATCCTGATCTGAGAAAGAGTATTTAAGGGCTTTAAATAGTCATTATGTGCTTAAAATATAAAGATGTTAGCAGAGTCCATAAGACTAACTAGGAAAAACTGTGTATATCAGACTGCACTGTGAGTCAAACTTATGTGTTCATTTGAGAGGCTGGAGCTGCCTGTTGATTTATTTTTTGTGATAAAAGAAATAAGATATCAGTTATGTAGTGATGTTCTGTGTTATAACAACAGACGTATAAAGTAAGCAATTTAAGTACTAATTAGTTAAATTAAAGTAGGGTCTGAATAACATATATATTAGAAATATTGGTACCAACTCTAGTTATTTATAATCATTTGTCAACATCAAAAAAATATTTACTTTATAGGGAGAGAACACCTTACAAGTAAATCTTCTATTTTTGTTTGAAATGATGCTTTCTTATTTTTATGAGGTATAATTGACATGCTTTTATTTATATTAAAATTTATAATAAAATTCTTTATTTTAATTTAAAATTTATGCTGGTTATTCAGGAAGTAAATACCAATATCTATAAGTGGTGGTACAGTTTCTAGGAATGCCCTAAAATGCAAAAATTATAATGAAAAAGTAGGTGAATTTGAATACATGACATATGGCCAAAATAAAATATGCATATTTATTTCTCAACATTTTAAAATTATTCTACTGTATTTTCTAATAGATTTTAAAATTCATTAGCAAATACCCCTTTATAATTTATCTGTGTGAAAGGTGTAAGATAAGAATTTGGCTGTTATGTTTTTACCAATCAGAAACTAGAATACTATAGGTAAATGCAGGTTTACCTGTCAGGTAAATCCTACATTTTTCAAAGCCCTGCTTGTGCTTATTTTAAATATTCTCTTAATCCTATAGTAAATACACAGGTATTTAGGGTAGTTTCTAGACTTTCGATTCTGTTCCTATTATTCACCATGTATTTCTGATCCAGATGTTTTGACATCTGGAGTCTCGCTAACCCTAAAGGGACTGCCCCTCCTAGGGCTAGCCATTTCCTAGAGTTGGTAAACCCTTGCCTGGGAGCAGGGTTTTCATACGCAAACCAAACCATCTACAACCCACCATTCCATCTCCTTTATTGGACTCTTTGGGCCACTAATTCCCTGTCATAATCTCCCCAGAGAACCAGGTACCAGTCAACTAGGGACAACTCCTACACCCCAAAGCCTGTCAAAGTTAAACTAGCCAAGTATAAGTCTGCTTACCTTGCCTTGCCCATTCCTTCCCATCAAAACCACAATAAAGACTCCTGCTCATATTTTTTCCCCCATCCTTCTGCTCCTTGACTGATCCTGGTGCTTCCCCATGTGACCCTGCATGGCATGGCATGTCTCTTTCTCTTGGGAACTGCAAAGTACACAGTACTTTTTCAACTCCAGTCTTCTGATCTGTTGGCCTTACCATACATGAATAATATTACAACTTTGATTTTAAAACAGTTCCATTGTTCTGACTCTAATCCTCTTCTCACAGATACTTTCTCTGTGTATGATCTTGTAATAGCCTCAAAAATTTGGTAATACAAAGGCCCTCTCACTGTTTTTTGTGCCCAATCTTACCACGGTTGGCTGAATTAAGATCTGAGTAAGTTAACATGAGTATGCTCCAAGAGAGACTCTTCAAATATGTCCTACATAAAGCCAATGGAGGAAAATGTTACACTTAATTTTTAGAAATATTCATAGTAATAGAAACCAGAACG
Source organism: Ursus maritimus (assembly GCF_017311325.1). Taxonomy (NCBI): domain Eukaryota; kingdom Metazoa; phylum Chordata; class Mammalia; order Carnivora; family Ursidae; genus Ursus; species Ursus maritimus. Next base: position 25,433,382 of record NW_024427107.1, on the reverse strand, counting down.
GTGAAGAAAATAAGTATAAAACTAGGATGTCAGAAAGTAGGAATTTTGGTCCTAAGTCTGCTCAGTAACTTTACTACCTCAGAAACATCACTAAGCATTCTTACTTAACCTCTTGTCTATCATCCTGTAGAGAGAATGAGCTCCTCTCCCAGTTAAAATTCCTGCATCTATCATTCTAATGCTATCATTCTACTGTCCACCAAATGCACATGTCTTATGTGGGGCAGGGACTTCCACAGAGAGAAGCTGCTCCATATAAGTTGGTGGGGATGAATTCCTGGTCCCCATTGATACTCTCCTGGTCATCACATTCATGGTCCCATTCTTGCCCTGCACTTTGTTTTCAACGTGTGCTTTCTCAACATGCTTTCATCCTCATTAAGATCGTATGTGTTTGCTTCTGTTCCCTCATACTGAAGATAAATCATCTTCCCCTCATCCCTAAATGTTCCTTATTATTAAACTTCGACATTCAAGACAAGTTCATCTTCATTGTGGCAATTGCTTTGATCAGTATGATGTAGACCTAATTTAATAATGACTTCGCTGAAAAATAGTTTTGTTCTGACTTAGGCATAAAATTGTTTAGTTTAATCAAGATACAGTGATGATACAGACTTCATGCAAGGCAACTGAAAATACTGTGAAATATACCTGAGCATCTATAATCACTCGAAACAATGAGCAACCGTTTATACATTACACAATCCTCAAAATACCTCTTTTCCTATGATGCTACGACAAAGCAGGAGAATCTCCTCATCGCCTACGATTTTTTCTGCCTAATAAATTCTGTGACAATACTGAATACAAGCAATATGCTATCATGCATATCAGTGATAATTTTGCTGTTTCCTGAAATTAATAAACTAAAATTCATCACTGATGAAGAAAATGCAATATTCAAGATCACTCTTTTCATTGGACAACTGATTTTTTTTTTTTTTTACTGCTCGTTAGAGTTCTAAGGAATAGAAGGAATTAGACAAACCTCTAGTCTTTTGTTCTGAATCTGCAAAGAACGGACTCCTTCTTGTGACATGTTTTTATTTTGTGGGTTGATATTTTTAAGTGATGATTCTAAAAATCTAAATGTGAGACTTAAGATTTCAGACTCCCACAGAATTTAAAATACTGATGCACGGGGGGAGCATATTAATAATGTACTTTAAATAGACATTTGTGTCTGAATAAGTTTTGCTTCAATATTAGAAGTCAGCAGGATGAGATAAATAGGGAAAATATATAATACATATCATTTACGCAGTGCTTGTTTTAGTCCATTTGGGTTACTATAACAAGATATCAGACTGGGTGCCTTATCCACAACAGAAATATATTTCCTACAGTTCTGGAAGCTGGGAAGGCCAAGATCACGGCACCAGCAAATTCAGTGTCTGGTGGAGCCTGATTCATACACAGTTCTCTTCTCACCATGTCCCTATGCGGCAGAAGGAGCAAAGGAGCTCTCTGGGGTCTCTTTCATAAGTACGCTTTTTTATGACTAACATAACCACCACCCAAAGACCCGATCTCTAAATATCATCATCTTGGGCGTTAGGTTTCAACATGAATTTGAGGGGACACAAACTCTCTCAGTCCATATCAATGTCATAGCTGATGGTCCAAAAATGTACAACCAGAGCTTGTATAAGAAGTAACAACACCATTAAAAAATGAGTCAGCTCCTTACAGCTAAACGAATAGCAAATATCCCTGCATTACTAAACTATGGGTAGGAAAAAATGCATTAAGACTTGGTCTGGGGTATAAGGACGTGCAGTATTGGAGTGTTTCAGAAAAATATCAGTGGTATTGTATATTCGATTTAAAAAATTTCAGAAACAACAGTTTCACATGGGTACAGGAGCTACTGTCTATGCTATAATATATGACAGCGTCAAAAAAGCTACTCTAAAGATATCAAGCAATATTACTACAGATAAACAGCAGCCCGCATGCATGAACTGCTGAGGGCTGGGAATTAGCTGCACTTTTCCTATTAATAGTAAAGTGAAACTAATCCCTTTAAATGTCCTGAGATGCTATTCCCTTACTGCTCAGTCCCTCTTGTCATGTTTACAAATAATAAAGAGATTAGTAGTTACCATTTAGTTGATACATGTAGTAGTATATTTTCAACATATTTTTAGTAATTAAAATTTTACTTTAATGTTATTTTATGTCATCAATTGTAGGATTTCCTAGTCTGCAACTCAAAAGACAACGTCCACTTTGAAATCTATAGCAATGGCAACCATGTATTAGACACCACCCAATAGGACAAACCTCTGAGTTGTAGGTATAAACATGTAGTTCCATTTTATAGGGAACTAACTGTGGCTTAGAGATATTACCCTGGTGGACATTGTCACACACTGCCCAGATCCCCTGCTGTAGAGAGTGCCATTAGCAGACAGCCTTCAGCTGTGAGTCCTCCAGGGATTCTTTCAGTTGTGGAGAATAGTTCATGCAAGGTTAGACCCCTTTCCTCAGTGGCCCTCATCCAATGACTGGTCGACACTGAAATATCAAGACCTGACCATCACTGAAGAGTTGTTTGAGCTCCAGAGTTCTATAGGGCTTTAGTCAAACATCCCAATTCAACTTTTTCCCTTCTGCTCACTCTGGCTTCTCTTCCCCTCTTGTCCACGGGTGTTGGTTCCAAGGCCACACGTCCATAAATATCCTGAATGCCAGACTCTCTCATAGTCTGCTCTCTCAGCAATTCGTCTTGCAGTCGGTTACTTGTTGCTCCAGGTTGTTGAGCAAGCAGATAACCTGGACAGGATTCGAACTCAAGTTCATACAGCTCTAAGCCTGCTCTCCTACTTCTACTCTACACGCAGAGCCTTCTCATTCTACAGAGCACAATTCTGTTTCACTGAGTCTTCAAGATAAGTTTCAAATTCTATCCACTTAACAAAGTGTTTCGGTGGATGACTAAATTCTCACTGGACTTAGCCACCCCCACATTATCACACAACTGCCTAATTATAGGCATGTGGTAATTTCAGTCCTAATTAAATTATTGTCTTCCCATGGTCCCATTTCTAATTAGCCTTCTCATTTCTTTGAAGTTGTATTTTAGCTTACAAGCAGCTAAATTGTACAATTGCTCTAATTGTGCACACAAATTTAGTGCAGTTTAAAAAGATGACCTAGAAATGTGCTTTTAAATACATCAAACCCATATTATAAACATTATATTTTATCATTTGTACCTGTTCAGATCGACTTGAAAAATCGCTGGCACACTTTAACCACCGGATTTGTATTATCTGCAGCCTGACAGCTCTCAAAATAAGGTTTTAAATATAAAAGCAATTTCTAAGCTTTCAGCAAGATCATAACAATAGATCCATTTGCTTGTGGAATTAGCATCATACCTCAACACTATCAATATGTCTGTGTAGGTTAGCAGAAACATATCTTGATTGCGAGGAATGCTCCACATCTCAACATGACTGTTACTTTGCACGCATCATGACTAATGAACACACGCCTCTTTGCAAAGAGCATTGTTTCTGGAGGAAATAAACTGTCACTAGTAATGTGTGTTGATTGTTCAGATCCCCTCTTCAATGAGCAACATCGATGGTTTTTATTTGTTATTTGTGCCTGGTAGAAAATAACCCCAGAATCCACTCTTTCTCCGATTGATTTCCCAGAAAGAGGATTCCGGGGGAATACGGCAGAATCTACATGGCTAAGTGCCCTGTGATCTGGGAAGTTATTTCACCAGAGCCGCTGCTGCTGCCTTTACAGGGAATGGGCGGGGAAATTCTTTTAAATTAATTCTTTGGGCTGTTCTGAACCCAGACCTCAGCCCACCTTCAGATGTGCACCTCTGTCCTGGACACCAGAAGGGCTGTTTGAGTTTGGACTGAGCTGTCAGCCTCTCCCACTGGTGTCATCTCTTTCTCTTTTTCTCTTTCTTTCTTTTTCTTTTCCTTTTTTTTTTTTCTTCCCCTTTCAAAGCCCCATTGTTGCAGAAGCTCAGCAATGGGCAGGGACTGAGGAACTCTTTGAAAGGAGACCTGGCTCTACTTTGCCATGGGGCTGAGCAGCACTAAGCAAAACCCACCTCACATCTGTCTAAATCACACTGAAGCGAATGAACTTTTAAACAAATGAGCTGCGTGTTTTTCTCTAATGCTTATTACTAGCTGTGCAGTGAGCCTGCACCGATTTCAAAGGCTTTTCAATTCCTGCACAGAACTGAGAGGCTGTAGCAATGGTCCTTTGAAGAGAAAACACCGCTGTTGGGACAGGCGTGCAGCTTGGGCTTGGCTCAAAGACCTCCAAAAGTGACAGGGAACAGTGGAGGGGATGGTTCTGGCTACAAGCAGCTCAAGAAATTAATATAAAAAAGGCTTTCCTGTCCCCTACTGCAAATATTTTCTCTTGCAAGAGGAATCCTTGGAACTTGTCATACATATGAATTCTCTTTCAACTCCAAAGGGGCTAACTTTCATACCTGCCTTTTGGCATCACTCTAGATTTTAGACATTTTAATAACTACCTCTGATTTTAAAACAACAACAAAAAAAACCCAAAAAAACAACTTTTACTGCAGCCAAACCTCTCCATTTTTGCTTTTCCTAATTTGACATTTGTTGAGCATTTCTAAGAGAGGTTTATTTACTTATTTTATGTTATTCTTTTTATTCTCCATAAAAGGATTACAGAAAATAATCAGGTATAAAGTGAAAATATCTATCAAGTTAGGGATATAAACTAAATAGAACGTTCTAATGTATTTTACATGAAAGGGATCCACAATACAAGCTTCAATCAACAGCATTTTGAAGAGTGCTTTGGTATGTTAATTGGAAATCATTCTAAACTGTTCAACCACAGAACTTCTATTTGTTGGCCTTGACTAGGACAGTTCAAGTTACTCTCTCTACCTAAAAGTGATGAAGCTATATTTCTTCAAGAATATCTTATAATTTGGACTTTTCACTCATTTATCCCAGCCATTCTCTTGGATCCAAATTAGTGAGGTTTAGTGTTGAAATTTAGAATAACTCAAAATTCTGGGCAAACAGGAAAAACCTCCAGAGTGAAGTAGAAGAAAATGTTATGTTAAATATTTCTAAAACTATGGCCACTACCCAAGTGTCTCATAGAAATTCTGGGAACTCAAAACATCACTTCATAGTACAGAGAATATTCATAAAGATTCTAAGTCTCCATAAATGAATTCAACATGGAGTTACAGAAAGAATGATTTGTGGAATCAGATAGATTCGGCTGGGTTAGCAGCTTTGTCACTTTAGGAGATGGATGTCTTGGTCAATATTTTTAGCATCATTGAGTCTCAATTTTTCACATGTAAAGTAGGAAAAAGACTAGTTAAAGAAAATATGGAAATAATTCTCCAGATAATATACAACCAGTAAATAGTAGCTTTATTCCCCTATTTAATTAAACACTTTAAAATTTGAGTTCAAATGTATTTTACTTAAACTCTCAAAAAGTGTTTGTAACAGACATTTATTTAAAAACCCTCTATTTCGCTTCTTAAGAATTGTTCCTGATGGTCAGACTGTTGTAGGTATTACGTTACTGTATCGCACAAAACAGTTTCTGCAACTTTGAAAAGCAATTCTATCTAGGCATAATTGACCAAAATAAGTGTTCAGTTTGATGAGTTTTGACAAAAAATATATATATGCCAAGTAATTACCCTATTAAATCAAGATAAAAAGCATTCCTAAAAGTTCCCCTAAATTCCGCTATGGTCCCTTCCTCGTTGGCTCCCACTGCTATAGGCTGAATGTTTGTGTCCCCCTAAAATTCTTATGTTGACACCTAATCCCCAATGAGACGGTGTTAGGAGGTGGGGCCTTTGCAAGTGATTAGATTAGGAGGGCGGAGTCCTCATTAACGGGATTAGTGTCCTTATAAAAGAGACCCCTGAGAACTCCCTCACACCCTTTACCGTCTGAGAAGGTCACTGTCCATGATCCAGGAAGCAGGTTCTCACCAGGCCCTGCCAGTGTCTTAATTTAGGACTTCCTCATGTCCAGAACTTCGAGAAATAAATTTCTGTTGTTTTTAACCCATCCAGGTCTACGGTTTTTTTTTTTTTTTTTTTTAAGATTTTATTTATTCGACAGAGATAGAGACAGCCAGCAAGAGAAGGAACACAAGCAGGGGGAGTGGGACAGGAAGAAGCGGGCTCATAGCAGAGGAGCCTGATGCGGGGCTCGATCCCATAACGCCGGGATTTTTTGTTATAGCAGCCCTAATGGACGAAGACATCCCCAAACCCAGGGATGATCTGTTTTCTTTCACAGATTAATTTTGCCTACTCTAGAATTTCAGGTAAGTCTAACACTACAGAAGGTGCTCTTCCGTGTCTGACTTTTTTTATTCAGCATACTTTGAAATGTCCCATGTTGTATGTATCAGAGGACTTACTGCTGACCCGTGTTCCATTATATGACTGTACCAAAACTTCTCTATCCATCCACCATGTTTGTACTGCTTCTAGTTGGGGACTGTTATGAATAGAAGTGCTCTAAATTTTTTTGTACAAGTTTTTTATAAACCTGTGTTTTTATTGCCTTTGTTAAATATGTAGGAATGGCATTGCTAGATCATATGCTAAATGTATGTTTGACTTTAAGAAACTGCTCAACAGTTTTTCAAAGTTTTTCAGTTTTTATGATCCCAGCATTACACAAGAGTTCCAGTTGCTCTGTGTCCTAACATGTGTTATTGTCACATGTCCACCATGCGTTATCGTCAGTCTTTAGTTTCACTTTCATGCCTGTAATACACTTTACGTTAACTTTGTGTATGGTGTTTGTTTATGTCAACTTTGTGTGTATGTTTGAGGTTGCTTTGTGTCCATCTGGATATCACATTATTTAACCATTTTTTGAAAAGATTATTCTTTCTTCATCTTTCTCCATCATATTACCTTAGCACCTTTGTGGGAAATCACTTGGCCATACATGTGTGGGTCTATTTCCGGACACACTATTCTAATAGTTCCATTGATCCTTATTCACTCCGGTGTCAGTCTAACTTAACAGTAAACCTTGGAATCATATATAGGAAATTCTCCAACTATGTCTTTTTGTTTAAATCATTTTGGCAATTCTTCCTTGCCTTTCAATATAAATTTTAGAAGTACCTTTTCATTTGTTGCAGACAAATGTGCTAGGATTTTAAATGTAATTGCCTTGACTCTGTAGATCAGCCTGGGGAGAAATGAACATCTAAACCATAATGTGACCTCCCACCAACAAGATGGTCTGTCTCCTCATTCATTATATCTTCTTTAGTTTCAGCCATCTGTAGTTTTTAGATTTTTTGTTAAATTCACTTCTAAATATGTCACGCTTTCTATGCTTTTGTGAGTGGCATTCTAAATTTTTATTTTTCATTTGTTTGTTGCTAGCATAAAGAAATGTAATTGACTTTTTATATTGAGCTCTTATCCTGTGTACTTGCTAACCTCACTTACTAGTTAGAACAGTTTTTGTTGATCTATCCAGTTTTCAATATACATGTTCATTTCATCTTTGAATAAAAGCAATTTTTCTTCCATTCCAATCTGTAAATATTTTATCTATCTATCTATCTATCTATCTATCTATCTATCTATCATCTATCTATCTATCTATCATCTATCTATTTAATTACTGCACTGGTTAGACCTTTTGATATAATGTCAAATAGAGTATGAGAGGGAACATCTTTGGCTAATTTGGGGTCTTAGGGGAAATCATTATCTTTCATAATTAATATGCCCTTTATCAAACTGAGATTGTCTTTCTACCCTTGCTTGTGGACAGTTTTTATCATGAACTGGTATTGAATTTTGTCAAATTCTTTTTCTGCTTCCCTTGAGATAATCATACATTTTTCTTTCTTTTTTTTTAATTATGTTATGTTATCTATTATGGTCAAAATCATGTATTGATTGAGTTTTGAGCCTTAAACCAACCTTTGATTCATGGGATTAGTCCATGTGGTCATGATGTATTATACTTTTATGTATCCTTAAATTTACTTGCTCTGATGTTATTAAAGATTTTTATTGCTAATGTACGTGAGGGATGTTGTTTCGTAGTTTTCATCTATCTATCTATCTATCTATCTATCTATCTATCTATCATCTATCTATCTATCTATCATCTATCTATCTATCTATCATCTATCTATCTATCTAAATAGACTATATATGACTATATATGGGGGTTCTGGTTTTTATATCAGGATGATAATGGCCTCTAAAATTGAGTTGTGAAGTGTTCCTTCACTTTCTTGAAGAGATTGTGTAGGGGTAGTATAATTTTCTTCTTAAATGTTTGTTAGAATTTTTCAGTAAAGCCATTTAGGGCTAGGATATTCTTTGTGCAACTTTTCAATTACAAACTCAGTTTTTAAAGTACTTTTATGGTTATTCAGCATTTTTATTGCTTTTTTGAGTCACTGCTAATAATTTCTATTTTTCAAGGTATTTGTCTATTTCATCTAAGTGGTAAAGATTATTGACATAAAATTTTTCTTCTTTTCCTTAATCAGCTTGCTCAAAAATTGATCATTTAAAAAGTTTTTTCAAAGAACTATTTATGTATTTCCTTCCTCTCATTTGCTGATTTTCTACTAACTGATTTCTGCTTCTAATTTTTACCAATCCCTTCCTTCTGTTTGTCTTCGATTTAATTTGCTTTCTTTTTCTTGTTTACTGAGGTCAACACTTACAACATTGACTTTATCTTTTTTTTTTTCTTGTCTACTGTAAGTGTATACACTATTTCCCTCTCAAACCTGCTGGATCAATATCCCACAGGTTTTGGTAAAATGAGTTGTTAATACTCCTCAGTTCAAAATATTTCTAAATACTTTTTAATTTCCATGATGATTTCTTCTTTGGATGATGGCTTATTTGGAAGGATGTAGTTGAATTTTCGAACATATAAAAATTTTTCAGATACTTTCCCATTTCTGATTTCTAATTTGATTCTGTTGTGGTCAGAGGATATACTTTTATGATTTAATTTTTTAAAAATTAATGGAAACTCATTTTATGACCTAGCATATGGTCTATCTCTGTAAATGTTCCATCTGCACCTAAAGAAGAATCTGTATTTTACATAAAACTCTGTGAATATCAAATAGATACTGTTGGTTGTTAGTGCTTTTTGAGTCATTTATATACTTACTTTTTTTTTTTTTTTGGTTTACTTTTTCTATCAACCTTTGGGAAAAGAATGTTGAGATTTTCAAGTATACATATGTATTTATTAAAATTCTGTGCCTTTTATCTATATTCTGCTTTCAATAGTAACTTTCCGAAGGTGTTACATGTAATCCTACACAAAATGCAAACATTTTGTTTTAAAGACTATATTTGTAGAAAAGAAACAATATCTTTGAATTTAAAAATTAAGCTCAAAATAAGTTTCAAATTGATGTTAAAGTTAATATAGTCAAATAAATTTCAATAGAATGCTGCACTATTTTATGAGAAAACAATTCTATGTAGAATATCCGTTTTTACTTTCACGATATGATAAAAAAATTTCTAGATTTCATTTGCATTAACTTCAAATAGAACCACAAAGAAGTTATATAGACCACAGGCGATATAAATATATTACATTACTATATAGTAAAATAACATATATTATCTGTTACTTCACATGTAATATGTTATTATAAAATAATAGCTAATACAAATAAAGAGTAATAGTTGCTGATAAATGTTTTTGTATATGCTCGTGGTTTGTGCAAATTTATCAGAGGGATGATAGAAATGAGAATAACTATTAAGCATGCTTTTTAGATTCCCAGTAAACTCAGATTATATAACTGAAAATATCATTGCAATTAATATCTTTTCACTGAAATTCAACTGATTTCCATAACTAGTTTTGTCTTGCTTTACATCAGAAATCCAGAAATAATTATGGGTCTTTTTGCATGTCCTGGTAATGAGGAATAATAAAGATGACAAATCACGTTGAATACACATATTCAAAAACATACTCCTCAATGGATTTCTTCACCTGTCATTCAATAATGATTATATAATTTGGTAATCCCCCCACTTTTTTTTTTCTTTCCCATGTACCAAAGAGAAAAACCAAACACACAAAACTGTATTCAATATAGGCAGAACTTGAGAAGTAGATAATAACGCTAGCCATGACGTGTAGCAATTATGGGGGAAATTATTTCATCAGACTTTGGTGAAAACCTACTAGGTATTGAGCACCATGCTAGGCATTGAGGATTTCTCCTCTCAAAATGCGTACGTTGAGGTAGACAGATATGTTTATATTTTCAGTATAAAACAGGAGTATACTGATGGACGCACATCCGAGATGATATGGGAGGGCAGCTGAGGCTTTACCATGTAGTTTTACGGAAAAGGAGTTACCTTAGCTGGTTTTTTAAAGATGAAAAAAAATTGTAAAGGAAAATAAATATGAAGAAGTATTCAGGGAAGAGAATGTTATAAAGAATGAACACACTAGCTACTAGCCAGCTTAGCACAAAGAATTATTAGTTCAGTATCTCTAGATCATAAAATAGGGTGCACAAAAGCTGTTTAAGAACCAGGTTATAGAAGAATTTATAAGTTCTGCCAAGGAAGGTAAGATAACTCTGCAGGAAATAAAAAGTTATTGAACAGTTTCAAGGAGGTACTTTGCATTGCTAGTTTAGCTAGATTAGCATGATTTTAGGTTGATCAAGTTCAGAAAATAAAATCAAAGAAAAAGGGATGAGTTATGTGGCTACTGTGACAGTGTTTCCAAGAAATAATGCAGGTCTGAACCAAGGTAGTGCTAACAGGGTTTAAAAACAGGGTAAAGATTAGAACAATATTTAGAAGTTAACCTCTTCGAGATTTGTCCATTGATTGACTGTGGCACGTAAGGGAAAAAAGAAACAAGTTAAGTCTGATTTCTATAGTTTGGTAAAGTTAATGGATTAGAAGTCATCAACCTATAAACTATGATTTCCTGAGATCATTACAAGTAAACATGTGGAGAGATTACCAGTTCCTAAAGTCACCAAGACTAAAACCCCAAGAAATACCAATGTTTATAAAGCTGGATAGAGGAGTGAGGGTGTTATGAAGAGATGAAGAGAACCAAAGAGCAGTTGGGTACGAGTCAAGAGTGTCGAAAGCATGATCAGCATTGCCTAAGGCAGAGAGAAGTGTTAGTAGATTCGGTTATGAGGTCATGTGGAACTGAGAGTGTTTGCCATGAGTTAGTGGGGACGGAAAATAATTAAATGAATGTGGGCGGGGAACAGGAAGAAGCCATAACAAATATGTACTTACTCTTATGAAAAAATTGAGTATAAGTTTTATAGATGTTAAACAGATGAGCTTCAGTGTCAACATAAATGGGTTGGAAACTTGTTTCTACCACAAAGAAGCTATGTCTTGGAGCAATCGTGAGCCTCCTAAAGATCAGTTACCCCAAATGTAAAAGGAGAATAAGAACTCCTATTTTATGGAGTTACAGTGAGCATTAAATGAGATGATACATTAAAAGTAAATAGCATGCACCTGCCATACAGTGAGTATATAGTTACCAGTGTGCACAAATCTCATGAAGGTTTCTTTTTGTTTTGTTTGCATTTTTATGGTGTAACTTTTTGCTGCTCATTTCATTTCCAATAATGTATTTATCAATTTTCTTCAAAAATTTGTGTTTCTCCTAGATCCCCAGTGTAGAGGATTCATTGATTGTATCCCTCAGATTATGGCACAGTGTCATTATTGATTCATTTATTATTTATTTGTTTATTTATTACTGTTGATGTTTATTTTTCTCTTTTATCCCTGCACTTCAATCTCCTTCTCTTCCTGTCACAAAGAAAACTGTGTTATGTTTTATGTGTGTATCCTAACAACATGGACTCTTGTTGTGTTTTTTGCATACATTTTTAATTTGTCTAATGGTTTCATGTAATATCACAAATTGTTTCTTACTTTTTTATAACACAATATATTTTTTGACATCTATCTAAGTGGCACCAAGTCCCCTAAATCAAGAGTATGTATTCATGTATTCAACTGCCTTCCTCGACCGTGTGTGCTCATGTCATTCTGTCTATTCTCATACTGATGGACACAGAGAGTGCTGCTAATTTCTGCCACTACAAATGATATGCTCATGAACGTCTTGTACATGATCTGGGCTTGCATCACATTTCTTTGAGACATGAATACCCTGAGTGGACTTGCTTCACTCTTTGCAGGATATAGTAAGGCTAAATTTACCGGACTCGTTCAGGATGCTTCCAGACCGGCTGTGCCAGCCTGTGCTCCCATCAGCAGCACATGAGAGGTTCCCACTTCTCCTTACCTCCACCAACACTTGGCACTAGCCTTCTTTCCAATGTTGTTTAGTCAGTTGATGTAAAGCCACATATGTTGTTATTTCAATTTGCATTATCATAGAAATTTATAATGATTTTGAATTCATCTTCATGAGATTGTTACAAGCTTTTATTTTATTTTTATTTTTTGCAACTATTCAACAAATTATGGGCCTACAACACAAATGAAAATTTGATAACTTGCTGAACAAAGGTAACCAAACCCATTCTCCAGATCTGCCCTAGGTTTTATTTTATTTTATTTAATATTTATTTATTTATTTGAAAGAGAGACAGCAGGGGGAGTGGAGGGAGGGGCAGAGGCAGAGGGAGGGAGAGAATCTCAAGCCGACTCCCCAGTTGAGTACAGAGCCCAACAGGGGCTAGATCTTATGACCTTGAGATCATGATCTGAAACCAAATCAAGAGTCAAATGCTTAACCTACTGAGCCAACCAGGCACCCCTATATATAGATTTAAATCAGAGAATATTAAAGCTAAAAGTGATCTTAGCCACTTAGACCAAGCTTTGGGGTTTAAATGCAGGGATAGATCAAATTTGGGAGATCTTTTGGAATCATAATAAAAATATACAGATATTTTGGCTGAGGTTATAACATAGTATCACAACTGATATTATACTCCTGTATTTCCCAATGTTGTCCACTTCTGTCTAATCTACAATTACTTATGCCTTAGCAACGAGCTTATAATAAATTCTAGCTGCCCCCTAATTCTTTCCCAAATTCTTGAACAATTCTCACGTTTTACAACATTCTCCTAAATAGCAATTTTAAGACAGACATCATCAAGACATCATCATCCTCATTTAAAACAAGACTCTATCTCTGTCACACTCTCGTTTTGTCGAAAGCTATGTGCTTTTGAAGTGATTTTTTTTGAAAGAGCTCTCACATTAGGTGGTCCTTTTTTCATAGACCTACAGGTCCCATAAATAAAAATGCAAAGGTAGATACATACTTGTTTTTTTCTATTTATAGTAGTGGATTGAATTTCAATTTAGAGTGTAATTTACACCTTTCCAATTTATTGAAGCAAAACACCCCAAGCAACAAGGAAATCTGGTTTCCCTGATTTCTTGCTGCTCTTCTGTCCAATTAGCTTTTTATTTATTTCTTCCCCATAGCCTAAACACAGCACAATTACTTAATTTTATTTTCTAACACTATTTTCTTTTAGTAGACTCCAAGAAGAAAAATTTCTCACCTTGAATGTAGGATCCCTATATGCCTCTAATGGATATTTGTTTGTCCAATATAACATAGGCTGGATTCCAGCTTATATGTAATTAATACGTACTTAACTCTTCACCAGTATTATTAGCAAGATATTTTCTTTTTTTCTAGCAAGATATTTTCTTTATAAAACTTGATGATTCATTAGACATAACAGTTGCATCATTAAGCTTGTGGGTTTAAAAAAAATCTTCTTCTCTAAACAACTGACTAATGATTAATAGTATAAGCAAAAAACTTAGCCCTAGAATTTGTTCTCTCCAATCTCTTTTCCTGTCACCTTTTGGTGGGGGTGGAGGGCTGGAGTGGCGGGTAGTCTAGCTCAGTATCATACAGACATAAAATTGGTTTTATATTATTGACTCTGCTTCTTGTGCTACTGCTTGATATATTCCATAGGTTTCCTATAAACTATTAATTCAATTCCAACTAGTATTACAAACAATTATAACCTTGTCATGAAACAAATAGATCTGCCTTTCAGAGAGGTAACTCCCAAAGAATTGAAGTAGTTCATCATAATAGAAATGGGATGCTAATTGCTTTTATTTTTTCACTACCACTTGAGGGTGAGAGAGAATAGTGAAGACCAAGAACCCAGCAAAGAACATAAATCCTTATTTTTTTCTGCGTTTTGCCCATACTGTAAAACTACAAAATTCAAAGCTATGGAAACTTTATCTTAAATATATAGTTATCCAAAAGATCAAAGCACAATTGAAATAAATAATTCAAATCTATTTCAAAATGTTTAGAACTCTCTGTCAACCTACGACTATGGATTTAAAGAATCTGGATCTTTGTACAAACTGGAAACTGGGGTAGGCTAGGATCTGAGCAGAGTGAGGTGTGGGTGCTGTTTAGAACTTCAGTAAACAAGTAGAAGATAAACTACTTCCAATCCACAACTTCCTCACAACTGCACCGTTTATTTAACCACAACACAGTTCATTCCACACAATCAGGAAGGGATTTAACTGAGACCAAACACTAAAAGGAGTAAAAAAAAGAGCATTGGCCTACTGTGGGTTGTACCCTACGCATCCCATACTCATGAATACATGACGGGTAATCCTGTTCTCTATGATGTTCTAGTAGGTGTACAATCACCAACTCTCTTCTCACCTGTTATCGGGACCCTCAAAAAAATCAGGTTTTATTTTTATTTCTTTTTTAACTATAAGTCCTTGATATTGCTATAGGACCTTTGGAAGAACATTTATTGTCAACTGATCCTTGACAACCCAGATTTTATATGTAAACTTTCTTCTGTTTTATTTCAGTGAATAGATTTGTTACATTTTTCTCTATCAATCTGGTTACAATGAAAACTATGATGTTTGATGGGTTTTATTACTTTTTGTAGACTTTGTCTTAGCTGGTTCTTGATGACTAAGAAAATCATTTCTGAAACAAGCATAAGGAAGCTCTTTGTCTTCTGAAAGAAAATAGCTCTTTAAGCACTTAAAATTACACTTTTTAAAAATATGTCAAAATATTGTGCTACTGTGATATATTCATCTTTGGTAGCTATTAACTAGCTGAGAATCTGCACTGCTGTGGATTTGTAGAAAACACTGTTAAAATATTGCTCTCAGTATTGAAACCTAGAGACTGGCTAGTCCCCAGAACATTTAATGGTGCTAGAGAGCCCTCTGGGTAAATATCTGTGTTTCATCATTCGGGCAATGTTGACAAGCTCATTGAAGCAGACATTTTTACTGCACTTAATATATTTTGCTTTTTCCCTCCTCTATGTTCATCCATATGTTTTTTGATGATAAGAGCTGAGGAAATGCCATGGATTCAGGCTGGGTAAGTCTGTTCTGAGTAGCTCATTTCACTATAATCTCCAGGTCCTTCCAGTTGCTTTCATTGTATTATTAGACTTTCCAGAAGAATACAGAAGGAGGTGCATTTGCTATCTTCTGAGTCATGGTAAACATGGCACCAACTGTTATACCATAGCACATTGGAAACACCATCTTGCCCCCAGTGGGGATGCACATGAGCAGTATAGCTATAGTGGTCCATGTGGGATAAACTAAAATCTAGATGAAGGATGAAAAATATATTCTTCATCTGTGAGCAGAGAGAAAAATGAGTACTCTATGAATCTGATTGTTTTCCAGCTTTGTTTGATGATAAATTCTGATCTTTTTAATACATTCTACATGCATTGGTCAAATATTTTCATGACATTCACAACCTTGATATTATCTTCATCCTTTGTATTTAAGCTTTAAGTAAATATTTGGCAGTTAATATAGTCAGTTTGTCTTTGTAATTGGTAGAACATAATTTTATTAGATCCTCAAGAGTTGTTGCTGTTTCCTGTTTTAGAATAAAAATAAATTTCTTTTTTCAAGTTAGTTGGTATAATTACATTTTCAGATTTGAAATAGTCTACTGGCTACTATTTTAAGCTTTTAGTTCTCTGTAACATATCCTGGTAAAACTCATCAATATGTGATAGTAGAACCTTTCTCACCACAGTTTTACAGTGGAATTAATTCTCAGTGCCCTAAGATATTCATTGTATGTAATGAATGAACTTCTGTGTCTTCAGCATGGTACATACATTCTTGGGAGAGCTGACAAAATAGTCATTCAAATCATTTCCAGTAGGGGTTAAATTTTTTTTAAAACTCCAGTTAAGAAAAATTAGAATTTAAGATATTTTCACACTTGATCTTAGCCAAAAGGCCGAGAAGCGATGAATTTAAGATATTTTCAAACTTTCCCTTCTTCAAACAAAATTTCATGTTGAAGCTAGAATGGAAATCAGATGAAAGCTGAACTATTCTAGATAATATAGAAGCAGTGTCTGGAGAAAATCTATGGGTGGCTTTAAGCAGTGCCCATACATGGATGGTGCACAGTTACAAAGCTGTAGTGTTATGATTAGTGTAGATGCCTTAAGCACCGATAGCTAGAGATATTATGCAGCAAGTGCCTCATAGAATTCTATCATGTCCTCTTGGAATATTGAGTTAAATTTTTTTAGGAAAAAAAAACATATTCAGATAGCTTTAGTACTTCCAAGGTGACTATTATTTCTGGAATAATGGAATAGACATACTTTTCCCTCTTTTTCCCTGCTAAGTACAACTAAAAGCTCTGGATACTATGTATTAAAAACAAAAACAAAAAACAAAAAATCCATAGATTCCAACAAGTAGAAGGAAGATGGCAGACCAACTAGTGACCTTGGGACCCAAAGAGTGACACAGTAGTGATTTTCTTGAGCTTCCTTGTTTGCTTCAAATAACCAAACCTGGAGCTGAAGAAGGTGGTGACCTAGATATACCAACAAACACAAACCAAAAAGAGGTCAACAAAAGACTGTTCTCTCTGGCTAAATACCAGGAAATGGGTAGCCTAGCAAGGCAGAAAAATTTTAGATAGTAACCACTCCAGTTCAGCCAAACACCATTGAAAAAAACAAGGCCTCACCCGTAGTCCTGCCAGCAAAGGCTGAGTAAGGATCCTAGACTGACTTCAGCCAACACCAAGGAAAAAGCCAGGTGGCAAACTTGTGCTGTAAAAATCACATGGGGAGCCCAGGAATTTCATCACCTGGCAGCAAAATGTATGCTTCTTCTTCAGTGGGGTGATGTCAGAGGAGGACTGGAGGAAAGTTAGAATTTGCATCACTGCTCAGTGGTAATGAGGCCACGTTGCCATCCCTGTGGGGTTAGTGGAGTCCAAGTGGGGAGGACAAACAAAGTACTTTTACTTCTTCCAGGCAGGGAGGTACCCATGGAGGTCTAGTGGGAAGCATGAATTCCCACCTCCATTAGGCAGTAATGTGGGTCCATTACCCTCAGTGTCGAAGGAGGTCATGAGGGGGCCTCTACCATATTTACCATCATCTGCCAGTGAGAAGGTGGTGCCCTCTTCTTCCCCTGTTAGGTGTCAGAATAAACTAATCCAAACTTATTTAAATAAATTTGAATCTCATTACATAATCTCATTACGTAATACCTAAATGTTCAGGATTCAGTGTGAAATCATTTGTCATGCCAAAGACTAAAAGGATTTCAAACTAAACGAAAAAGAAAAGACAATAATTGCCAACATCAAAATAACAGAGATGTCAGAATTAACTGAAAAGATTTAAAAGTAGCCATCATAAAATTCCTTCAGTGGGAATTGAAAAAAATCAATTACAAAAGTGTTTGAAACAAATTTGGAAAATGGAAAGTTTCTTCAAAAAAAAAAAAAAAAAGGAAGACATACAGAAGAAATAAATGGAAATTTTGGAACTGAAAAACACAGCAATTGAAATAAAAACTCAATCGATGTGCTCAAAGAGAAAAAAAGGACAGAGAAAAGAATCTGAGAATGGGAAGAATGATAGAAATTACTCAATCCAACAAAGAGAAAATATACTGAAAAAAAGAAAATCCGAACAAAGCCTCAGAGATCTGTAAGACAATGATAAAAGTTAAGCATTTGTGTCACCAGAGTCCAGAAGGAGATGAGAAAAAAGCAGGGCTGAAAAAATAGTTGAAGAAATAATTGCTGAGAAAGTTCTCCTGAGGCACCTGGGTGGCTCAGTTGGATGAAGAGACTCTTGGTTTCCACTCAGGTCATGATCTCAGGGTTGTGAGATGAACCTCCGCATCAGGCTCTGTGCTCAGCAGGGAGTCTGCTTGGGGATTCTCTCTTTTCCTCTCCCTCTGCCCCTCCCCCTGTCGTGCGATCTCTCCCTAAAATAAATAATAAAGAAATCTTTTTAAAAAGTTTCCAAATGTGGCAAAAGATATACATTCACAGATTCAAAAAACTGAGCTAACTTTAAACATGATAAGCCCAAGAAACCCAAAATAAGACACACTTCTGAAACTAAATCCAAAATAAACATTTGAAACCACAGAGAAATGATACCTCATCTACAGAAGCCAAACACTTTGAACTACCACAGGTTTCTTATTGGAAACCATAGAAACTGAAAGAAAGTGGCACGTTTTTCCAGTGCTGAAAAACAAAACAAAAGAAAAAACTGCCAACTCAGAATCTTACATCGTCTGACATTATCTTTCAGGAATGAAGGAGATATCTAGACAGAAGGAAACTTAAAATATTTTTGCCAGCAGACCATATTAAAAGAATGGCTAAAGGAAGTTCTGTAAACAGAAAAGAATGATAAAGAAATCTGGGAACATCATAAAGGAGTAAAGAACATAGTAAGCAAAACTATGAGTGTATGTAATAGACTTTCCATATCCTCTCGAGGTTTCTAAAAATGTTTGATAGTTGGAGCAAGAACTATAATACCATTTGATGGTATATCACGTATATAGAGGAAATATTGAAGAAATTTGTATTATAGGGGCGCCTGGGTGGCACAGCGGTTAAGCGTCTGCCTTCGGCTCAGGGTGTGATCCCGGCGTTTCGGGATCGAGTCCCACATCGGGCTCCTCTGCTGGAAGCCTGCTTCTTCCTCTCCCACTCCCTCTGCCTGTGTTCCCTCTCTCGCTGGCTGTCTCTATCTCTGTCGAATAAATAAATAAAATCTTAAAAAAAAAAAAAGAAATTTGTATTATAAATGGAGGTGAATAAAGGGATGGAAAAAGATATAAGGATTCTCCACTTCACATACTAGTAACATGACACCACCAGGAAACCATGATAAATGATGTACATAAAATAAAATACTTAGAGAAACAACTGAAAAAAAAAAAACCTGTGCAAAGATTTACACTCAAAAATGCTATAAATAAATCAGAATAAAATTCTAAGGAAAAAAAAAAAACCCATAGAGCAGGTAAAGAAAGCAGAGAAATGAAAAAGAGAGCACAAAGAGAAAAAATAAAATGTCAGATTGACACATTAATAAACTAATCATTAAACTAAACCTAAATGATCAAAATGTAACAATTTAAAGACAGATAGTGTCAGAATTGATTAAAAAAACATGATGCAACTATATACTGTCTACAAGAAACTCAAATATAACCATACAGGCAGGTTAAAGTAAAAGGATGGTAAGTTACATTATGCAAAGATTAATCAAAAGACGGCAGAAAATTGCCAGAGATGGGGAAGAGCATTATACAATGATACGAGGGAGCAATCCATTATGAAGAAATGTAATCCTAAATGCGTATGCACCAAGAAACAGTGCTGCAAAATATATAAAGTAAAAACTGACAATTAGAAAAGAGAAATAGACAAATTCACAATTACAGTTAAAGACTTCAATACCAATCTCTCAACAATCAATGTAACTAGATATAAAATGAGCAATAAAAAAACTCAACAACACCATCAAGCAACAGTATCTAATTCCCAACACTGTCCCCCACAACAGCAGAACAGGCATACTTTAATGGTGCCAAGGGAACATATACCAAGATAGTCCACTTATTGGCCGTAAACCTCAACAAAATTTAAATTTAAATCATACATAATGTGTTCTCGGGCCACAAAGGGATCAAACCAGAAATCAATTACAGGAGTATGATAGAAAAATACTAAACAAAAACTAACTAACACACTAAGCCAAAGAGGGAGGGAACTTTTTTAAAAATACACTGAACTGAATGGAAATGAAAATACAATATATCAACATTTCTGAGACACAGCTAAAATAGTACTGGGAAGGAAACTGAAATCACATGTATTAGAAAAGCTTATACTTTAAACGACCGACCACCTCAAGAACCTAGGGAAACAAGGACAAAATAAACCCAAAGTAAGCAAATAGAAGGATATGGGAAAGATAACAAAAATCTATGAAATGGAAAACAGTAACACGATAGAGAAAAACAAATAAAAAGCTAGTTCTTTGGTAAAATTAATAAAGTAATCAAACCTCTAGCAAGACTGATGAAGAAAAAAGAGAAGACACGAATTTTTAATATCTGGAATATAAGAGGGAATATCATTACAGACCCTTCAGGCATCAAAAGGATAACAAAGGGATACTACGAACATTTCCAAACATAATAAAGTTGACATTTTAGGTAACATGAACCAATTCCTCTATAAACACAAACGACCCAAACAGAATCAAGCAGAAATAGAAAAGTCTCAATAAACTTACAACTGTTAAGGAAATTGAATCCATAATTTAGAAATCTCCCCTAAAAGAAATCCCCCAGTCTCTGATGGGGTAACTGAAAAATTTTACCAAATGTTGACAAAATTAACACCAATTCTATACAATATCTTCCAGAACCTAGGATAGAACACTTTCCAACTAATCTTCTGAAGCTCTTATTATCCTGATACCAAAGCCAAAGAAGAGATCAGTGTTTCTTGTGAATATAGAATCAAAACTCTAAATAAAATATTACCAAATAGAATTCAGCAGTATAAAAAAGGAATTATACACCATGCCAAGTGAGATTTATTCCAGGGATGCAAGGCTGGCACAGTGTTTAAAATCAATCAGTGTAATCCACTCTATTAACTAGCTAAAGAAGAAAAATCACAAACTTATATGCAGGGAAAAAAAGAAACATTTAACAGAATTCAACACACATTCATGACAGAAATCCTCAGAAGAATAGGAATAGAGAAGAAATTCCCCAATTTGATAAAGAACAGTAACAACAGCAAAAGCTATAGCTAACACTATACCTATTGGTGCAAAATTAAATGTTTTACCCCTGAGATTGGAAAGGACATTTGTTCTCAACACTTTTATTCATGAGTGTTGGCAAATACAAGAAAAGGAAACAATAGGCATATAGGTTGGAAAAATAAGAAAAGAGTTTCCTATTTTCAGATGATGTAATTGTCTGTGTAGAAAATCCCAAGGCATCTATGAGAAAACCCGTAAAGAATTAATAGATTAGTCGCAAAGTCACACAATACAAAATAAACCTCTGCACCAAATGTATTTCTATATATACTAGTAATTAACAAATAGACACCAAAATTAAAAATATGATATCATTTGTAATAATTAAAAAAAAAAATTAAACTAAACATACAGCCACCATGCAAACCAGCAATTTCACTCTTGGGCTTTTGTTCCAGAGAAATAAAAATTTATTTTTACACACAAAAACTGAAAACGATATTAATAGAAGTTTTGTTCATATCTCTAAAAAATAGAAGCAACTCAGATTTCTTTCATAAGGTGAATATTTAAAACAACGTAGCAAATCCATACCAAGGAATATTACTCAGCTGCAAAAAAGAATGAGCTATTGATACATGCAATAACCTGGATCAATTTCCAGAGAGTTATGAGTGAAAACAACCAATATGCAGTCTGATCTCATTCATATAAAATTATTGAAATAATAAAATTATGAAAAGGAGTACAGAGTAGTGGTTGCTAGGGGTTAAGGAGGGGTGGGGATGGGAAGGACTTTGGGGTGTGTATAGAATAGCAAGATGAGTGATGCTTGAGGGGGTGGAAATGTTCCATGTCCTGAACACCAGTATCAGTATCCTGGCTGCAGTGTGGGACTACAGTTTTGCAAGATGTTAGCATTGGAAAATGAGGTAAAGCGTACGTAAAACCTCTCTGTACTATTTCTTACAACTACATGTGAATCTAAAATTATTTCAAAATAATACAAAATGCAGATAATGTGGAAAAGAAAGTTTTCACATTTGCTTTTCTCCTGGTATCACCAGTGCATCGGCCGATGCTTTCTACAGTGAGATTTCGGTTACCTTATCAAATGCTTAGTGTCATTTAACATGGACATATGCCAAAAGTAAATACTGTCTAATTATAATGTTTAAGTGTGTTCTTTGCTGAAGAGTTTGATTCTCACCAAACATATCTAGCAATGTGAGTAAAACGACCAATTTGCATCATCAACCTGCAATTAGCTCACATACGCTTTCCTCTTGCCTTTTCAGTGAGGAAATGTTTTCAAAATAACAACAATGTGCATATAGTTTCACTAAATATGTACTTGCTTATTCAATTAATAAAGACATTTTGGACATGTAGTACATATTTGGTATAGGCAGAAAAACAGTAATTGTCCTTAGAGTCCTTTAGTTTAAGGGTAATAAAAAAGATGTCAGTGATTCCAGAAATATATCATCTTAACCAACTAATGACACATTACATTTTAAGCCCTCATACTATGTAATGAGTAAAATTCGTTTTACCAAATCTTGAAAATAATATGTGTCAGGACATCTGGGCTGAAATGTCCTCTTTAAAAAATAATTAATAAATAAATGAAGACATTACCACACAGTTTGAAATTTTATATCAAATTAAGCCACTCTAGATTAGAATTTCCATGATTATATGCTGATCTCCTTTACATTTTCAAAAGCAACATCACTGCACAAAGGAAACTTTTCTATGAATACTTGAAAAACAATATGGTATTCAGTGCCTTCGAAATTATCCTTTTGTCTCTGACCAGTGTACATGCCAAAGAAAATTAAAGCAAGAAAGTAAGTGAGTCCATCAATGGGCGAGATGATTTGGTAGGGATCACAATTTGGGGCAGATCAGTCACACTCTACTGAAGAGCATAAGATAATAGTAATGCTACTTACATTTTGGCATTGCTGAAACATTCTCTGCCTTTCATTGGCGCCTAGGGAAAATTATGTAGTTATTAAGTATAATAACACTTTTTGAAAAAGAGATTGCTTCATTGGATCAAAAGACAGGCTGCCAAATTTAGCCACGCTCCTTCCTTTTTCTTTTTCTTCATAAAGCAAAAGTAATTGCTTTCTGTTTATTCTTTGCCTAGTCTACGAAACTTATTTTGAAAGTAGTCATACAAAATGTCCGCGTGAACAATAAGAGGTACTTTGTAGACTAGGTGTTATTTAATTAAGTATAAAAAGCTAATTTAAAATAATACCATAACCACAATAATGAGACAGGTCTGACTGAAGACCACTAGAATGCTTTTAGCATCCCCCTCCGCATCGGGCGGTGGGGAAGAGGAGTCGTCTCTTCACAGCTCATTCTTCATCTGCCCTGACTTATCCTGGGAAGCACATTCAATATTATTTTAGCTTCCATTTCCTCGTTTCTCTTTGATTGGTTAGAATAGTACCAAAGGTCTGAAATAAAGTGTTCTTTAAATATATATATTTGATTTAAATGGATAAATATACATATGTCTATTTGGATGGAGAAGAGTCAGAGACGATATTACAATCACAAATTGGGTCATTCTTTTATTAAGGTGGCAAAATACAACTAGGGGTATTTCTGAGTCACCATCGTTCACTTATTAGCTGAAGATTACAGGAGCAATAGAATAGAACACTGAGGTTATTGACAGCATACATCTACACTATCTAATAGTAAAATAAAAAATTTCTTCAAAATTAAGACTTATCAATCCTTTTCCTTTCACAAATCCTACTACATCATCTTCCATGTTGTTCTTAGTTGTATCTGTTAGTGTAACAATATATTTAACACCAAATTTAGGCATCCTTGAATGATGCTGTCTTGAATACTCATCTCTCTAAGTCTATTTGTATTAAGATACTACTGTTAGCCGAAGGATTATTGATCTATGGTTGGTATTAATTCAATGATCAGCATCAATGCAGAGCAGAGCTATAGTGGGTAGAGCTAAGTGGGTGCCCTGTCTTGAAAAGATTTTAAAATTCTTTTAGTCGTATGATTGAGGACCAGGATCACAGTATCTCCAGATTAGCACCCTGGCACATGAATAAATGTAAAGTTTTAAAGATTTCCATGCACAAGTAATTTAAATAAATATAAAATTAAACAATTTTTGGTTTGTTTTACTGTAGCATATCTCAGAACTCTTCTTATATTCATGAACATAGTAAGTGGGACGTACTTTGGGAAATACTAATCTTTCCATGGGAAAGAAAAGTTCTCTATGTGAAAAAATATAATATAAATAATATTCTCTTTTCCAACAGGCATGTACCAAATTGCCCGACGAAGTCATCGGACCCAGGTACACAAGAATAATGCATTTAAAAGAATCATCTGCTGCCCATTTTTCATTTGTTGTGATATTTGATCCAGACTATTTCATGTCTCCCATTTAACTTCTTGAATAAAAAATTAAAGCTAAAAGCAGGTCTAGTACAGGAGAAGAGCTGCGGAGGGCCAGAGCTAGGCCAGTGGGCTCTATTTTTGAAGCAGCCTTTTATTTCTGCATCTCTGATATCCAAGGCATAGCTTTCAAAAACACTTCTCTTGTGACTAGGTTGCTTTTATCTTTCCCATTTTATTAAAAGAGTTAAATGGAAGGTATTCAGAAACTCCAATTTAGCTTTTATTTTTCAATAAAAATGATAGTCGAAAAACAGTATAGCCACAGGAGAGGCAGGGCAACCTGGCACAGAGGGGGTGGAAGCCCGCTGAGCTGGGACTACAAAGTGTTTGGATAACACACTCACCAGGCTTTCTAAATACCTTGGTGAGACACTGTAAGAAGAGGGCAAATAATAGTCTTCATCTTTGAATTCACCCGAGCTCTTTCTACTGTCATGAAATTTTTATTTAAAGAAATCTGAAAAGGAGGCCATTTGAATATGGTTCTTGAATACTCTAATGTACCTGTTTGGGTTTGACGGCTTTGTGCCCTACCTTAGAAAGTGTAAATTTCACATCTTCATTTTAAGTCAGATGGTTTATCCCCTAGGCCTCTCTAACTAATCATAATGCTCATTTGACAGTGTGTCCTTAAGTAATATTTACTGAATTTATGCAGTGATGTCCTGAATTGTGAACATGAAATGCCCCCATAAATAATCTTCTCAAACATCACACGTTTAGAAAAGACTCAAGTTTGACAAAAATGCCATGATCCTTAAATAATTTCAGAACAATATCTCAATCGCATTTTCCTAAGATATACGCTATTTAGAATCGGATATTTAGAAGAACACGATGGCTTGGCTTATTTGATTTTTGCCAGCACCATGCAGTATAATGGTGGTCCCACTCACTAATTGATTTTAAGGGTGGTGTATGTATGTGGATAACACTACTAATTGACAGATTATGATATAGAAAGGTTCATATTGACTCTAATATACTGAATCAGATATAACAAATTTTTGCAAATATTGTCAGTCTTGTTTTAAAAAATTCTAAAGGAAAAAGATTTCACATTGGTGGAGACCAGGACGTAAATGGGAGACGTTGAAATGAATGAAAGGGCCAACCTTTCCATAGAGCAGCACTGGGAAAGGTTCAGAGTCAAGCAACTCAGACTCCTGGATCTACTCTGCTAAGATGTAGATTTTGCGACCTTAAAAGCAGATCTGAATGTCACACCTGGCTTTGTCTTGCTCCTGGATGGAGATATTCTGCATTGAGTGAAAGCTGAATAACTGGCTTTTGCAGTGGCCCCCTTGTATATCCAAGCCTTTTTCAGTCAGATGAGCCAAGTTAAAGTATTAGTGAAAATGAGTTTCTACAAGAAAAATGCAAGTTTCCAAGTTTCTGTTGTTCTGAGTAATTCCTAGTGAAAAATCAGTGTTACAAATATGAACTTTTTTCCCAAATGGTAGCTTACAAAGTCAAACATTACCTTTTTATTAATCAGCTAACATGATGCCATGCACATATACTATATGAATAAACTGCACAGTATTAATTCAAAAGCACCAAAGTGCTGGTTTTAAGAGTTTATAATTTAATGGTAAGATTAATTGGTTTTTCCAGTAGGAAAAGAAAAGCACACAAACTAATTCTTTTAATCTTGTTTTAAAGGCATAGTATTTACAGCGTAGAGTAGAAAGTAAGATGCTAGATTCACTTTGGAGTGTCTAGGGCTTGAAACCCATTTGCTAGCTGTGTGACTTGGAATAAATTATTTAACTTCTCTGTGCTTCAATTTTCTCATTTGAAAAGGGGATGATAATAATACCCATGTACAGTTATTCTGTATTTTAAAAGAATTAATATTTATAAACTATTTTAAAAGTATTTGAAATGTAATAAGTGCTTTAATTGTTAGACATTATTAAAATGTGACATGCAGGATAAGGCATACTAGCTTTCCTTTGTTCACCTGGTTATCGGATTAATGCACTAGCACATTTCCCCCTCAATCCACTCTTATAATAGTTACCCTAGAGACAGAAATGTTTATCCAGCCCTCTTTTTTACCAGTAGTTAAAAGTTCATCAGAAAGTAAAATTAACTGGAAGGATATAATAGATAGAATTCGGGGGGAACAACCCTCCATGATGTTAATGTTTGAATTTTCAGGAAACTTCTGGTTGTCCCTTGGTATCCCTTTTATAACCCAACAGATTACCCAATAGATTTCCCTTGATAGATATTTGTTTAACTTCTGAATATATAAATTATTTTGACTTAAGTATTTCTGGTGGAGAGAAAATATTATAAAAGTTGGCTTTATATTTCCTACAAAATAAGCTATCCCTATACTTAAAAACAGTGACAAGGCCAAATGTTTTAAATTTACAAATGATCGCATCAAATAACTGTGAAAAATCAAAATGCAGTCGTTACCAAAAATTCTTTAATATGTTGACACATTTGTGGTAACTGCTTAAAGTCAAAAAAACCAGACATACCAGGTGGGTTACTTAACTTCCATTAAAGAAACAAGATTAACTCTTACACGCCTCCTTTCCTAATGAAAGGAGCCATCTGCTTTATTCAAAAAGATTCCTGGAATTGTGACTCTTATTGGTTCCTCTATTACCGTTTCCATTTGGTAACATCGGCTAATTAATAGATTGATTGCATTTTGTCTATTTTGACTTTATAGAATGAAAGCTTCTTAAGAGATGTGATAACACCAGAAATGATATTCCAAAGGACATATGATTTTATCACCTAGAGATAACTCATTACTTAGGCAGAAAGAGTTGCTATTAAGGATGGAATATAAGATGCAGAACCTTTATGACTATCTTAAAGACATTTAAATTTCAACATATCCTACTTGCCCAGTGCCTGAGGAAGTGGAAAAATAGGCTCACTGCCTAGATAATTCAGAGTAATCACTCTGTTTGCAAGAATTGTCTGGAAAAAATGTATCAATTTTCTTTCTTCAAGTTATAAAGCTTTTTTTGCTGACATTTGAGAAACTGTTTTGACTAGTTGAAGACATTCAGGAACTCCTATGCCCCCTTTAAATTCATCACCACTATTAAAGTGTTCTTTCTGTCATGTTTGTGGCATTGGCTGAAGCTTGGTTTCTGAACAGGTTCAATTTTTAACTTTAATTGTGAAAATAATATACAATCATTGGGAAAAATCCAAGCAACACAAGCTTATCTAGAGTAGAGTTAAAGCCATCCGCATTCAAACACCACCCCCCACTAGTTTCCATAAAACTAGTCAATTAATATTGCCAGCTTCACACTTCTACACTTTGCCAGTGTATATTCATGTATGATATATCTACAAAGGTGTAGATAAGATACGGTTTATACATGTAAGTGACTACAGATATTTTTCTACTTCTGTTTTTTTTTTAGTTAACACAGTATGTTGGAATATTTCCATGCCAGTACAATGAAGACTGTATAATGTTTCAAAGCACTGATCTACCAAAATTTCTAATTCCTGCATTAGAGAACATTCTAGCGGTTTTCACTTTTGCTGTTTTAGACACTAGGGTAGTAAACCTTACACATAAACCTATGTGAATATATTTGGACATTTTGATAGATATTGTTGAGTTGTTCTGCATAAAGACTGCACAAATTCACATTCTTACTCATAGGCATACCCGATTTGCCAACTACCCAGGTCATTAGCATATCATCTGTTCAATCAGTTGATGGGGAAGCAAGAGCTTGTACTACAAATCTCAAGTAGGAGGGGAATTTTTGAGTGGAAATGTTACTTCAGACTTAGAAGAGGGGTAGGAGTTAAGCAGGGAAATGGGGGAAAATAACTCAGACAGAATGGACCATCCAAAGGCCTGGAATTGAGAGAGCATCCGGTGCGTGACAGGTAGAAAGGAAGCATGTCGGAGTGGATGAGGAGTGGTGTGATTTAAAATATTATGCATGCTCCTAAAGCTTCTTCAAGGGCAGAGTGGTTTACTCCTTATTTGGCGGTCCACTTATGAATGCAAGCTTAAGATGACGCTTTGCTAATTGGTGCTAATGTTAAACGGAATGTTAATCAGAAACAACTAGAGGACCGTTCCCCAGAAGCATCTCTTTTTTGCTAGGTATTCTCTGAGGAAAGTGCCTACTTCATCGTGATGAATTTCATGGTGGAAATTTCAAGATAGAAGGACAGATGCCATGATTAGATGTCAATTTAACTCAAGTGCAGGCTTTGGTACCTCTTAAATTACATAGCATAAGATAATATGGTTCTTTCTCTCTACAGGACCAATTTTGGCAGCACAAAACATTAACAAATAATTATAGCACCACTGAAATTCTTGATAATTTTAACATGGATGCCATACAGCATATGATTAAATAAATCAAGTTAAAATTGAGAGTAGTGGTTTCTGAATATTTGTTATATTATAAACTTTATATTTTTATTAGGAACTAGTAACTGGGACACTTTAAATAGTAATCTTCATATACATCTCCTTTTGGGATTGGAAACATCTAATTGTTCATTTACATAAAAATGCTCATGGTATATTAAAAAAATGTACAAATACACTTTTTACTAACATTTTGTTCATGAATTTCTATTATGTATTTCACAAAGGCCTTATGATCATCAAGCGGTTATATCTGTAATTAATTATTTAATGTTCTCTCAAATTGATATAGAACACCTAATACAACAGCATAAATATCTTAAAGAGCACACTGAGAAGCAGAATTCTGTCTTCAAATTCATTTTATCTCGTTAATGTAAAATGTGTCAAATTTATCTTACTCTTCTTGATACCATAATATTATGCAAATGTCCTTAAAATAAATAAATAAGACATGCCATTGAAAAGGGTGTACATTGAGAATATGGAGCTATTTCAAATAAGAGGTTGTTATCAATATTTGCAAAACTTAATTCAAACTAGAAGAAGAATGTTCTTTCAAAGACACATGTTTTAGTAAGAGAGGAAGATGTGAAGACTAGAAAATTTCTTTGGATAGGAACAAAAATAGGGTATAAGGACCAAAAAAAACACTTTTTTTTAAGTACACTAAGCTCTTATGAAATTATAAATTCACACGTTTACTAAAAGGGAGAGGAAGAACTCCTCCACATTTGATCAGTGATACATCAATGAAGGGAAAGGTCAACTACAAAGGAAATAGGTGACCCTAGGTGCAGCCGGAAAAATTATTTTCCATGAAGACAGAGGATAATCTAAATTCTTTCCTTGATGTTTTCACTCCTGTGGCCATGATGTGGCATAGAGCTAAAGTTAAAGGAAAATACATCTAAAGGCAAACTTAAAATGGAAAGTCAAACTCCTAAGTATTGCTTCAGTTATTCTCATCAATAGTGACAAATGCTTTGTGGCTAATACTCTACTATTACTAGAACTTCAATGCGATTGTCTCTTAGATTCTTCCAATTTTGCTTATTATTTTCCAGTTATTCCCAACTATTTATTTTGCCTGTTCTTATGACAATTTGGGTCACTTTGAATTTCTTTTGTGCCTTGTGTCTAGTGACATTTTTTTTCTCGTTACACTGATGTTTGCCATAATGTTCTGACACTGAATGAATATATTTAATCTCCTCTTGAAGATTTTAGACTTTCCAAGAGTTCTGAAGAAAAACATGATACAAGCTATCAGAGGAACTTTCCCTTTATGGGCACTGTCAAGGGTTTTTCTGGTCTGCCACAAGATAAATTACTTTTTTTTAATTTTTATTTTTTTTAAAAGATTTTATTTATTCATTTGAGAGAGTGAGCGAGAGTGTATGAGCAGGGGGAGGAGCAGAGGGAGAGGGAGAAGCAGACTCCCCGCTAAGCATGGAGCCCAGATACAGGGCTCGATCCAAGGACCCTGAGATCATGACCTAAGCTGCAGGCAGATGCTTGACTGACTGAGCCAACCAGGCACCCCCAAGATAATTATTTTTTTAAATAAACATAAATGTTAACATTGATACATATTGTAATACTCACCATTCAAATTGAACAGAGTCAAAGAATTATAGCCCACTTTGAAATTTCAAAACCATAGGTTCTTAGGTTAGAGTTAATTTAATTTAATTTAATTTAATTTAAATTTATTTTGAAAGAGAGAGCAAGTGAGTGTGAGGGGCATGGGGAAGGAGGTAGCGGGAGAAAGTGAAACTTAAGCAGGCCCCACACTCAGCATGGAGCCATCACAGGGCTTGACCTCACAATCCTGAGATCATGACCTGAGCTGAAATCAAGAGTCAAACACTTAACCTACTGAGCAACAGAGGTGCCCTAATTAACTTTAAATGAACTGATTTCCTCTCCTTCTGGACAGAGATATTTAATAATTTTCTAACTCTTGTATTCAATTTTTAGACTCGAAATACATGCTTTGTATTAAATATATACACACACGTATACATTTTTTACAAAAAGAAAAAAATCGATATTTTTGTATTTTTACAAAACTATTTCCTACATTTTTGAGATAAGCTTGTATCAATAAATATCCTAAAGTTTCAAATTTAATATATATTTCCATTCTCCTTGAGGTACAATAAAAATTGTAAAGATGACCTTCAACAACAAATTTAATTTTTATGATTTTTTGGTCTTTTCTATAACCTATCCTTCCACCTGCTTAAGCACAGTGATCTTTGATAAGCTATTACAGATAAATGTGTATTTCTGGCCCCTCTGTAGCTTGATTTACTATTGGGAACAAGTACTACTTTATAGTCTTGCTATGATTTGGAGCACATCACCTGAATCAACAATTAGAAGTATAAGTTTTTACAGAAGTGTCAAAGAGAAGTGTTGGGTTTTGGGGATCTGAAAGTAATATCTTGATTTATATTGAAGATATTTTAAAGAGAACTCTCTTCCTTTCTACTGATTTGTAAAGCTGTCCTCTAGAGTTGTATTAACTTCCAAATGTGAAGAGTAGTTTCTTAGGTAACAGGCGCTTGACTTTGTCCCGAACTGGTGGAAGTCAGTTACACTAAAACAATTTTGCTGATCAACCAGAAAGTAAAACTCAACTGATTATTCCTCCAAAAATCTAAATCACAATTCTTTTTCAAACATATGCTCAGTCACATTGTACGAATTCAACTTTAAAAGAATTAGGATAAACAAAGCAATCCAGCAAGAAATGCTGATTTGTATTGCAAACTTTTTTTTTTAAATAGTGGTAGGAAAAAATATATCCTATTATTGTATATATTTGTTTTTCCAATTCTGTTCAGTGCCTATATTTCCAAAGGAGTATTTAGTTTTGTTTGTTTTTAAACCAACCTTAAAAAATGTCAAGGTGCGTACAGTAGACGCTCATATACAGCTCTGTGGTCTTACATTACCCCTTTACTTCCTCCTTCCTTAAATCAATTGCAGTCATTTCCCATTATAATAAATCCTCTTCGTGCTTTGTTTAGCCTTCGCCACTTAATTCTTAGTTGTTTTGTTTTATTTTCTTCCTTTCACAGAATATTCTAAATCATTCCCCCTATTTCCATCTCTTTTTCCACTACAAATCATAATTCTGATCATTGGTCATAATTCATATTATACTAATTACCACAGCCATCTCTTTTAACATCTTTATTTTTCTATTCACTTGAAGTTGTGTCACATTTATTTATGCTGAAGCAGGAATAAATTATTCTGTACTCTTGGCTCTCTTCTCTTTCATTATATGCTTCTCTTTCACCAGATTATAACTCCACACACTTCCTTTGGTATTTGTTGTATGCTGGAGTACTTATACTTATTAGTTCCTCTATTGTATGGTGGGCACTGTTAGTATCAATTTCACATCATGTTACTTTTAATTATTTACTTTGACTTTTATATTTCAGTTCTTAAAACTACTTTGAAATATCTATTTTTTAACTCTGACTACTATATAAGACATCTGAGAAAAACTACTTATTTTAAAGTGTGGCCAAAAAAATTAATCTAACATTATTGGCAATTTTTAATTGTATATAGGAGTACATTTTCTTAACCTATTTCTTTTCTCTCTCTCTTTTTTTAAACTAATGTCCAGTTCTTTCCTTATTCTACAGAATTCTAGTTTAATGATTATTGAGTTATCTTAGATAAGATAAACCAATTCCTAGGATTCAATATATTGTCTGCTCTTGGCTTTCTAATTTAAGCCCACAGACAGAAGAGATACTAGTTTCCTATGGCCAACCAAAGTTTCAGTCTGGAAAAAAAAAAAGCAAAGAAAGTGGGAGTGATAAGTGAGGGAGAGAAAGGCAGTTTCAGGTTTCAGTTAATTCATGCCAGTTTTCAAGTCCTCATTATTGGATCTAAAACACAACTGGAAGAGAAATATCTCTTTAAGATCAGTGATAGTCACTGGGTTCTTTTGTAAGAAGTCCTCCCCTGTGCAGACTGATTTCTTTCCTAGGGCCTAGATTCTAAACTGTTTATTTAAAAACAAACACTGGAAAACCTTTCAAATCGAGTCTCTCTGTCTCTCTCCCTCTCTCTCATCAGATTTTAACACCTCTTTGGTTTCCATTCCATTTCTAACGTGTTTGAGAATCTATTTACTTTTTCCTATACCCTTTTTTAATGTGCTCTCATGTTTATTGCAGCATTATTCACAATAGCGAAGATATGAAAACAACTAAATGCCCATCAATGGATAAATAAATTAAAAAGATGTGGAATGTATATATACCATGAAATACTATTGAACAATGAGAAAGGAAATTTTCTTGCCATTTGCCACAACATGGATGGACCTCAAGCACATTATGCTGAGTGAGAGAAGTCAGACAAAGACAAATACGGTATGATATCATTTATATGTGGACTCTAAAAAAGTTGAAGTTGTAAAAATGGAGAGTAAAATGGTGGTTACCAGGGGATGGTGGTCGGGGGTGAGCGGGGCAGGTAAGACTGCTGTTGTTCAAGGCTATAGACTTGTAACCAGTAGTAAAATAAGCCATAGAGATCATCTCCTATACGCTTGTATTCCTACCTGGCTAGAATCTTAAATTAAGTGTGGAATCTGACTCCAATGATAGCAGCCCCAATCAGTCTTGAGAAAAATAAAATCCATGACATTGGCAATTCCATTCTCCTGTTTCTTTCTGATGTCATTTTCTAATTTCAGCAGGACCTTCAGGTCCTGTGTTACTATTATTGTCACATAATTTTCTGGTTGTCTTTTGTTCTTGAGATCTATTTACTCACAGTCGTTTGGGAGAAGAACACCGTCCTTGTTCTCACTTTCACCACATTTGGTACCTGCAAAATCTCGTTGTAAAGGACTTCTCACTTGCCTCTTGAGATACTGTCCCGTCTTGGAAATTAAAGCTTCTAAAAGTAACAAAAAATTCTCTCTTATAAATTAGTGCTTACTTAAATTATATTGGGAGATTTCTCTGTACACAATATTGCTTTTCTTTGATTTTTGTGTTTTGCTGATATGGGGTGATAGTGATAACACAAATGTCCATTTCCACTATGATTTCTTTTTCCATGACGCTAGCCTCTTCTTGATTTTTAGATGGTCATTCCCCTGATTCCTTTTAATGCAGTTCCATTGGGCTTGTCAAATATTAATACATTTTTTCTACTGCTTATAAATCTAACTGTATTCAATTAATTGAAATATCTTTATTTCCCCTTTTTTCTCCTTCCCAGATTACCTGTTTGGAATACAGTATTAAGATATAATACTTAAAGTCAGTTCGATTTCTCACTGACTTGTTTTTCTTCAGAATCCAAGACAATTTTGTGAACAATTGTCTTAATACTTTATGAATTGTATTATGGTCATTCCACGAACTGGAATATGTAAGCCTGTGGGACTGTAGTTGCAGTAGTAGGAATAAGGAAAGGTCTTGAAACTTCCTAGACAATCAATTCAACTCAAAACATTGGAAGAAAATTATTTAGTATAAAAAAAGACGACACTGATGTATTGTAGAGTACAAAATGTCTATTTTTTAAAAGGCAAAAAAAAAGCTTTAGGGTGCCTGGGTGGCTCAGTCATTGGGCGTCTGCCTTCGGTTCAGGTCATGATCCCGGCGTTCTGGGATCCAGCCCCGCATCTGGCTCCCTGCTCAGCAGGAAGCTTGCTTCTTCCTCTCCCACTCCCCCTGCTTGTGTTCCCTCTCTCACTGCCTCTCTCTCTGTCAAATAAATGAATAAAATCTTTACAAAAGTAAAAAAGAAAATAATAATAAAGCTTTAAAGAAATTTCGTGATTACATTCAGCAATTTTGACTTAAGCTCCACAAATAAACAGAAGTTTGTTTTCGTTCTTCTCTGCTGCCATTATTGACAGATGGTGCTAAGAAGTACTAACTCCACATGAAATAATTCTTGAAATAATTCTATCAATTAGCTATTTTCATTGCTTCTGAGCAAAGGTACCTCAGAATGAGGCACTAACAAAAATGACTCCTTAGCCTTTAAGGTTAAGCATATCATTATCTGTTTTAATAATCATTAAAAATAGTCATTTTCAACATTTAGAAATGTTGATAAGGAAGTAATTAAAAATACATATAATATTTCCACACAAAGATGATAATCCCTTTGAAAATCATTTTTCAGCCATTCTGTCATTCGGAAGCTTCATTCAACAAGGATACCACAACTAGTAGTGAGTAATAAAAGGTTAAAAATAGACCAAACAACCAAAAATGTCCTGCTTAGAAAAATAAACTTAATTAAAATATGTTTTAATTAATTAATTAATTAATATACATGGATACTTTAAAAAACAAGTTTTCAAATAACATTTAATAATATTAGAAAATACTCAGGGTCTTTTTAAATTAAATGAAAATCTATCTATAAAGTTTCTTGATAATATGGACCCAATTTTTGGTTAAGAAATATGTGTATTTTATCATATATATAGATACATGCATATAAACTAAACACATACAAACATAACACACAAATATGTTAAAATATTAGGAATGCTCTGTCATGTTGATAGAATCTGGTGATTTTTGTTTTGTTTATATTTTTCTCTATTTTTTCTCAATAACTATACATTTTATAACCAGAAAAAAAAACTATCTTAGTATTTAATAAAAATTGTCATATTCTAATGTGTACTCTTTTAGAATAGGGACTATATCCTGTTCATCTCTGAGTCAC
The DNA here is from genome assembly GCF_017311325.1 of Ursus maritimus. NCBI lineage: Eukaryota > Metazoa > Chordata > Mammalia > Carnivora > Ursidae > Ursus > Ursus maritimus. The sequence continues at coordinate 25,397,624 of NW_024427107.1, read as the reverse complement.
TAAAATGAAAGCTAAAGCCATCTATAGCATGTAGCTTATTCTCTGTATTAAAATAACTGGACTCTACCATTAGGCTGTCTTCACCAATGTCACTTTACTCTTCCACTGTCTTCATCAACATAAGTTTACTATTCCAGGAAACTCTTGCCCAGGATGATAAGTTGCAAGTAACTATTGTGCATTTAGAAACTTCCGGGAAAAAACCATTTAAATGAACATCAAACTGTTAGACTTTTCAATAGATATCATAATATGACTATTTAGTCTTCAAGACTCTTTGTAAAGCCTTACCTCAAGACCCTCTCCCTTGCTGTGTCCAGTAATATAAGTTACTATATGCTAATTCTTTCTCAATCCTAGTCACCCCTTCTTTCTCCATACCCATACTGAAAGATCCTTATAAAACCAGACTCTAAAACCTCATAAATATCCTAAATTTGCTTTCCCTCTTCCAAGAGGTTAGGAAGACACTGTCAGGGTAGTACTCTCACTTATTAAGGTAAGAATAAACTTACTTTGGTTTTATCAATAGGTTTTTTGTTGAAGGCTCTTTTAGGGAAGTCAGCATTTGACAAAAGTGAGTAGTACAGAGCCTTACATATATTAGGAATTCAAAAAGTATATATTGAAATAATGTTCAAATATAATTCACTGAATCATTGTCAATGTCTTTGTATCTCTATGAAATTTAATCTGTGATTCTATCCACTTTGAAGACAAGCATAAAGTTGCAATTTACTTGTCTTTTGGTGTTGGTGGATATAGTTCATTAAAGCAATTTAGTTTATACTTTGGTACCTGCTCTCATTTCAAAAAGCATACTTCAGTGGTTATTGTCCAGGCTGAGAAAATAGTTCTGTATTGTTTCTTTTTCTTTACTTCCCATTGAAAATTTAATAATTTAACATTCAGCTATGTTTGATTAATGTAATTAATTGTCATCTGAGTTTTCTTGTAGACCTATGTTTTGAAATATTAGCCTAGTAATAGAATTCAGTGGAGCTATTGAAAAATGGAGTGGATACTTGATTTCAAGAGGTCTGTCTTTGAAATTGTTACTTCTAGACCTTAGGAAGGCAAGGCTTCTCCTTTCTTCACCAGCTTAGAGCTGAGGAGCTTACAAATGTGCATGAAGACTCAAACTTTAAGTCACATTTAGTCATCAGCACATATTTATGCCGAGTAACTTCCAAGAGAAAGGTTCTATAAGAATTATTTTCTGAAGGTATTGACATATGTAAAGACAGAATGTATTGATGGATAGTGGTGATGATGGTGTTCCTGTTATGAAGGGAAAACAAGAACACTACTGGAAGCAAATGGGTACAGCTGGGCAAAGTACCCATGCCCTTTAGGCACTGTCAAAAATAGCACTTCACAAACTTTGATGGGCATACAAACCCTCTGATCGTAGGGGAATTCAGATTCTTATCTGAAGATTTGGAACAATGCTTGAGGTTGTGCATATTAAAAAAAAAAAAACAAAACAAAAAACTGCCAGGTGATACTAACACACTTTGAGCAGCAAGGATTTAACTGAAAGGAACTCCAACCCATTTTGTTGAGATTTATCTCTACATTTTGTTTTTTAAATTCAGGTCCATCAAGCCAACTTCTGATTGTAACATAGCTTCTTTTTTAATTTCTCTGAATAACAGTATTATTAATCCCAAGATTGCACTTCTAATGTTAAATTAATATGTGGACATTTTAAATGTATGCATTCATGTCTGTGAGCTTGGTTAACATGAATTGTTTCTATCAGATGGAGTTAATACAAATAATAATAGTTAAGCTTTACTGAGTACTTTGTGACAGGCAATATGATCATCTGTATACATAGTACAACCTCATCTAATCTTCACAACAATCCTGATGTGGTACCATTATGAGCTTCAGTTCACAGATGAGAATATTTGGGTTTGGGAAGGTTAAGTAATTTACCTTAAAAACAAAATAAAACATCCTTTCTGATGGCTAATATTCCATTGTATATACGAACCATATCTTCTTTATCCATTCATCTGTTGAAGGACATCTCAGCTCCTTCCATAGTTTGGCTATTGTGGACATTGCTGCTATAAACATTGGGGTGCAGATGTCCCTTCTTTTCACTATGTCTATATCTTTGGGGTAAATACCTAGTAGTGCAATTGCTGGGTCATAAGGTAGCTCTATTTTTAAAGTCTTGAGGAACCTCCATACTGTTTTCCAGAGTGGCGTACACAACTAATGAATCGTTGAACACTCCATTAAAAACTAATGATGTAATATGTTGACTAATTGAACATAATAAAAAAATAAATAAAGCAAACAAACAAAACAAAACAAAAGCAAACCACCAGCAAATGAACAAGAGAACCAAGATGGTAACGCAGGCAGTCTGGTCCCGTGGTAGACAGAATAATGTCCCCCATAGATACCTACCACTGATCCCCAGAACCAATGAATATGTTTTACTTTCCATGTCAAAAGGAACTTTGCATGTGTAATTAAATTAAAGATATTGACAGAAGGAGATCATCTCAGGTTATCCAGGTGGGCTCAATGGAGTCACAAAAGTCCTCATAAGGGAANGAGAGACCACAAAATTGGAATAAGAGGAGACATGATGCTGGAAACAGGCAAAAATGCTGTGAGTTGAAGATGGAGAAAAAGGAATACAAGGTATCTCTAGAAATTGGAAAAGACATAAAAACAGATTGCCTCCTAAAGTTTCTCAAAGGAATATGACCCTACCTACACCTTGATTATAGGACTACAACTATAAATTTGTGTTAAGACATGAAGGGTGTGGTAGTCTGTTACAGCAAAGATAGGACCCAAACTCAAGGCCTTCAACCAGTTGTTTGGTCTCATAATAAGATAAAGGCAGGAAAAATGGAAAGGAGGAACTAAAATAGCTTTCAGGAGAAAGAAGCAAGAAAACTGATGACCACTGAGGAATAACAATTTATTCAGGGGTTGCTTTGTATAAGGCGCTATGCTTGACCCTTTACAGATGATATTTCATACGGCCTTTGTGACAATTTTTTAAGTAAGACTATTTTTAGTGCAGTTGGAAATTCATAGCAAAATAGAGGGAAGGTACAGATATTTTCTATTTACTCCAATTCTCATACACATATAGCTTCCCTCATTATCAACAGTCCCCACCAGAGTGGCACATTTACAGAAGTGGTGAACCTAAATAGACACATCGTTATCACCCAAATTCCAGAGTTTACAATACAGTTAATTCTTGGTGTATAAATTGGTGTATGATAACACATATCTATTGCTATGGTATCACAGAGTATTTTCACTGCCCTAAAAAACCTGCCTAGTCATCATTCCCCTATCCCCAGACTCTGGCAACCACTGATCTTTTCATTATATTCGTAGTTTTTGCCTTTTCCAGAATGTCATATAGTTGGCATCACAAGGTGTTGCCCTTCGGATTGGCGTCCTTCACTTAGCAATATTCATTTATATGTTCTCTATGTCTTCATGGTTGGTTAGCTCATTTCTTTTTAGCACTATATAATATTCCATTGTCTGTATGTACCACAATGTATCTATTCACCTCCTGAATGCTTCTACATTTGGTCAACTATGAATAAAACTCCCCTAAACATCCATGTGTAGGTTTTTGCGTGGACATAAAATTTCAGCTCCTTTGAGTATATATGAAGGAGTACAGATTGCTTGATTGGTAAGAGATTGATTTGTGAGAACCTGCCCAACTGCCTTCCAAAGTAGCTGTATTATTTTGCATTCCCACCAACAATGAATGAGAACTTCTGTTGCTCCACATCCTCACCAGCATTTGTTGTTGCCAGTGCTCCAGATTTTTGGCCATTCTCACAGTGGCGGCTGAGTGTTGTTTCAGACAAATTTTTGAGGAATGTTTTTCATAGTGGAGAATGTTTATTATTAGAGAACGAATTTGATTTGAGGCACTGACACAAGCTATTCAAGCCAAAGTCATGGCTTGAATCCAAAGAGGAGAACCTCACTGGGGCATATTTTATGGTTTAAGAGAGGGAAAGGGAGGGATTTAAAATAACAATATTCGTTTCGTGGTTGGAATTTTAAATTTTTTCTAAGGGTGTGAGATATGTTTCATAACTCATGTGGCAAACCAGATTCACTGAGGTAAATCTTATTAACTTAGTTTCTAAGTTGAGCACTTTCTGAAATTTTTAAAAAAGATTTTATTTATTTATTTGAGAGAGAGAGCGCGCGCGCACGCACAAGTGGGGAGGACGGGCAGGGAAAAGTAAACTGCTCATTGAGCAGGGAGCCCGAAGTGGGGCTCGATTCCAGGACCCTAAGATCATGACCTGAGCTGAAGGCAGCCACTTCACTGACTGAGCCACCAGGAGCCCCTCACTTGAGATTTAAGTACAAATATGTTTGTTAAAAATATGAACTTGTGGCATTATGGGCACAGGTCACATTTAAATCCATTTATTTTCTTCTGATGGAGTGACACAGATGGCACAAAATGTGAATCAATCTAAGTTCCTCAACTTGGAGCGATATAGAAATAGTCCAATATTTTAAGTGAACAGCATATGTCTGGAGTTTAGGTAAATGAAGGGGAAATAGAAATAATGACAAGCTCTTTTAACTATAAAGTTCATTGTAGTATTTCTTAGATAATCTTTTTAAGATCTATTTAAAAATGTAGGTGGGAGAAAAAAAGATGGAATCTTAAAAATAATGGAATCAATAAAAGAAAGTTTGAAAATTATTTTCTCATCTGTACATCCTTGGAGATTATATCCTGTCTTCCTGAGATATTTGATTATATTTACTCTCCACTTAGTACAATATTTTAATCTTTCTAACGAGTACTATCCTTTAATGTAAGAATACAATATGTTGTCCTTCTAAGTATTTGGTCAACTTACTCTCTTTCCCTAAAACAACATTTAATGATCTCTTTAACTGTTTCTAAAATGTTTCAAGTTTACAGCGTTCTCTAATCCTTTGTTTTACCACTAACCATTCTCATTAGCTTCCAATTTGTCAGGAAAGTTGTCCAAAAATATTTTGTTACTAACTTTCTGATCACTTTACTAACAATCCATGAATGTTACCAACTTTTTATTTCAGTTATGAATTACTGTCTTCCACTTAGTTGGGGATCACTTGAGACTTATTAGTTAATAATTGGACTTCCTTTGCATGCATGGTAGCTCAGAATTCCACCACTTAGTTGACAATATCAAATTTAATCCGATTCCTACAACATTTGTTTAAGATGTACTCAGAATTAGGCATAGTGCTAAATTCTGTAGGGATTGTAAAAGGATGAATGAAATATCCTTTGTTTAAAGGAGTGTCATGAGGGAGAATGACATGTACATAAATACCTTTTTAAAAACTTGAAGTATAATTAACACACAGTGTTTTATTAGTTTCAGGTGTACACGAGAATGATTTGACAATTCTATACGTTTCTCTGTGTTCATCAAGATAAGTGTATTCTTAGTCCCTTTTATCTCTTTCACCCATCTCTCCACCCACCTAAATAGCTTTTGAAAAGGAGAGAGATTAATTCTGGAGTCAATACAAATGACAAAAGATGGCAGATACCTCCCTTGAATCCCATGCCCAAATTTACTGAAATCACCGCTTTTGGCTTCTTCTATGTCTCTTGGTGACAATTAGTTTTAATGGCCTCATTTTCTTGAGGGGGATCAGAAATTGAGCAAGAATAAAACATTTTTATCTTTCTATAAACTGTTGTTTTTCTTCATATGTGTTCTAAATTTCTTGTTACAGTCTAAGAAATCATATATTTATCATTATATATTTATAACAATATACTTTGAATTAGCTACCCATACTTCTTGAATATTGGAAATATTTGAACTTTTTAATAAAAAAAAAACCTCGAAGAGTCTGTGCTCAGACAAAATTACTCCTAGTCAATTGAGTAATGTGGGCTATATTTTAAATTAACACACATTGTGTATTTTCATACAGCTTATAATAAGATTATTGCATTTGCTTTTTCATTGTTATTCTTAGATTCCAAAGCTTTGGAAATCTTATTTCAAACATGAAACTTTTGAATGCGTTTAAGCATTTCTAGGCCAAGTTGATCTATTATCACTTATTTCCTTCATCAAGAACTCGAAGAACAGCGTTTGAATGAGAGCTGCTGACGTTGCTCCTTAAAACTTCCTGTGTAACTGATAGTAAAAAAATCTCATGCTGCACAATAGAGCTTATATTGAATTTCACTTCAACCACTGATGAAAAGTTTGTGTTTAATACTTATGTCTGCTCTTAGAAACGATATAGATATATTTAAGTTAAACAAGGCATTAAAGGGTGGCTCAGTTGGCTGAGTGTCTGGCTCTTGATTTCAGCCGAGGTGGTGATCTCATGGGTTGTGGGATCGAGCCCTGCATTAAGCCCTGCATTGGGCTCCATGCTCAGTGGTGAGTCTACCTGAAGATTTTCTCCCTCTGCTTCTCCTTCCTGTCCCTCCCCTACCCTCAAACAAATAAATAAATCTTAAAAAAAAATAAACAAGGCATTAAGTAATAATAACCCCATTTTCTTTAGAGAACTTGTGTTAGCCCCACCTATAAATACAAAGGTTTCTGCTATTCTATTCTTACCGAAAAAGAAATAGTTTTCTTGTCACCAGACCAAAAAAAACCCAAAAACCAAAAAAAAAAAAAAAAAAAAAGCCAAAAAAACCAAAAAAAACCAAACCTGTACCAGCAGTAAATGAAGTGAGTGCAAAAAGATATTGAAATTGTTAGATTTTTTTTTGGTGGCAGTTCTTCACATATCTTATTTTCGGATATTTACAGAAATACCTTCAAATACCATTTGCTTATGTCTTTAATTCTTTTGGATCTTGGTGCTATACCAAAAAGCATTGAAATGACCCTAAAAAGAGGTTGCTACCATTTTCACCTTCTTTGCATATTTCTGTGGTCCCAAGAAAAACGATGGGCCACTAGTTGCAGAGATTTACTCTCCAACTCCTGCTTTGATAATGCAATATCACTACCAGCACATCATTCTTCCTCTTCTGTTCCTCCCCAATTCTCCTGAAGGAAAAGATTAGTTCCACTCCTAAACGTATAAGAATCTATGCTATTTCTGGTTTCATGTGATTACATCATCTGTCAGTCAAGAGCCAACAGTCAATAAATATTTACTGAATCCATATTACATGGTAGACACACTGCCACTTGATATTAGTATGTGGGGCTTGGACCCCAACGGTTGTAGAGTTACTTGGCTGTACAAGAGTTGGAGCTCAAAGGAGTAAAGAAATGCAATACTTCATGGAAACATCCATTTACATCCCCTGATCTAATGGGATTTAATGGTTTCTGAGGCTATCCTGAGAAAAATAATTTGAACTATATTCATCATTGGAATGAAGATGAATAAAAAACAGGCCTGATAGACTGTAGCAGCTCCAGTATATGTCAGATGACATTGAAGAATAAATGCTTCTGACACTCAAACATCAAGGGAGAAGAGGGGCCCAAGTCTGTGTGAACTTGGCAAAGATCTACCTCTTTTATACCTTCATTCATTTTTAAGGATTTCATTCTTTGAGCACCACCTATCATCTTTTTAGCTTATTCTCTTCTATTATTGCACTCAAAACATTCTTTGACTTCATTGGGTCCTACAAGCAATTTATCCTACCACTTTTTCTTATTCCTCATGAACCCATATGTCTTCCCTCTCATTCTCAGTTAGACCCAATGTCCAACTTTATAATTAGTGACTTGGATAAAAATATACTAGATACCCTTACAAAAACTCTACATCTCAAAAGATTCCAATCATATACCACCTGGAATACAGGCTTTAATTTATAGGACTGTATCTGTCTATCCTTTTATTCATAGCACAACATACATTACCTGACACATCATAGGTGTTCCATAATTATCAGTTGAGTGACTAAGTAAATGAACACATATCAAAATTACATGAGAGGCATAGATTTTTTTTAAATCTAAATTTTATCAGTTAGATTATTGGAAACTATAAATATAATATTTCTGATTTTGTAAATGGTAAAGAGACATTAAAACAGATAAAAGTTTTTTAAATATATTTTCATCAAAGTAACTAGAAAATGATATATGTCATAAAATGTATCCCTTAAATGGTTGTCAATTCTATCAAGTTGGCTATGTTACAAAACTTGTTATTTTTGGTATTTCTACAATTGACTGTGTACAGTTCAAGTCAATGTGATGTGCAGTCACCCAGATGGGGTGTGATTACTAAATCAAGCATCATTGCAGTTGTTCTGGTTCAATCTCAGCATTCTGGGCTTTGAGGGGAAATATCAAAAACATAGTTTTATATGGAAATAGAAAAAATGCTCTTATGCTGAGTGACCACACTAAAGACTGTGCCCTCACCTTTTCCTTTCAACATTTTCACTCAGCTCTCGATGTCATCAACTCAGAATCCTGAGTATCCAAGTACTCTTCTAAAGGAACAACTCATTGTCCTAATATATTAATTCATTAAAGTGATTTCCTGGAGATTATAACATCCTAGTGTTATAATAGATATTTGAGGTTCGTTTTGTCCGGCTTTCAAGCATTGGTGCTGCCAACACAAAATCGCTTGAGAATCACATTGACTATGAAATTTCCATTTTAAGAAGAGCTACAGCAACCAAGACTACTTTCCAGTGCAGTAACTCTAATGGTCCGTCTGTCGTCTCCTTTGTCCTTGGACTTTCACCAACGTTTTACTCTCTTTTTCAAATCTCTCTTACCAAAATTTTTCATGCTGGCAATTTCTCCATTCTATGAGAATGGTTGAATATGCTAAATTCAGATAATGTGGTTAAATAGGGACTCTATAAAGACAATCTGATTCCAAATATCCCCCTCCTGCATTCCTCCTACCTCACACATATCTACTACCACTCACACACCTGATTAGATAAGAAAGAGACATTAGTGCGGTTGAGCTTTGAAGTCAGAAGGCCTAGTATCTAATTCTTACTCCATTATTTAGTAGCATAAGCTCATTAAAAGATTGAAACCTAATCATAGAACTATAGAACACTTCCTTTCCCCTCACACATCATCACCACATTTCTAAAGGCCTATTTACAGTAGTTCCTTTCATTTAATACACAATGTCTGACTATCAAGAAAATATGACAAGACATACCAAGGGCAAAAAGCACAATCTTGAAGAGAAACAAGCATCAGAACCAGACTCAGCCAGAGATATTGGAATTATTGGATCAGGAATTTAAAACAACAATGTTTAACATGCAAAGAGCTCTAATGGATAAAGAGGACAGCGTGCAAGAACAGATGGGCAATATAAGCAGAGACATGAGAACCCTAAGAGAGAGCCCAAAGAAAATGCTAGAGATAAATCAATTTAAGAGAAATGAAGAATGCCTTTGTGGGGCTTATTAACAATTAGATGTGCTTGCTCAAAATTGGAAAGACAGAAGTAAGGTGGGGGTGATCTTCCTCAATCTTTGGCTTCATTTTCCCTTGCTCACCAGCAAATGGATGGAGGTTGATTTTTTCCTGTGGCAGCATTCTGGGATCCATTCTCCAGCTTCCCGGGTACAGGGAGGAAGCTGTGGCATGATGAATGATGACAAATGACATCTTGATTCTGGCTTTCTGACTCTTAAGTGGCAGAAGCAAGGCTATTGCTCACTGCTCTAATCACTCCTAGGAATTTGTAAGCTCTTACTTCCCTACATCAGATTTTTTTTTCATGCTTAAAACAGCTAGAATCATGTTTAATTTTCTGCACTGACAGAACTTTTAATTGGCATTTCTCCTTTCATTCTTGCCCCATAGAGTCATTTCTTTATACAGCAGCTGGAATGATCAAGTCATCAACTCCCCTGCTTAACATGCTCTGATCACCTTTCACCTGATTTAAAATTAATTCCAGGGGCGCCTGGGTGGCTCAGTCGTTGGGCGTCTGCCTTTGGCTCAGGGCGTGATCCCGGCGTTCTGGGATCGAGCCCCACATCAGGCTCCTCCGCTGGGAGCCTGCTTCTTCCTCTCCCACTCCCCCTGCTTGTGTTCCCTCTCTCACTGGCTGTCTCTCTCTCTGTCAAATAAATAAATAAAATCTTTAAAAAAATAAAAAATAAAATAAAAAAATAAAATTAATTCTATGTTCTTGAGGAGCCTGGGTGGCTCAGTGGGTTAAGCCTCTGCCTTCTGCTCAGGTCATGATCCCAGGGTCCTGGGATCAAGTCCCACAGTGGGCTCCTTGCTCAGAGGGGAAGCTGCTTCTCCCTCTCCCTCTGCCTGCCACTTCCCCTGCTTGTGCTCTCTCTCTCTCTGTCAAATAAATAAAAATCTTTTTAATAAATAAGTAAATAAACAAAATTAATTCCATATTCTTTACTCCAACCTATAAACCCACTCGTGGTGTGCTCACTTCCTCTCTCTCTGACCACATCTTCTACCAGGCTCCCTCTTGTTAACTCTGCTCCAGCCACCCAGATGTGTTCTGACTTCTCTAATATGCCAAACTGGTTTCATTTCAAGGTATTTGCACTTTTTATTTTCTCTTCCTGGAATGCTTTACTTTCAGATCTTTCTTTGTGGTCTCCTGTACTTTATTCATATCTTGCTACAAACACCACCTTATGAAACATGCCTTCGCTCCCTGAATTTATGCTATATATTTACTCGGTTTTTTGGCCCATGTCTCCTACTAGAATAAAAATCCTATCCTACTAGAATAAAAATCCCATGAGGACAGGGACGTTGCCTGTCTTATTCATCACTATATTCATAGCTCCTGGAACAGTTCCTGCCATATGAAAAAAAAACCCAAAAATTGACATGGATTATCTGAAAAATAGGATGATATCGGTTTTTACAAAAACTTCCAGCCAGGGAGGAAGCAGATCTGAACATGATCAAATTTTGGTCATTTCAACATAATATAAAGGCTGGCTTTGGAGTGCTGCCAGTTTATCTTACTTGAGACTGGACATGCAGACTTTCTCCTTCACTCCTTCAAATCCACCAGAGTTGAAATGCTTTGGACTGAACTGAAGTTTCGGTGTGTTACAGCTTAGCCACTTACTAGGTGTCCTGTATGTGCCTACTCTGCTACATTCATAAGTGAAAGTTAGATTTATGGGTCAAAATAATCTTACATCAATGCAACTTTTGTGACAGGGATGACCTAGTATCAGCTGTTGTTTCTCACACATCTCATTCAGCTTCATCACGAACGTCTTCCTGAGCTCCACACAGAGATGGAAACACTCCTTGTGGGGCCTGATTCTATAGCTCTTACTGAAATCATTAAGGGCTTGTGGGGAATATTTGTAGAGTAAAGGCGGCAAGGTCAAGCCCAAGATTACTACTTTACTTGGAAAATGAGAAACACTCTAAGATGTAAACACATAATGTACACTTTAAAATATCCAGAGGTAGTTATTGCTGCTGTGTGAAAGAATATTGTGTTAAAAGCATTGTGATCTTACTAAAAGTGAGACCCCCTCAGTCTTTGCCTTATTCGAACCCTACTTTATTTTTCATGGTTGCTCCAGAAACAGTTAGAGAAAAAAAAAAAAAAAAAAAAAGACTCACCATTCAGGCAACGTTCCTTTTCTTATTTTCATCGATGTTCCTTTCATTGAACAATGAAACCTCAAGACATTGTTTTCTTATTCAATATGCAAATGTTGCAGTTAACTCATGCCAGGAAGAAAGAAAATATGGAAGAAAGATGAAAAAACTTCATTAATTTAAGTATGTCGACAGAATAAATTTATATTCCAAGTGGTATAAGCCAATCATCTTAATGTTTTATTTTCCAGATGGAAATGTTGATTTAGCTTTTAAATATACTGTGTATATACATGCCATAGAAGTTAGGAATATAGGCATATTCCTTTAGCTGATAGTAGCATATTATTGAATGCTGAATGGGTTCCAGAAAACTATGGAAATTGCTCTTTAAATTACTGCCCTAACGAACTGTTCAACATCATGCAGGCCAAAAATCAAATAATTGTTTTTGGCTGACATTTTCCAGTGTTCAAATGGGCAAAACTGCATAATCATTTCCTGCAGACCAGTTATGCCATTATTTGGGAGTGTTAAAAAACAAAATTTAATTGAGTAAATTTGACGATCTAATTAGCTTTATTCAATGAATCATGAATCGAGCAGCATCCCATCTGGCGAATGAAAGGAGCTCCAAGGTGCTACGCAAAATGGAAAGTTTTCATAGGCAGAAGGGGCAGGGAAAACAAGCAGACAAACAAAAAGGTTTTCTAACAGAATGATTTGTTTCAGGCAAGATCACCTTTCACTGGGGGAGCGGTCACTGTCTATCATGCGGATTACCTTGCTAGTGCTGATCAAGTAATTCCAGACGGGCTGGTTAAAAGTCACATTCCTAGGAGAGACCGAAGTTTCCAGTAGGTTAGATATTATGTCTCAGTGTCTCGGTTTGCTTATGTGGGGCTTCTTAGCATCGGTGACTATTTTGGACCTTTTGTCTTTTTTTTGCTTTAACACGTCATTATGCCCAGCTATTTAAAATGAATTAACTGACAAGTGCCAAAGCGAAGTTATTTCATGATTAATATACTATTGGGAAGAAAATCACTGTGAAAATACTTTTCAATAGGTAGGTCCTAGTTGTATCAATAACTGTAAAAAACAATTTCTCCTACCAAAGCCCTAAAATTAGCTGAAGACTGAAGGATTTAAATTAAAAGCCAACTAGGACTACTTGAATAGAAATGGAGAGTTTTGAATTTAAGTGCAAATACTATGTGTCAATTGGAGGAGTGTGATTATATTTGTTCGATTATGTTTGTTTTCATCTTGACTACTTGCTTTTGTGTGTGTGTGTGTGTGTGCGTGTATGTGTGTGTGTGTGTGTGTATGTATGTAAAAATTACAGTTCAGTGCTCAGACTTTAAGAATACAAGACAATAAATTTTCACAAATAATATAGACCCAAATAATAGGCAACCACTGTTTCAGTTTTCATTAAAGATTTGACTAGTTTTGAACTTGATGTAAATAATAACGAAGAGTGTACATTCATTTGTGTCTCGTTTTTATGGCTCAGCGTCACGTTTTGTTTTGTTTTAAGATTCCCTCTTATTGTGTTGCATGTATCATTGACTTTAGTTCTCTCTTCTTGATACTGTGAACCTTTAAAGATATAAATTTCACTCTATGGCCTGCTTTATATGCATCCCAAATATTTCAACATTTTTCTTTCTAGGATTCAGTTGAAATATTTTCCAATTTTTCTTTTGTGAGTCGTATATTCCTTAGAAGTTGGCTGTTCAATTTCTAAATATTTGGAGGTTTTCTAGTGTCTTCTTGGTACTGACATCTAACGTAACTTCGTATGGTCAAAGAAAACACTGTAAAGTTCCAATTTTTCAAAATTTATTGAAGATTATTTTATGCCCTAAGATAACATTTATCCTAACAAATATCCCACAGGCATTTGAAAACAATGTGTAGATTATAGATTTGGGTGGGAATATCATATAAATCTTACATTAACCTTGGTTGATCAAATTTATATTTTTACTGATTTTTGTCTACTTGTTACATCAACTGTGATAGTGTTAAAATTTTCAACTGTGGTTTTTGATTTGGCTAATTTTACCATTGGATATGTCAGCTTTTGCTTCATATGTTTTGGCATTTATAGTTTTTATATCTTCTTAATGACTTGCTCATTTATTTTAGAATAGTCACTCTTTTTTTTCTAGTAATGCCCCTTGTTCTGAGTTTAACTTATCTAATACTAATACTATATACATCTGCTTTTCTACGCTTATTTGTAGGATATGCCTTTTGCTTTCTTTTTTTCTTAACCTATCTGTGTCTTTATAAGTGGATCCAATATAGATAATTTTTTATACCCCGTCTGACTATATCTCTCTTTTAATTGTAGTATTTAGTCCATTTCTACTTAATATAATTATTAGTATGATTTTACTTACATCTACCGTCTTGCTCTTTAGTTATCACTTGATCTATCTTAATTATTTCTTTTTATCTCTCTTCCTGCCCTCTTGTTTTAACACTTGAGTATTTAGTATTTCATTTTAGCTCCACTATTGGCTTACTGGTGCTTTGATTTATTTTTTAGTCATTACTTTAGAGATTGCAATATAAAACCTTAACACACTGCAACCTAACTAGAGTCAATAATTACTCTTTATATAAAAATATAAAAACCTTAAGAATATAATGAGACATAGCTCTATCCTTTTTGTACTTTTGTCACATAATTTATTACTACACACATTATAAATCCCCCAATACAATAGTAATTTTGTTTTGAATATTCAAATAACATTTAAAGATTAAAACAAAGAAAGAGAAAATTTTGTGTATTTACACATATCTCCCATTTTTGGCACCTTTTATTCTTTCCTGTAGATCTGACTTTCCAATTGCTGACATTTCCTTATAACCTGAAGAACTTCCTTTAGCATATTTTACAAGGAGAGTAAATTTAGTTCAGCTTTTATTTACCTGAAAATGTTTTTATTTCACCCACATGTATGAAGAGTATTTTTTCCAGATTAGAAATTTTGAGTTGACACAATTTTTCATTGATAGATATGATCTAAGAGACATACTAATCATTTGTTCTTAAAGATTTTCCATTTATATCTGCATGAATTTGAGCCCTGGAAATGTCTATAATTATTAGCTCAGTATAGATTGTTTTCATTTAGTTAAGCATTGGCATAATATCATTGATGTCTATGTTCATAAAAATTTTAATGAAGAAACTTCTTTGCATCTTCTATAAAACCCCTACTAAATATGTTGTTTGTCACCGTCCCTCACATGAAGACTCATATTTCTGTTAGAATTTAGAAATAGAACAAGAGTTTACCTAATTGGGAATATAGGTTTCCTTTTATCTTATTTATGAACCATTATATTTTCCTTTTTACCTTAAGAGTCAAACCTAGTCTTAAAGATCAGAGTAATTGAATTAGCATAGATGTGAAGCATAAAAGTAAATTGTTTTCTGTATGTGATAATGCTCTCTTATTTTAATTGTATTATTTTTTGAAAGTAGTCAGGGTATAAATTAGAGAAATAAGTAGCTATTATACAAATCATTACTTTACATTTGACAGGAATAATATAAATCCAAAAATTTTATGTATGTTCGATTCCTTTCTATTGCCAAGGATGTCTTACCAAGCTGCTACACTCCCCCCCTCACCCCCCACCGCCCCCGCTCCCTGTCGGGGCTTTCTGAAGGAATATCTCTTGTCTAGAGCTATGGCTATGTCATAGTTCAGGGGGTTGAATGTTGAAAGGTATATAAATGAGTACAAAGAATCATCAGCATAAAAAGAGACTAGGAAAATTCTATTATAAGTTTTGAAAACTAGAGTACAACACAATTAGCCAATAATGGGAACAATGAAACGAGGCTCAATGAACAAGTAGGAGATGGGTCTATAAAAACCCCTGGATAAACGTCATGTTACTTGTACCTGACTTCCATATGTTCTTTCTGACATGATGGGCATTCTGGTTCCATTAAGGGAAAAACTGATGGAACATAATAGAAAAAAATGGAAGAAAGCCAGAGATAGAAAAAATAGTAAAAAAAAAAAAAGTGGGATTTATTTTAAAACTTATAGACAAATAGAGTGAAAATGATACAAAGGTGGTTTGTCCATCCTTGAACTTGCCCTTTTCCTTTAGTTGTGGAAGTTTATCTACTGAATACCTACCATAAGGAAGGCGATTATACTGGGGAAAATTAAACATAGATACAATCTTCTAGAGATGTCCTTTTCATTCATTAGAAAAATTTAGAGAAGTTCATAGATATCTAGAGTCCAAGGTAAATGTGATCTGTGCTACATGGTGAAAGAAGAAAGAAGTTATTTCCAGTTAAGTCTTCACAGATGGTATCATAGGTGTCCTAGACCTTGAAGAAGAGATGGGATATAGAAAGTCAAAGGTATAGGTGAAGATAAAAAATTACTGTTGTGTATTCTTTTTTTTTTTTTTAAGTTTTTATTTATTTTTTCGACAGAGAGAGACACAGCGAGAGAGGGAACACCAGCAGGGGGAGTCGTAGAGGGAGAAGCAGGCTTCCGGCTGAGCAGGGAGCCTGATGCAGGGCTCAATCCCAGGACCCCGAGATCCTGACCCGAGCTGAAGGCAGACGCTTACAACTGAGCCACCCAGGTGCCCCTAATGTTGTGTATTCTTATATTCTATTTTATTTTGAATGATCGCATTGAGGTAAAGGTTTGGTGGTGGTTGTAGTGGAGGCGGTAAGCAATGATGATATGTTCCATTTTGTAGAGAAACTGGTACAATCTTATTTTGTAAATCTTATTAATATTTTGGAAATAATGGTCATTACATGTGTTGCCCTTAAATATTTTAATTATATTTTATGTGATTAAAATACATTTCAGTACAACTAATTTCCCTGTTGACTCAAGTGGCAAAAATACCACCTTTCCTTCCCCCTTAACATGTCACACATTCCCTTGGTCTCTCTGTATACTGTGATCCTCTACCAGATTTGCCATGGTAGTGGTTGGAAAAGGATTTAATCCCGTCTTGGGACGATTTGCACTATTTAGGGAAAGAACATAGTAACTGGGGGTTACATAAAGGGTCTGCTGGCCAGCAACTCTACTGCAGCTCATCCTGTAATCATAGGATGAATGACATGCTCATTTATTTCTTTTGAAATACTTATTAGTCACAGCAGTAGGATTTTCCCAGGAGCAAATAGCTGACCAATTCTTGCTACAGTTTAATAGAACTTCTTGGCCTCAGGGATCACTCTAACTGGGGATTCCATTTGCACAGGTGCATGACACAGCCACGGAAGAAGGCAAAGGTGAACTCTGCCTTAGCCTGCCCAGGGCTCTGTGGGCGACCTCTCAATAAAGGAGGAAAACTGTCTGAAGCCGTGGCAATGCCTGGCTGACACAGTGACCAACTGAAGCCCTTTGAGAAAAGAAGATATGGGGAGAGGAGTTTAAACTCTGCCTGACTCGTTTAGTAACATAGGCAGTCAGGTTCTCTGGGAATTTATGGATATATGTGATCTTTGTGGAAGGCCTGAGAATCTCTGCTTTAAAAAAAAATAATGTAAATATGACAGCCGAAGTTTTTTAATCGTTGAATGTTCTAACATGTCACGTTCATTATGAATTTGAATCATTAAAAAAAAAAACAAACCCTTAACTCTGCCACTGCAATGGATAATGAGGCATCCTTAGGAAACGAGCCTCACATTGTACCTTCTCCTTTAACTCTTTATTCTCTGGCACAACATTATTCTCTCTGGCTCAACTGCTTTCTTGTGCCTGACTTGTATAACGTCAAGATCGTAAGTTTCTTGAAGGCAGGGATTTGGTCTGGCTCATCTGTGCCTCACTACGGTCTAACATAATTCCTGGTTTGACAGGCACAGCTTAGTAAATACTAAGAGTTTAATACAATTTCTCAACCATGTGCTCATTTATGCTCATTTGTTTAGATATTTCACAATAATTAAAAATTTTCCCAAATTGAATGTCCTATGAGCAACACAATCAAAACAACTATAATTCTCTCTTCTACCTAATTCATCTAGAGTGGTCATCTAAGTGGAAAACTTCAGAATCATCTTTTCATCACTGGTATTTGAAAACTCGGTGTCAGAGTTTAAACTTACTACAGCTGGACAACATGGTAATACCGAAATGCGTAAGTTATGGCCCTTCAGCTGGTACAGAGTGTTTCTGATAGAGAATAAGGACTTCATAATTAATAGCTCATATTTATTGAACAACTGTTCTAGTTGTACGTTTAAGCACTTTAAGTATATTATCTCACTTAATCATTTAAAGGAAAACAATTAGATAGGTGCTATTATTATCCTTAGGAGCAAATTGAGTCACACAGAAGTTAATTGCCCCAAATTATCCTATCAATTATGGAATTCAGACAGACCCAGAGGCTGAAATCTGAATACTTACCATGCTGATTGTTGTTCTTGTTATTGTCTACGGACTGAGAGCTTTGAAAAAGACTATCGATTGTCTATTTTTAAAAATGAACTAACAATATCTTGAGCTAAATTTTTCTTCACTGGAGTCTCTTTCAGAACCAGGTAATGTTAACAACTTTTGCGAACCAAGCCAAAGGAAGGATTGGTTACTTATCGGAGTCTGTAATGAAAAAGAGATTGATAGGAATTTATTGTAAAGATTCCTGGGAAGACAAATAGAAGTGGTGGAGAAGAATCCAGGAATCCAGGCTTTCAATTTTTTAAAACCAATCAGTCTTCCAGGTTTTTGCTCTCATAGGAGCATACTAGGACCTAGGCTTTTCCCCTGCACTTCACCCCACTTTCATTTTTCAGAGTTTTCACGCATGTTGGAAATATTTCTCTTTCTGCATCCTCCCCCTTCATCTGATTGATAGATCTGTAGTGGTGATTTGAATAAATAAAGGTTTGCGCATTAAGCTGTGAATCCAGGTGAAATGGGTTACATTTTAAAGAATTTAGTGAATGAAATTAATTTTTAAAAGGACCCACAGGGTTTGGTTAGGACACATGGCATGCAGTCAGGAACTAAAACGCCAAGGTTTCTTGACTGGAGTCTAGATGGCAGGGAAAGGTATCTAGGAGCTGATGAGAGGACATGGGGAATAAGTATTCCCATGTGGAACTGGCAGAGATAAAACAACCGGTAAGTTCAGTCAATATCTGGTAACAACCTTTGCTCAATTAGCATGGTGATACTTAGAGAAAAAATATCATCGCAAAGGAGGCAAGAAAAAGAACTGACTAGTGTTATTGATGAGTTGAATTTTTGATGCCTAAAATGGGAAAGTCAGTGAAACATTCTAGGCGAACTATTTAAAAGGCTAAAGAAAATATACAGAAGAAATTTAGGAGAGGTCATAGCCAGATATAGTGCAGTGAGAGTCATTTGCATGCAAATTATACAATGCAGTGTCATGCGAGTGGTTAAGATCACTGAGAAAATGTAAAGGAAATGGAACAAAAGAGAAGACTATAATGTAAAGGTTAGGGCTGGAATTTAGACAGTGTTTTCAGCTGGGGACAGGATAAACATGACCAAAAAGTAAAGGCAATATGCCCAAGAAATTCCAGAAGAATTTAAATGGTCCCATTTGTTACCAAATACCCAAATTGGGTTTTCTGTTTATTTGTGTGCTATTTTTAAAATAGTAGCTCTTGGGGCACCTGGGTGGCTCAGTTGGTTAAGCATCGAACTCTTGGTTTCGGCTTAGGTCATGATCTCAAGTTCATGATCTCAAGGTCGTGAATTCAAACCACATGTTGGCCTCTATGCTCAATGTGGAGTCTGCCTGAGATTCTTTCTCCCTCTCCCTCTGCCCCAGCTCCCATTCACATTCTCTATTTTTTAAATAAATAAATAAATAAATAAATAAATAAATAATAAATCTTTAAAATAGTAACTCTTACATCCACTCCCTCCCCATTCATATAGTACTGACTGAGAAACCCAGCTCTGTACCTGTTTGTGTGTGATAAATAGTCAGACCTTGGCTTCATGGGGCTTGTGTTTTATTTATTTATTTACTACTATTTACTACAGTTTCTTCAGCAGAAACAGTAAATTTTTATTGGGACAAGTTGAAAACATATTAATGTGACAAAAATATGAACTCGGTAATAAACTTTAAAAATAAATTTGCTACCTAATGATCATAACCTTCTGATCATTGGGCCTAGATTGGTGGAATACAAATGAGCCCGTGGGGCTGGGCTGCTGTCTTCCTGTCCTGAGCAGTCCCTGAGAATGAAGCCAACTCTGAACATCTCAAGCTGTGAAATGGGTTCTGGTAATCCCATTTGTACCCTCAATTAAGTGGTAGATGTTATCAGCCTTATTTCTAGATGTTTTTGTTAAATGAGCAGATAATTTCTTTTCATTTCCAAAGTTATTTTGAGGGCTTATTTTCGATGGTTCAAAACTAAAAGACATATGTGATGCATGGATACCTTCATAGCACTTTTTCTGTGATTAAACCATTCTCGTGGACTGAAACCCATGGCAAATAAATGAGTAGAGTTTATGTCCCGATTTGCCTCCTTTCTCTACAACCTAATATTGGCCACAAATAAAGTTGGAAACAAAAAATAAGACAATCGAAGGTAAATCTTGCCTTCATGCAGGCATTGAACCTCAGCTTTTTCATCACTAAGAACTCCCTGCTCTCATTAACAGTCAAAAGGATTCAGATACTTTAAAATACCCTATTAACAACAAAAATACTTCAACTCAATGTTCATTCAAAGCATTTTGCAAAGACTCTGTGTGTGTGTGTGTGTGTGTGTGTGTGTGTGTGTGTGCTACAAGGTGAGAAACAGTGACTTAAGTTTATCTCACATATTTTACTACTATAACTTTAGGATGGGGTCCTGGGTGTCACGCTAATATACATAAATAATGCGTATCGTACTATATATACTCAAACGGAGTGCTAGAAAATGTTTTAACAATGCCTTAATGTATGTTGAAGGGACAGAGTATGAAAGAAATCCAAATATTTTTCTGGAGAATCCGTTATTTTTAGGTAGTCATGTAGTCGTATTGGTAGAGCCCATGTACTAGTGCATTTCAGTCTAATGATCCCATTAGGTCACTTGTTAGGATACTTTTCACTGTTAATATAACTGGACTTTGTTTTGTAGCAGATAAAACACCTGTTTCTGTAAAATTGCAATGCTTATTTATTTATTAATTCAATAAATACTCATTGCACCTCTTCTATATTCCAGGTACTTTGCAAAGTGCTGGGGAAACAGTAGTGAGAAAAACCATTGTGTTTCCTGTCTTCAAAGGGCTCTATTTTGGAGGAGATTTGAAGGCACTAACTAGCATGTAACGGTAGTATGTAAGTTCCATGAAGCCTGGAAGTTTTGTCTCCCTCGTTAACTGCTGTACCTAAAACAGAATAGCCATTCCACAGGTATTTGTTGAATGTTTAAATAAAGGAATTAATGAGTTTGATATAAGATCCTATGGAACTATATAACAGAGATATTTAACTTAGTGTGGGGGTCAAGGAGGTCCCTCTGTTCAAGTAAAAAAGCAGAGCTAAAGTAATTAACCTTACAGAAAAAAAATCTAAGGGTAGTATCCAAACGTAGGCATAGACTAGTAATGGAAGAAAGCAGTCAATACTCATCCCAGATGACCTAAGGTAAAAGAGCAAGGGTTGACAGGACACTTGATCAAGTGGATAAAAAGGATTTAGTGGCAATGGAATGAGCAGCTTCCAAGCCTTTGGAGAAGATTATGATTATAGAGATTCAAGTGTCTATCATTTACAATAATGCTTGATTAGAGGCTTGTCTCCAGGTCCCAACTAAAGGAATACTGATAAATGATAATGGAGACTTTCACCCCAATACATTTTGAAATACCTTGCTAATTGCTTCCTTACCTCTATTCTCTTCCCACTTTAATCTATCCTACTTACGCTTGCAAAAACCTCCTCACTGGGCAGAGTAACAAGGAAACATTGTGAGAGAAATTATTCAAAGCATAATAAGTGATGATAACCCCAAAGTCCCCAATTCTTTTCTTTCGCAAGGGAGGCTGGTGATCCATATTAATCATGTCTAGATTCCTATAATTATTCCCAAACAAAAACAGTAAAGGATGAAGGTTGACCATTACTGGCACCTCACAATCATCTCTAGCAGCAAAGTGGAAAGAAGGAGGAGTTATTTGGTTTATAATTTGGGGAATAGGTTTGGCTTTAAAATTTTCGTTTGTAAGTCGGTATTCCTTGTACAAATACTATCACTTTGTAATAGTCCTAGAGGAAAAATATCTGCTTTCCTATTCTTACTATTAACTTGATCTTTCAAGTTACTATTGTTTTGGTGAACACAGTTGCCCAAGAAGATGCACAACTTCCTTGTCCTATGTTGATTTTATAAGTCGTCTTGAAGAAGAGAGTAGTCAATTGGAATTTTCTAAGAACTATCTCTTTAAGAAAGTTAATACCTGGTCACCTCACCTCTCTTCCTTGACAGTGCCGAAGACTTAAAAGTCTATTTCCCGGAATTAAATAAGATGGCAGACGTTGAGGTTCTGTCTGCAGACTCAAAAAATAAAAAAAAAAAAATTAAAAAAATAAGATGACAAAAGGAGACAAAATGGCCCAAGGTTCTGTTTGAAACCAGGGGAAACTTGCTAGAGCTTTAGTGTTTCAAATTCCCACCAGTCACTCCTTGAAATTAAGAGTCTCAGATTTTGTTTGGACTTTTCAAGTATGCTCAATCCTTATTAAAATGCAGAAGAAAACTGGTGGAGTCACATATCAGTAGGAATGGGGCCCAATCAAAGGTCAGGTCTTACTGAGAGAGTTTGTATCAGCTCAACTTTAATGACTAAATGCAGCCTTCTTCTTAATTTTCTCTTGAATCAGCATTTAAACGGGGATCTGTAAAATCCTAATTACTGAGTAGAGTAACATTATCGGCCTTTATCCTCTGTTAACAGATATTATTTTTGCTTATTTCAGGAGCCCTGCCAGAAATTACCTACTGTATGCTCAATTATCCACCTCCCCCACAGCAACACATTATTTTAATATAAACTTTTCACTGTAGTCAGCAACTATTGTGTATTTTCTTTAAATTGAGTTGTCATATCTTATTATAAAATATAAAAGGAAATGGCTGGAACTCTTAGGGTTAGGCAGAGTCATTTTACTGTGGTTTGGCTTCTATTTGCGGCATATTTTCTATCCAGCAAGCCTTAACACGACCATGGGAAAATAGAAGAATCTATGAAATAAACAAAATAGTTAAAATGAGAAATATGCACTGTGCATCAATTGGGCTAAGCCATTTAAAAAAAATTAAGTGCAGATCCTCCATAGTGCTAACCTACTGTGCTATGCAAGAAATGTAAATATGTCCTTAATATGAAGATTAATATCTAGGTTAAATCAGTTTCAGGTTTCCTGCCTGATAACAA
This sequence comes from Ursus maritimus, assembly GCF_017311325.1. Taxonomy (NCBI): domain Eukaryota; kingdom Metazoa; phylum Chordata; class Mammalia; order Carnivora; family Ursidae; genus Ursus; species Ursus maritimus. The sequence goes on along the minus strand of NW_024427107.1, from coordinate 25,374,592 downwards.
ATCTCATTTACATTCTGAATACCAAATGGGGCTGAGCCAAAAATGTTTGCAAGCTATTTTTTTTTCTTTTTTTGAGTTCAATCTGAACATAGAGTGACAATCTTTAAAGGTCCTCATTGATTGTGGTTTATTATTCAATTATCTAGATGCTGAGCTCAAGAGTAAATGGGAATTCCTCATTACAATCTCACTATGAAATCAAGAAATGTAGACTAAATATGTCAAAATATCTCTCCCACAGTATCTTCTGAACCTCCTGATGTTATAATATTGGTTATCCAAATAGCAGGCTAGATAATTAAAACAAGGGTTTAAAATACAGGACCACTTCTAGTTCCTGAAAAAGTGATAAATTATAGTCTATTATCTGCTTTCCCACAATGCAGGTAATAGCTTATTTTAAAGAAAGGTGAAAGAATGCTAATAAATTATTAACCAGCATGGGTCTTGCTCACTTTTAATAATGTTAACTTCCAGCATAATTCACGCTTGCAAATATGACTTCCATTGACCAACATGTAAATGTTTGATTACTCAAGACATTTAAATCTTTATTTCAATCATTTATATGTTTGAAAGGGCTATTCCATAGAGTCTCTCTCAGCAATTAGGCTAAAAATCTTATATTTCACCAGGACGCACTGATGGCCATAATAATCAACCAAACCACAGCACTTACATTTGCTAGTACTGTCATTTATGTAAAAACATTCTGGAAAGAGCCAAGTTCATATACCTGATACATGTTTGAATTCATAAATTGTTTTTTTTTTTTTTAGATTTTATTTATTTATGTGAGAGAGAGAGAAAGAATGAGCACAGTAAGGGGCAGAGAAAGAAGCAGACTCCCTGCTGAGCAGTGAGCCTGACGTGAGGCTTGATCCTGGGGCTTGATCCCGGCACTGCCAGATCATGACCTGAGCCGAAGGCAAACGCTTAACTGACTGAGCCACTCAGGGGCCCCCATAAATTGTTTTGAAAGTACCCAGGTCAAAAAAAAAAAAAAAAAAGGAGGCCCATTGACAGAGTGTGGAGAAACCAAATTATCATATCTTTGTTTTACATTTTGAGAATCAAAATGTTCAAGAATATGATTTTTTTCTGGTTTTGGTGGGCTCCCAATTTGGAAACACTGATTTTTTAAAATAATGATACAGGATTGTTAGTTTATATATATGATGAAGTTGGGTCAGTAGAGTATTCTTCAATGTTTGCCATGACTTACTTCTCTGGCAAAGGTATGTGTTATGAGCTTGGTTCATTGACATTTTTAGACTTTAGCTAACTGGAAAGCTCTCCAGACCAGTACAAGTGATCTCAGATCAACTGTGAGCCTAGAACAGATTTCAACAATAAACTAAGGTGGGGCTTCCTTCCACGTAACCTCTTATACAGTAAGGACGTGCATGTTTTATTAAAGTATATAATATTAAATAAGAATAGTATCAGAGAGGGTGCCTGGGTGGCTCAGTTGGTTAAGCCTCTGCCTTCAGCTCAGGTCACGATCTCAAGGTCCTGGGATTGAGTCCATGTGGGGCTCCCCACTCCCTGGGGAGTCTGCTTCTCCCTCTCCCTTTGCACTCCCCCCAACTGCTTGTGCTCTCTCTTTCACTCTCTCAAATAAATAAATAAAAATCTTAAAAAAAAAAAAGAATAGTATCAGAGAACAAATGCATTTTAGCTATCTGTTGCTGCATATCAGACTGCCCTAAAACTTAATGGCTGAAATAGCAGCCATTTTATTTGCTGACAATTCTGGGGAGTTAGGTAGACACAGTTAGCCGGGTGGATCTTGTGCACCAAATGGCATCACCTGGGGATCTGCCATTGGGTTTAAATCAGGGCACAGATTTCGGAATGGCAAACCTGGTCCAAATTCTAGCTTCCCTACCTCTGTACCTCTTGGCAAGCCACTTGGTTTCTCTAAGCTTCACCTATTCATCCATAAAATAATAATAATATCTACTTCATACAGCGAGGATCTTCCAGCTTCTTTTGGCCAGATTGTCAAGCACTGATGAGCCAAAAATATCTCTGGCTAAAGATGTTGTGTTAAGAGAAAAACTCCCATGCCCCCTCTTACATATTTCTACCTCAGATTCTTGGATATACATCTTCTACTCCAAATGCAGTGGTAGAATCAACTGGTTAAGACAGGACTCCAAAGGAACCGTTGTCTGGGCTGGTTCCTTACGATTGGACATTTAAATGGACCCAGGGACTGTCTTAGGTTCTATTCATCTCCCTCTCTTTGCAAGCATACCTAAGTGTGTGGATCCCAAGGTTTATTTTTAGGTAGATGTTTGAAGATCCTTTTAGAACTTGGGCCTAGGCCACATGCATCAGTTTGACTATTTATTTTAATTCAATGAATTAATATAGAGTGTATTATTAGTTTCAGAGATAGAGTTCAGTGTTTCATCAGTTTTATATATACCCGGTGCTCATTACCTCATGTGCCCTCCTTAATGTCTATCACCCAGTTACCCCCCTCCACACACCCCTCCGCTCCAGCAATAGTTTGTTTCCTATGATTTGTCTGCCTCTCTGATTTTGCCTTGTTTAATTTTTCCCTCCCTTCCCCTATGATCCTCTGTTTGGTTTCTTAAATTCCACAGATAAGTAAGATCAAATGATAATTTTCTTTCTCTGATTGACTTATTTCGCTTAGCATAATACCCTCTAGTTCCATCCATGTCATTGCAAATGGCTAGATTTCATTTTTTGATGGCTGAGTAGTATTCCATTGTATATATATATGCCACATCTTCTTTATCCATTCATTGTCAATGGACATCTGGGCTTTTTCCATAGTTTGGCTATTTGGACTTTGCTGCTATAAACATTGGAGTGCAGGTGTCCTTTTGGATCAATACATTTGTATCTTTGGGGTAAATATCTAGTAGTGCAATTGCTGGGTAATAGGGTAGCTCTATTTTCAACTTTTTGAAGAACCTCCATACTGTTTTCCAGAGTGGCTGCACCAGCTTGCATTCCCACCAACAGTGTAAGAGGGTTGCCCTTTCTCTACATTCTCGCCAACATCTGTCGTTTCCTGACTTGTTCATTTTAGCCATCCTGACTGATGTGAGGTGGTATCTTATTGTGGTTTTGATTTGTATGTCCCTGATGCCGAATGATGTTGAGCATTTTTCATGTGTCTGTTGGCCATTTGGATGTCTGCTTTGGAGAAATATCTGTTCACGTCTTCTGTCCATTTCTTGACTGGATTATTTGTTTTTTTGGGTGTTGAGTTTGATAAGTTCTTTATAGATTTTGGATGCTAGCCTTTTATCTGATAAGAATTTGCAAATATCTTCTCCCATTCCGCACCAGTTTAACTTTATTCAAGCTTTGCTTACATTCTCAGAAATTTGTGTGACTCTTACTAAAGTCATTTCTTCTTTCTCAGTTAGCTATTTAAAAAAAATAAGTTTATACTATTCTACTAGGAACTCTATTAGAAGGAGAGGTGGTTCAGGCATCTCTGAGCCTCTGGCTATTACCCCTTAATAATAACCCCCAAATAACTCCGTAAGCTCTAATATCTGCGTTGCAGGGTTTTGAGAATTGGAAAGTACTCAATCAACTTAAATTGCCTTCTTCTTTTATAAGGCACTTTTTTTTTAAGATATTTATTGTATGAAAGAGAAAGTTTATAAACTTTTATATATGAAACTTAACTTGGGAACTAAATACAAAAATTCTATTCTAAATATAAAATTCTGTACTAAACCTACAAGTTTAGTATGTATCTAAACTACTAAGAAAGATGTAGCTGATTACAGGTTGTAGCAATAGGTAGGACCAACACAGGCATAAGGTCACACAGTGAATTTTTAATTTTCAATGCGATTCTTGATCGATTCAAACGTGTAATAAGCCCTTCTGTGTACCACACCTGCAGTTTGCATGGTAAGGAGAGAAAGAACACAAACTTTACATTCGATGAGTTTTTTGTCTTGTTAGTGGGTTGGAGGCTGGGGAGGATGGTGAGTTGCGGCACAGACAAGCACCAATACTCCAAATGTGATGACTTCTATGATAGCGGTAAGTTGATGATACTCTGGAAGCACGAAGAACTGTCTAAATTTAGACAATAACCTTGTTCTCCATTATTTTAGCTTGACACCCGCAGGCACGTTGCAGAATATTGTTAGGCCTGATCCTCACAGTTAAAGTGAAAAATGATTATTAGAACAATTATCTGAGAACTTTAGGATGGTAGGGCAGGGAAAATACTCTATACGATATTATAATGGACACACATCATTGTACTTTTCCCAGGCCCACAGAACGTACAACACCAAGAGTGAACCCTAGGTAACCTGTGGCCTTTATGATGTGTCCGCGTAGATCCATCAATTGTAACAAATGTACCACTCTTGTGAGGGGTGTTGATAAGGGAGGAGGCTAAGCAGGTGTGGAGGAAGGGGGTAGGGTGGATGTGGGAATTCCCTGTACCTCTCCCTCAATTTTGCTGTGGACCTAAACCTGCTCTAAGAAAAAAAAAAAATTAAAGGCTTTTCCAAAAATGAAACTATTTATCATCTCATCTCAGTTAATAAAATCAAGCCTCGTTCTTAATTTTTCTTATAAACCTTCCTAAAAGCAGTTCTCTCCATTTTGTTATTGTTGTGTGGCTGTTCATCGTTATTCATGTTGTGCAGTGTTTATTATCATAAGGAAAGGGACTCTGATCTGCCTGGGTGGCTTACAAAATTCAGCGTTATTTCTTTCTAATCTTTTTCACATGTATTATTGCGCAGTGACTATTCCATTAACTTCAGGGAGGCAAAATCTCAAGCCCATAAACCATAGTATTAAAGTCTAAATTTCAATTGTGCTAATTTAAGAGGCTGTTTAAATTATGTGTTGAAATTTTTTGCAAAACTTCATACAGTTCCTGCAATTTTTCAAACTGACATCTTAGACCTTCTGGTGAAAGGTAGAAATGAGGATTTGGAGAGTATTCACTGACATTTCAAACTCTTTAGGAACATGAAATTACAAATATGAAAGCTTAAGCAGGTAATTTGGATGTTCAACCCAAAATAGAATGATTGATTTTTATATGCAAATTCTATCTTTTGAGCTCATTTGAAGTCCACACTTTTTGTATTCCAGGGAAACTTCTCAGAAACTTAATTTACAGGAAAGGATGGTTTCCTTTGAGGGAAACATTTCCTATAGAGACCTCTCACTGAAGTGTGGCTGACTGAAACATGGAGCTTTGACCACTTGAGACTGCGATCTGAAAATATAGTTTGGGGGGGATATTTATATCAAAACTTTTTAAAAATAAAAAATGACGGGAAAGTACACCCCTATATTTTGTGCGAGCAAAAAACAAAAGTGCATGCAGTGGATACAGGGCTATTCCCTGTAATAGGAGATTTGATAAAATGCCTGGCCGGTTCCATTTGTATAAATGGTCTGGAATGGTTTATGTGCTCACATCAGTTCAGTCATTTAAATGCTGGAGTCTAGTTCTCATAGTTGAGCCTATATGAATCCAGAATCAGGCAACTAATCATTTGTATTGCCCTGAGCTGCGATAGTAGGAACAGCAGCATATAAACCAGATGAAACAGCTTCATTTACAATTACAAAAGCAAGGGCTTTCACAGAACAAAAAGTGGTTTTACTGTAGCAATTCCATTTGCTAGATGCCATCTTCTTTATTTGAAAAATATGCAAAAGCATTGAAAATGATCCTTTCTGGTGTGTATACTGATGTTTGAGTTGTCTTATAGAGAAACTGGAGAGGAGAGGAGAATGTTTAATTATTTTCAGCATAATTTCAGTCTCACTTCATAATTGTGTAATTTGAAGCCACAGTGTTTACTTGGAGTTAGAAAATAATGATCCAAAATATTTGTCCATAATACTACTGGATGCCCTAATGCCATAAATGCTGTATTCTTTAATACTATGAGATGATGTTCACAGCAGGTGCGAGTATGGTACAAGATATGACCATAAAAGAATGATCGTTTTATGGATAAAGTGATTTCTGATTATATTGTGTTTTGCATATGTGAAATGATACAGACTTTGTATAACAAGATATGATTCCTCACACAGAATAAACAACATATGCTGTATCACTAATGCTGATGGAGAAAAATCATAACGAAGAATGTGTGTGTGCATGTGTGTGTGTGTGTTTCTGACATCGACATAATTTCAGTGGTGCATGTTTTTTAGGTCAATGACCATCGGATGATGACATCCACAATAAACTGGAAATAAAAGGCAAAAGAGTCTACTGTGCCACAGAATACCTCTGGAGAGAGAAAATACTGTCACGTTTTGGTTTTGGATTTTTATTTTTTAACTTGGAAAAAAGGATTCTTAAATGTAGCTTTAAGGTATCTTAGAAAGTTGACTCTGTAGTCAGATTTTGACATCTGTTAACTGGTTTTATAGAACAGTTTTTAACGCTGGCTTCAGAGATCATTATGTAACTATATACAAGAACCAATAATGTCAGCACGCCATAACAACAAGTCACTGTGGTTCGATTTCAAATACTGCTGTGCATTTAATAGCTTCCTGAATGCATTGTGTTTTTGTCCCAACAATATGATTGCATTTTGGGGCACAAATTAACAGATTAGTATTGATAGTTCTTGTATTCGATTAAAAAAATTGTGTATCTCGCTCTACATTTTCAGGAGAATTTTTCTTTTCCCTGGAAAGCCATCATGTTCTTAGAACAAATAATGAGAAAATGGTTTTATTGTACCATCCAATTCTCAAGATATTTGGCTTATCATTATTTTTGTCTCTGCTTCCTTGAGTCTTGAAATGTCAGCCTGTTTTCTCAAATGAAAGAATTTCTGATTTGAGATTTCCAAACTGAATACGAGAAACAACCATGTAAATTAAGTAAGAATAAATACTTTGGGTATTTCAAAATTTATTTTGATTTTATACTTAATTTTTTTCCTCATGAACAAGTACCAAGGAATACTATTTTCCTTGCCAGTAAACATGCATTCCATTGTGATATGAAATGATGTATTTCACCCCAAAATGTACTTTGAGACATAAAACTAATTATGCTCTTTTTATGGATCCAGTATTTTAGCTTTATAGAAGGTGTTCATCAAACTTTGCTTATGATTTGTGTTCACCAAACCCCAGGCTCGCACGTACAGAAAGTCGTTGATAAGTCACATTATGCAATGGGAATGTAAAATTCAATTTTATCCATGTAAAAAGCCCTCAAGAAATATTTGCTGGGTGAGAAAAATACAGACAGCAATTTTTTTTTTTTACACCGCTCGGGTGGTGCTTCTGAATATCATAATACACTCTAATCTGCTACATACATTACAAATCCAGCCATAAGAACACACTTAAGATCTCCAAAGTTAACCTCTGAAGGGAACACAAGGCCAAATACTGCTTAGATTTTCATTTCACTACATTAGCAAAAGTGTCCTCAGGGAATGGAAAGGCCCCAGCTCATTTTGCATTTCCGATTGTCATACATAAACACGTAAAATAGGATATGGACGATTTGGTCCATGGTGCATATGGATTACAAATAAATATGAAAGACTTAATTTTGCCAGGTCCTGTTCACTTTTAAAATGTCTTCTCTATTACACCGGTAGGGGATTTTACCTTCTCTTAACCATGGAAAAGCTATAGTGTTTCAAAGCTGCAGATTAGTGATGGTGGCAGCTTATTTCTTTTGGTTATCTACAGCACCATCTTAGTGTCTTGGGGCATAAAAGAATATTATCTGTGTGACAGTTATGGCTGGAGCCATCTATACTGTTCATGGTATCAGCACTCAAAGTGCTCTGAATAGAAATCATTCAGTTTAAGACATTTTCTGTAGTTTCATTAAAACTTAAAATCACAAAGTGCTGCAAGTTACGACGAAGGTTATACAAAATTTTCAGCGAGTCTCTTATGTGGAAAAGCATGTAAGTGGTTGGATCTCTCTCTCTTTTTTTTTTTTTTAATGTTTTGGTTTGGTTTGGTTTTTGATGGGCTTGTTCTGTAGATTTGCTGATCCTTTGTAGAGGTATTGACCATAGCAAAGCAATCTATAAATCTGCTTTGTTTCTTTCCTTAATTTTCATAACAAATAATGTGCCTCTCTGATTGCATGAAATCATCAGGAGTGTCTTCAATTACCATTGCGTGCAGCCTCTGATCACAACCCCTTCCTCCATTCTGAATCTGGAGGATGATGTGGAGAAAGGAGGCGGGGTGAGTGGCAAGAGAGCAAATGCACAGCTAGTTATGTGTTGCAAATGTCAGGTTACAGCGGAAGTGTATATATTCATATAAGATAATTTCGAAGCCAGAGTTGTGATTGCAATAATGGCTCATTCATATCTGCATTTCATTTAAATGCACTGTTTTGACTCACTGAACATTCGTCAAAGACAGTACGGCTAAACTTTTTCACATGACCACTGAGGTAATGACAGCATTACATTACCAGGAAACTGCATGACTTGCTGATACTTCCATTTTCCACAGCAGCTTATGAAATAATCAGAATGTGTGCATGAAATGGCGGCCTGCTCTGAATTTATTTTAATACAGATGGGCTTATGCCGCGAGAAGAAAAGTGTTGGACCCCCGACACAAGAGACAATGACTTTGCACAAAGCTGAATTTTACTAGCAGAGAAGATGGATATATGAGTATTAGACTTTTCATAGCTATAGGAAGGATAATCTTTCAATCAGATTAATGAGAAAATATATTGCATGGCCCTACAGCACTTTTTGCTTTCCAGGCTAATGCGTGATTTAAATCCCCAAAGTACATTTGCAGCATTACAATATCCTTTGATAATAATGTCGCTTGCACAAAGACAGATAAAAATAAAACAGTCCCCCTTGATTTCCCATTTTAGATTTGAAGTATATTTTCTGTTCTTTGCTGGCAATGAAGTGAATTCTATTGAGAAGAGTCACATTTAATAAGACAAAGAGAATTTTCTAATTATGCTACCTGTCAAGATTGGAATCTATGGGACTGCAACTGCAATTGAAGAAACGGAGGGAGCAATTGTGTACAGTCCCGTTTACTTGGTGTATGATTACTGTTTGCACTTAGATATTGCTAAATGCAAATCAAGCAAACACACACAAGCACGCTTGGAGGTAAACACCAAAAGGCAGCTTTCAGAATGGATCCTACCGATCCCATTTCAATTTCAGTAACCCATTTTCTGGGGTTTCCTAATTCATTTATGGAAAACAACATAAACCACTGGACATTTTTAACAAAGGACAAAATGGCATGCTGTGTTACATAACCAGCTAATGTGAAAACTTGTAACGCCAAACGTGCTTATGCAACAAATATATGAATACGTAATTACGCATAGTATGTATCTACTAGAGTAAAGTAACTTTCCAAAAACTACATATGGGGGAAAATAGATGCAATGAGTCTAGAATACATTTATACGTTTTGTTATTTTTAGCTAATTTGTATTGCAACTGTGCAGACATTAAAGAAAATCTTGCTACTGTTCAAATGCTTCCTTGGAAGTTATCACATGCTATTCTGTGTGAGCCTCTGGGGAACAGTTCCCTGGGCCCCATCAAACATTACTCTTTCTCTCTCCCTCTCTCTCTCCTTTTTTTTTTTTTTTTTTAAAGCATTGCAATTGTTGAAACACTATGGCACATTAGACAAGGAAAATAAATATTGTGCTTTCAATGGCTTCCTCATATGCTATGTATACATAAACTGGCACATAATCAATTATTATAAATATTATCATCTGCTAAAAAATAATTCTACTGGTACTCAGATGATAATAATTATGATAAATAGGAATTTACCTAAATCACATTTCCAGAGATGCAATAAAAAAAGAAGAAAATGTTAAGCGAATATAAACAACAGCAGCAAGCTTATGATTAGAAATTTAGTTTAAAAATTAACCTCTAATCTTAAAGGAAATAAAGGATAGATTCCATTAGGTTCTACAAATACATAGACAAGGCATTCAAATGTTCTCAGCTTTGCATAAATTTCAAATGAGGTGTTTCTAACTACCTAAGCCATACTTTTGAATTTGCTACCCAATTTGTGACCATTCAAAGAGAATAAGAAATTCTCAAATCATTGAAGCATTAATTTAAAAATTAAGGTCTGCAGATGATTTTTAAAATAAGCTATTAGATACTTTCAAAGGAAATCTATCAATTATTATAGCGATGTCATCTTTTTTTTTTTTTTACAATAAGAAAGCCATTAGAATTAATATATGATTTAATTCACCTAATGAGTCAAAGTTCTGAACATATGAAGTTAGGGAATGTTCCATTCTGGATCCATTTTTCACAATCAAATACCCACATGGTATGGGCTGAATTGTATCCTCCCAAAATTCATACGTTGAAATCCCAGCATCTAGATCTCAGAAAGTTATTGTATTTGGAGATAGGATCTTTAAAGAGATAACAAAATGAGATCATTATGGTGGCTCCTAATCCAATAAGACTGATGTGGTTATAGAAGAGATTGGGATGCAGATATCTAGAGGAGGAAGCCCATGTGAAGACACAGAGGGGATGGCCATCTGTAGGTCAAGTAGAGAGGCCTCAGAAGAAACCAACCTTGCCAACACAATACCTTGGATTTCTAAGATCATATAATTTCAAGGATTGTATGAAAATAAATTTCTGTTGTTTGAGCCACTCTGTCTGCAATACTTTGTTATAGTGGCCTTAGCAAACTAATATACAACATAACAACATGAAACTCTGAGATGTGGAAGGTTCAAGCCTCTTTTTAATGTGAATGCATTCACCTCTAAATGTTTTAATAATGGGTTGATAATGGGACTCCATATCAGGTTATTCAAATGGTCTGTCATTCAGTTCATGAAAACTAAATTCTTATCAAGTTTATGAAATCATGTATACACAAACTGAGCCAGATTAGTGGACGTTTTATGCATGGTCCAAATCCTAGAAATATATTGGCACCCACTGATTTACATATTATTTTGACCATGTCATCTACAATGTGATTAACTGGATATTAATAAACATTCCCTTCATACTGTGCTAAACAAATGCAGCTTTGTCTACATATATGTAGGGGCAGGTTTTTTGTGGGTTGATATAATTTTGACCAACTTGACTTTGGTAGTTAATACAAATTAAGAAAGTAATTTGAATTAGCAGCATGCCACAATCCAAAGCTGGATAATAATTAACACTAAAAGTAACAATAGCTACCATGAATTAAGATCAAATTTGTAAAAAAAAAAAAAATCTAATTTGTATCAGGCACTGAACTAAGCATAAACACTTATTGCTCTATTTAATTCTCACAATTTTGTGACCCCAATATATGTTATCCACATTGTAAAGAAAAATAAGTTGAGACTTTGTGAAATTTAATCACTTGTCTAAAATCACATAGCTAGTAAATATCAGAGCTTGGATTCAAATCTGAGATGGTATGATTGGAGAGTCAGGCTTCTAAACAGAATCCTTCAGTGAAGAAATAAAAATGATAGTTTATCAATTCCCTTTACAGTTCTTCATATTAAACAAATTTAGGAAAAACCCTCCTCCTTCTAAATGTGTTAAATTAAATAGAAAGTTAGGTAGCTATGGGAACAATATTGTACCAAATCCATCTCGGATGTTAAAAACTTGAAAGAGAAAGGGAGCAACTAATCAACCAGAAGATAAGAAAAACATTTATTGAAGATTTTATTGACTAGTAGTTTAGAAAGATGCACTCTGGGGTTGCCTGGGATGCACAGTCAGTTAAGGGTCTGACTCTTGGTTTCAGCTCACACTGTCCCAGGGTCATGGGACTGAGCCCTGCAGTGAGCCCCACATCAAGTCCCATGTCTAGCCCCACGTGGGGCTCTGTGCTCAGCATGGAAGTCTGCTAAAGTTTCTCTCTCCCTCTCTCTCTGCCCATCCCTCCCCCGTTCTTTATCTCTCTCTCTCTTTCTCTCTCTCTCTCTCAAATAAATAAATAAATCTTTAAAAAAAATACACTCTATTAGAAACACCCTAAAAAGTATTATTCCTTGAACTTGTTAGAAGTTCAGTGAAAATGGGGTTACTCATCTATTCTGTCCTGAGTGTCTCCTACTTAAGGGAATGAATTAATGTATCCTTTCCTGGGGCGCCTGGGTGGCGCAGTCGTTAAGCATCTGCCTTAGGCTCAGGGAGTGATCCTGGCATTCTGGGATCGAGCCTCACATCAGGCTGTTCCACTGGGAGCCTGCTTCTTCCTCTCCCACTCCCCCTGCTTGTGTGCCCTCTCTCGCTGGCTGTCTCTGTCTAATAAATAAATTAGTTAATTTAAAAAAATGTATACTTTCCCAGGAGTGGGGGTTTGAATAAATTTCTACTTCCAGAGCAAAAGTGCCAGTAGGATCTTCTGTTATATAAGGCAGTCAGAAATTGTGAAATAGAGAATATATTTGAATCAGATATAAATTCATTTTACTGAAAGCAAAAGAATACAAGTAGTGATGGCTGAAATCATTATTTAACCATCTCACTTTAAAAGCTCAAATGTAGGCAGCCCCTAAATTACACCTGCTCAAGGACCCAGGGTCAGTGATCCAGGCTGTCTTATATTTCTGAATCATCACTGGTAGAATTTAGACACCGTCTTAATGCTTCTTACTTCATGGTTGTAGGATGGTTGCCACACTCCAGGCATGAAGTCCATATCTAAAAAACAAACAAGCAAAACAAGACAAACAATCAGTGAAGCAAAGGTTGAAAGTTCCAATGGTATCTCTTTACTTTAGAAAAAACATTCTCCCTGAAGAGCCGCTTTATGGCTTGTATTTGCAGTCCATTGTACATGTCTAACTATAAGAAAATGTACAGCTGTAAGGGAATCTGAGAAAGTGACATTTTCACTTTCCAGTTTGCATAATAGAAGGAATCAAGAAGAAAGGAATATGGCTCTTATGGGTAACTAATTCAAGTCTTCCACAATTACAAAATATGGCTTATAAAATTAGCAAGTGTTATAACTACTCCATTGAAAATAAATCCCCTATATAGCTTCTTAACAGCAAAGCAAAAAGTATTTGTGTTTGCCTTCAGAAAAATAACAGAGGAGAGAATCATGGAGTTAAAAGTTTTTCATGCTGGCAACAGTCACACAGCACTCAGATTTGCAAAGAAGGCAAAAGCAACAAATTCAGCCAATTGTTGGAGCCTGATAAAAACAAACACAAGCAAACAAACAAACAAAAAATGGCAGTGTGTAGGAAGCAAACCTGGGTCTAAGAAATAAAAGTGGAGATTACTCATGGAAAAGTTTGAATATGCATAATAAATATTTGCTAGATGGATAGTTGAATTAATTATGAGGCTTGTGTGAAAGATTTGGAGGCTCTTCATTGGTTAAGTGCATTTGTACTTGTAACAATAATTTGATTTAACCTTATGTAGTGTAAATTTTTCACTTGCAAAATGTAACAAATGATATAATCCATGAAAAGCCTTTAAGGTTTTCAAAAGAAACACATTATTAATAGTATTGATAAGGAGATCACAATAATTTTAAGTTATGAAATTGAGATTTTTCAGACTATTTAAAATATGATTCAAAATTTATTTCAAAATTGGTCTCTACAGAAAATTCTTTATTTCTAAACATTTAAATTTCTGAAAAAAAATTAAGAAAACTTTCTTTTTAAATCTATTTGTTTAGCAACAAAAAATAATTTGTAAATCTTGCTTCTACTCATAAAGAAATACTGTTGTGCAATTTGCTCTCCCTTGGCAGACTAGGAAGGAAAAAAAATGAGATGAACCTTATCCTAATGCTAATTTTCTGACTGGAGGCAATTTCCCAAGTAGGGACAAGAAGAGTATAGAAAATGAGATTTCGAAGTTTCACTGAGTAAAGGAAGCAAGCTTCGTATTTAGGGAAACAGGTTTCTAGAATTTCATGCTTTTGACTTTATATCTAAGAATTCTTTGCCAAATTCAAGGTCATTAAGATTTGCCCTTATGTTTTCTTCTAAGAGTTTTATGGTTTTATTTCTTTTATTTTGAACAACAAGAGAAAAAATAGATAAATGAGACTTTATCAAAATTCAAAACTTTTGCCCATGAAAGAACATTATCAAGACAGTGAAAAAGCAACCTACAGAGTGGCAGAAAATATTTGCGAACCATATATTTAATAAGAGTCTAGTGTCCAGAATATATAAAGAATTCTAACAATTCAATAAAAGGACAAAGACACAATTAAAATATGGGCAGACTTGAATAGATGTTTCCCCAAAGAAGAAACACAAATGGCCAAAAAGCACATATAAAGATGCTCAACATCCTTAGTCATCAGGGAAATGTGAATAAAACCCCAATGAGATACTACTTTGTACCTACTAAGATGGTTCTTCAAAAGGTAGGGGAGGAGTAACAAATGTTAGTGAGGATTTGGAAAAATTGTACCATTTGTTAAAAAGGCTATCATTTCTCTATTGAACTGCTTTTGCTCCTTCGTCAAAGATCAGTTGGCTCTATTTGTATGACTCTATTTCTGTGCTATTTTGTTCTGTTGATCTCTGTGCTTATTCCTTCACCAATGCCACATTGTCTTGATTCCAGTAGCTTATTTTAGTCTTTAAATCAGGTAATGTGTGTCTTTCTTCATCAGTAATATGTTAGCTATTCTATGTTTTTTGTTTTTCCATATGTTAATGTATAATAACCTAGTACCCTGCAAACGCGATATATTTGCTTATTAGTTTCAGCATTTTTTGTCAATTTCTTAAGATTACAATACATAGACAGTCATCTCATCTGTGAATAAAGATATTTTTATTTCTTCCTTTCAGTCAATACATTTAAAAATTTTTTCTTATCTTATTTCACTAACTAGGATTTCCAGTGCAATGTTAAGTAAGAGAGATAAGAGAGAAAATTCATGTTGTGTCCTCAATTTAGTGGAAGGCATCCAACTAACATTAAGGTAATGGTCCATCACTATTAAGTATGATGTTAGCTGTAGGGTTTTTGTAGATGTTCTTTATCAAGTCAAGAAGGTTATTATTATTCCAAATTTGCTGAGTTTTTACCATGAAGGTGTGTTGGATTGTGTAATGATTTGCCTATATCAATTGATATAATTATATGATTTTTCTTCTTTAGCTTTTTGATATGTTGGATTATATTGATTGATTGTTGAATGCTGAACCAGCCTTACATATTTGGAACAAATCTCCCTTAGTCATGGTATATAATTCTTATTGTACTTTGTTTGGATTTTGGCCTAGCTTTTTAACTGAATATTCAATAATGGGCAGAAGACCCAAAGAATTCTTATGTAATGGAGTCTTACACTTTAGTTTATGAAGAATGCTAGGTAACACACTGGGTTGAAAATTCAAAAAGAAAGTTGGACATTCTTTAAATAAATATTTTTAAACACTAGGAATAGCTGGGGGAAAATACATAAATGAGAAGGGTTGACAAAAAATGATTAAAGATGGTAGCAATAGCAAATTGTTAGACACAGGGATTCAGATGGTAAAAAAACAACAACAACAAAAAAAAAACAAAAAAACAAAAACAAAAACAAAACAAAACAAAAAACAATAGGGAGGAGATAAAAAATGGGAACCAAGTTTTGGAGAAACTTAAATTCAACTGAACTGTAAAACCGTTATCTCAACTCAATAATTAAAACCTGTATGCCAAGCTCACAATTTCTCTTCTAAGACTCACTTAGACCTTCTCACTTTTATTCTTCACAAAACTGTACATTCAAGAAAGAGAATGATTTTTATATTCATAGAGAATATCCAAATGCTTTTATAAAATTCCTTTGGCTGGAGGAACTGCTTTTATGCAGGTCTTGACAGACATTTCTTTTCAGAAGTCTTCCTTTACAGGAGGTGAGGGCTTCTTATTTAAGAAAAGATGAGATGACACAAATAGAGCTATTCTAACTTATTTTCCCCATCTCATCATTTCATGATGATTTAGAAAAGAGTCATATTATAGTTCCTTCTTTTGCAGAGTTTTGATGATGATGAAGATGATGATCCTTATTTTCTCACTTCCCCCAGCCATCAATATATCATATACTATCACAGTTTGTTAACTGCGACCTAATGTTTCACTTGTACTTATACCTGAAAAATAAAATGCTTTACTTCTGGGGCACCTGGGTGGCTAATTTGTTAAGCATCTGCCTTCGGCTCAGGTCATGATCCCAGGGTCCTGGGATCGAGCCCCACATCAGGTTCCCTGCTCAGTGGGAAGCCTGCTTCTCCCTCTCCCACTCCTCCTACTTATGTTCCCTCTCTAGCTGTGTCTCTCTCTGTCAAATAAATAAAATCTTTAAAAAAAGATGCTTTACTTCTGGTTTTAATTCTGACATGTAAAAAGCTTAGAAATTGTCACTCTGTCCTTACAACAAGAAAAAAAAAAAAAACTGAACTAACTGAAAATCAACAACTTTTCTGACACCCACCAGAGAACTGAGGTTGTAGGGCAAATCATCACCCAATCTAGAAAGATAGGCAAGTTCAGAATGATAGCCAAGATATGCTTATCTAAAGTGGAAGTACCTACTAGACACATAAAGTACTAACTGAAAAATTGGGTGAATTGCTGGAAACCATAGAGTAGCATAAAAATTAGAAACTCCTTGGAGCTGTAGTCTTAGGCCCTTCACACACACCCACACACTTTGGGGGATTTCAGCATCCAAGGGTACAAGGGATTCCCAGTGAAGATCCAAGACTGATGTTCTTGTGGCTCTGGCAGAGGAAGGTGAGGAGTAATCATTGCAAAATATGGCTGCACATTCTCCCTATATTAAAAGCCTTTGCCAGAGACATATTCCACCTGGAGGAATATCATTTTTTCAGCTCCATCCCCCTCTTGCTTCCTCCATGATCTGAAGGAGATAAAAAGCTACAACAATGAAGAAACACTACTGTAGATCACAGTGCAAAGACAAAAGACCACAAATAATCATGATTTAATCAGAAAATTATACAAAACTTCCCCTCTTCCACATATAACCACCACATAAATATGACTCTAATATGACAACAGTGGATTACATCTGAAAGAGCTCCAAGTGCAAATTCTCTCTGAAGAGGAGTACTCAGAGAAGACAAGAGAGGAGATGGAAAGGACACTAGAACCTTTGGCACCTATAGCTACGGTAAATATTAAACACAGTTCAACTCCTAAGCAGATGGAAATAAATCCTCACACACCTATTAAACTCAGTTCCTAATACCCAATACAAAATATCCATCTTTCAACAAAAAATGCCAAGTCATGCCAAAGATAAAAAAGGAGAGAAAGAAAGAAAGGAAAGAAAGAAAAAAAGAAAGAAAGAAAGAAAGAAAGAAAGAAAGAAAGAAAGAAAGAGAGAGAGAGAGAAAGAAGAAGAAAGAAAGAGAGAAAGAAAAAGAAAGAAAGGAAGAGAGAATGGGTGAAAGGAAGAAAGGAAAAAAGAAAAAGAAGGTGTAAGGAGACAAAAAATTATCATAACAAGACTCAGACATGACATAGATGATAAAATTGTCAGAGTTTAAAATAACTGATTAATATGCTGAGGTGTCTAAGGAAAGAATCTGAAGAATCATTAGAATAGATAGATAATGAAAGCAGAAAGATGGAAACTCTAAGAGAAGGAAATGTTCAAAATCAAAAACACTGCAACGAGAATGAAGCATGTCTACAGATTAGACACAAATGAAAAATCAGTGAGTTTGAATGCAGGTCATGGAAACTTCAGAAATTGAAATGTAATAAGAAAAAATAAAAAGAATGAACAGAACAGAATATTCAAGAACTGAAGAACAATTTCAAACGATGAAGCATACATGTAATCAGAAGAAATAAGAATGAAGCAGAAGAAATACTTGAAGTAATAATGACAGAGAACTTTCCAAAATTAATGGCAGACACTCAAGCACAAATCCAGGAAGGTTGGAGATAACTTAGTAGGATAAATACCACAAATATTACAAGACATATCATATTCAAACTGCAGAAAATCAAAGACAAAAGAAAATCTTAAAAGAATCCAGAGGGAAAGAAAACGACTTTATTTATAAAGTAACAAAAATGAGAATTACAGTGAATTTCTTGCCAGAAACCATGCAACAAAAAAAGGATGGAAATATTTAAACTATTCAAAGAAACAAAAAACAAAAACAACCTACAATTATACGCCCAGAAAAATCATTCTAAAAAGGAAGACAAAATAAAACTTTTCTCTGACAAATGAAAACAGAAAATTCATTACCACCAGATGTCCTTGCAAAATGTTAAAAGAAATTCTTCAGGCAGAAGTAAAATGGTATAGGCCAAGGCTTATATTGATATAAATAAAGGAAGAGACATTTGTATAATACTCCATTCAACAAAAAAATGTACATTCTTCTCAAGCTTACATGAAGCGTTTTCACCAAGATAGACCACATTCTGGATGATAAAATTCACTTAAAGAAACGCATAAGAATAAAAATCATACAAAATATATTCTCAGATCATAATGAAATTAGACATTTAAGCCTGAGACAAGGAGAAGAAAATAAATAATAGAAATTAGAGCAGAAATCAATGATATTGAAGACAAAACAATAACAGCAACAAAAAGAGAAAAATCAACACAACCGAGATCTGGTTCTATGAAATAATGAATGGAATCAATGAACATATAGATAGACTAAGAAAAAAATGAGAAGGCACAAATTAGCAAAATCAGAAACGAAAGAGAATTCACCAGTACTGATCTACTGATCCCATAAATATTAAAAGGATAATAGAAATTTCTCTTAAAATGTCATATTAGAGTTGCTAAAATTAAAAGAATGAAATGCTGGTGAGAATGCAGAACAACAGGAAATCCTATTCATTGCTAGTGGAAACTAAAAATGGCACATCTACTTTGAAAGTTTGCAAATTTATCAGTGGTAACAAGAAATGATCTACCACGCCACAGAAAGACATGGATGAATCTTAAAGTACTCATTGCTAAATGAAAGAAGCCAATGTATCACGTCTACATAAAATATGATATTCTGCAAAAGGCAAAACTATGGACATGGTAAAAAAATCAGTGGTTATTAGGACTTTAGCGGAGAGAGAAAAGGTTAAACAGGTGAAGCACAAATGATTTTTTAGGGTGGTTAAGCTATTTTTTTATAATACTGTAATGGCAAATACATGACACTATGAATTTGTAAAAAACCATAGAACTTTTCAGCGCAAAGAGTGAACTTTCATGTAGGCAAGTTTAAATAAATATCATTTTGGATATCAGGAGCTCCCAGGATGGAATAAAAATGTGACAAACAAAATAACTGTATCACGAATATGTGAAAAAAACTCACTGAAAAGGATTAGGTGGGGGTAGGGGGGAAGGTGTTGGCCAAAATAAGTTTGGAATTCATTGGACGCTGTAAGATTAAAGGTAAAGGAACTGTACTCTCAGTTGATAGAGTTGTTTCCCCCCAGGGTATGTGTTCACTATTCTATCACTGGCATATGTAAGTATCAAACTGAACAATAAGGAAATGTAGGTTCATGATGGGAGTCAAATTATTCGCTGTGGGATTGGGAGGTTACATATAAGCAAATGCTATATGAGGATAGAATGATTCATGTTTAATGAATTAGAGTTGTAGTCATCAGCATGACCTCATGTTTTGTTTAATATGCATGCAGATGGTTACATGTAGCAATACTTACTGATATGTGAATATACAGGGGTTGGCATACACACGTGTTTCCTTGAACTGTCAGCTGAGAATGGCTAAAAGCAACTCTAGATAATAATATTATACCTCATAATGAACACACCCAGTACCCAGATACTGTTATTACTATTCACCAATGGAAAACAAAACAAGGCTCCTCGGAGAAATTCTAGAATGGGGTGGGAAATATACAAGATAAGCCTGAAGCACTTGTAGCATCAGAAAATAAGGAAGTGTAAACACACACACACTACGATGGAAAAGTGTCAGAGGGATACAGGAGCCAACTAAAGAGCTATCAATGGCCAAAACTGGAGCAAATTGAACAAAAACATAAATGAAATCGTGTTAGATTATAACCCTAACTATAGAATAAATCTCCGAGTCCATAGTTATATAAACAAATGATTAAACAAATAAATAAATGAGGGAGAATAGGCAAATCTCACATGCAGAATTCTAAATTATTTATTTATGTACACACTCTGCTGTAAAGGAGAGGGAGCATAACTCCCCACCCCGTAAGTGTGGGCTGGGCATAGTGATTTCCTTCCCAAAAGAATGATATGAGAAGGAAAAAAAAAACCAGTAACTTTACAATGAAGAAACCTGACAAACAATATCTCAGCCCGGTGATCAAGATTAATATCCTCAGTGCTAAGTCAGATTGACAATTTGTCCTTGATATGATGATAGTGGGTACATTGAAATGATAAAAATGACACTGTACTTCTGTGGTCTCCCTTCCAAGAACACATAACCTTTGTCTAATTACGAGGAAAATATCAGACAAATCTCGATTGAAGAACATTCAACAAAATACTTTGCCAGTATTTCTCAAAACTGTCAAGGTCATCAAAAACAAGGAAAGTCAAAGAAACTATCACCAGCAAGAGCCGCCTAAGGAGACATGAAGACTAAATGCAATGTGGTATCCTGAATGGGATCCTAGAACAAAAAGAGACTTAGGTAGAAATCAAGGAAATCTGAATTAAGTGTAGGCTTTTATTAATAATAACATACCTATATTGGCTTATTAATTGTAACAAACGAACCATCATATTGGATGATGGTAATAATAGGGGCAAACAGGCACGGGGAATAGGGGAAATCTCTATTTTACCTTCATCCTCTTTCTGCAAGTCTAAAATGCTTGTAAAATAAAGACTTTATTTTAACAGTATACTTGATTTTACACCTTCTTTGAATCACTTTGTAACATATCTAAAATAGTTCAGACAAATATAAGTGAAGGAAAATTTCCAATTTTGTTGGGAGTCAATTTTTCATGAATCTCTGTTTTTACACATCTTGTCAACAGGGGAACTGATTATCCTTTATTCCAGAATATCTTTTCAAGGACGTTTATATAATGAACAGTTTTTGAAGATGGAGATAGTTTCTGGCTCTTAAGAAAAGTGCCGGCAAGTTTCCTACTCATTTTAAACCATTCGTTTGGCAGAAACTCAGAAATCTTTTGTAATACAATCTACTTGGCATGCAGGTTGTAGTCTGGGCCCATCAGCATTACCTCATGTGACTTCAGGACAAGGGGCACTGAAACAAATGTGCCAATGCTCCTGCTGCTCGCTGGACCCAGGCTAACAATGTCTTTGTGCTCTGACCCAGTGATCACCTGTCTACCATCAGCCTCCCTAAAACTTTCAAGTGGGACAAAATCTCAAACCCTTTACAGTTCTTAACAGTCTTTATATTTGAGTATTACCATTGATTTGTTTTCACGTATGAGCAAATCGAATAAATTCTAAAATGTGTAAGAATTTTGTCTTAATGTTGATTCTGGCTGGAATTTTCTAGTAAATATGAACTTTCTTCCTTTTCCCTTCTGTTTTCCATTTTATTTGACATTTTATTCTTACCACAAATTTATTAATCCACTTTTATGAACTATTCTATATATGTATTACCCCATGTGGTCATCACAATAAACAGAAGTGGCATTACTTTCTTATGCACCAATTTAAATATTTTTAAAATTCTTTACTGGTTGGTAAACAGCTGTTGTTCTAAAACTTTTCTCCCTAATCTCTTCCCATTGCTCCTAACACCCTGGTACCTTCCCAAGATTCCCGTACCACCTCCTGTTGCAGCAACTAAAGGGTTAACATTTGTTCCAGCCCGACGTTGGGAATGGCTTGAGGAGTTGCCTCCTATGTCCATAAGTTCAAAGTCTTCAAAAATGATAGTTAAATTTTTAATATTACATCCGATAATATCCACATTGTACTGACAATGAATCTGAGGACCAGAAAGGTTGGTAACTTATACCAAGTTGCTTAGCCTAGATATTCTGGGGCCAGGATTTAAATGGAGAACTGGTTGAATCAAAAGATCTTACCTTGTCTTCCGTGTCCTTTGCCTTTGTTATTCTAAGAAGGTGTGTTCTCTTTTTAGTCTTTTAAATGAGGGATGCTTATTTGCTTTACTTCATTCAGATGTGTAACTATATCCATATTAAATAACTCAAAATTCTCATTACAAAGGAGTCCTAAGTGTTAGCACAATGGTCTATAAGCTTAATACAGGATGAAGAGTAAAAGACCTTAGGATGTGAAGCAAAAAAGTACAGAGCTTGAAGTCTTTCATATACCAGAAACCCTGCATTTCATCTACCATGGTTCAAAGTCCATTTTCCTAAATTAATTTGGTCCAAGAAACAAACATCTGGTCAAAATGACAACACTACTGAGACTTGATGCATAATCAAGACCTAGTAAAAATTTCAGTCCATTTGAGACACAACGTATTTGCTATTAACTTGACAAATTTAGCATTTTAAGTTCTTTTTTTTTAAAGTCTACTAGTAACAAACTTCCTTTTCCTCAAGCACTAGAATATCTTGGAAAAGATTTTATTTTAAATTATTATGAGTTTTTTTTTTTTCCTACTTTCCAAGGTTCTAATGGAATTTCGCATAGGTTAGCTGCAAACAGCATTTGGTAGAAAAGGCCTTTGATAACCTCTTCCACCGCCAGATATGCTCATGTAAATCTATGAAAATCAAATGACAGAATGAATGTTTGTGTTCTCTTTTTACTCACAGAGGGTTGGAGGGTAGATGTCTGGAGATTCAAAAAAGTAAAATTGAGTTCTAGATATAAAAGTCTGGACACCAATTTTCAAGTAGAAATTAAGGTGTTAGAAGAGGTTATTTAATCTTGAATTTGCAAAACTACCCAATGAAAATTAATGATTTTAATAGGCTTGGAAAAAGAGGAGAGTAGGAAGTAAATATCTGGCAAATTCCCTTAGAAATTATATCTTGGTCATAAGCCTTACCAAATAATCAGAAATATATGTATGAATTTAAAAATAGTAACACTTAAAAAAAAACGCTCTTCATGTGGGGAAATGTATTCGTTTCTATGCTAATCAACTGTACAATTCAAGTATGCGA
The DNA here is from genome assembly GCF_017311325.1 of Ursus maritimus. Lineage (NCBI taxonomy): Eukaryota > Metazoa > Chordata > Mammalia > Carnivora > Ursidae > Ursus > Ursus maritimus. The sequence continues at coordinate 25,351,442 of NW_024427107.1, read as the reverse complement.
ATAAGCTTTATGTTACCAATTCATATTTAAAAGACTGAGCTATAGCCCTCACTACAGACTCAACTAATTGGTTTATTGCTTTGAAGAGCTAGTCACAAGGAAAACAGTTGGTAGCAGGGGCTTTCAACATAGGTTATTATATGAAATAACTAATTTAAGCCTTCTCAGACTCAATTACCAGCTGGTCAATATGAGACCACATCTTCAGATGGATAATGAGAAGAAGGGTGTTCCTGTTTAGAATCAACAGCTACACTCCAACCTAACCTTTACCACCAATGTCAATAGACCTCAGGAGCTCTCTACTTCCTGTCAAAATCCTTAAATTGGTTGGTATGATTTGTCCAAATACACGTATTTCTTCTTAGCAAAAACAAAAACAAAGATGATGGTATCAATATCGAATGAAGAATCTTTTCAAAGAAGATGCAGCACATTATTTTTAACAGAATATATTTTTCAAAACATTTTATCATAGTTCAAATTTGGATTCACAATTTAGCTAGGTCATGCAGACAGGAGAACAGAGCATAGTGTATTTGTTGAGTTTTAAGAAGCAAAGAGAATTTCTGCTCATTAGTAGAATTAAGATTTTAGAAAATTGCTATGGTTGCTGTCGACTTTCTAAAATGTGCTTAATTCAGGCTGCCTTCAGGTTGTCCGCTTATGGCTGAACATACAAGATCTATGCCAAATACGTAAAAGATGATCAATAATGTTTAAGTCTACAAGACCATTTATGGGGATTTTTGACCATTGCTACTGGAGCAACGCCTCATAATCTCTAAAGTACACGTGAACTGCCTGGAGGCCTTGTTAGAATAGAGGTTCTGATTTAGGAGATCTGGGATGGGACCCATGATTCTGCTTTGGTAGTGATACTTAAAATCATGTATCCCAGTGTAGACAGCAAAGTACTAGCAAACAGATCTGAACTCAGTAGGTCTCTTTTGGAACAAGACTAAGTGATCACCCATCCCCTGTGATACGAATTCATTTCCCTGCTTGATGACATTCTAGGAGAGCTTTTTCACAAATACTGTAAATGTGTATGTGGAATCTATGTTCATTACCTGTAGCACCAAACTTCGTGATTTAAGACGTGTTTTAGTATTTTCTTCTATAAGTATGTATTTGTTAAAAGTCAAACAGTTCATACTGATGTGCCTACAACAAAGGGTGCATTCTCATCTTCTCCCTTTTTGTTAGTGCTAACTTCCTTTCCCTACAGAAAGAAGCCTCATTCTTACTATCCAAATGTATTTACTAATTTGCTCAGTCCTAGAGTTCACACAAAGTGGTTTCAGAATTGCTAACTCATACTACTGTGATAAACACCTACTGACTAGAGTACCGCATTTATAATTTGATTTGTCTTCAGTCTTCAGTTACATAGTCAACATGCTATTCCAAAGTTATTGAAGTTCATTCTTCTTGAGTACCATCTCCTCTCATCTTTATGGTATAGGGGACACTCATTTGAAATACACTTAGGCTTATTTGTTTCAGTTTATATTCCATATATTTTTTTCTTTCACATCCTTCAGTTTCTGCTGATTCTACAGATCTACTTTTTAACTATGTAAAACACTGATGTGGTTCTAAAAATCAGAACTTTGTAAAAATTCACACTCAGAAAAGTGTTATTTCCCCCATCTCTTTCACTCAATTCCCTTCCCCTCTTCTCTACTCTACTCCCACTTCTTCTTGTGGGGAACCGATCTCAATCATGTTGCTTGTCTTGCCTGTGTTTCTTTTTGTACAAATGAGCACAACCTATGTCCCAGAGCAATTTGTTAAAAAATTATATCTATGAGAGGACAATTTTATCATTTACTAAACTTCGATGTGTATCTGTTTGAGTTCTGAGCTTTGTATTCTATTCCACTGATACGTTTGTCTTGCCATGTAACAGTACCATATGTTTTAATTATAGCGGCTTTAATTATGCTTACTATTTGGTAGGGATCAGCTTCCTCATAATCTTTTATGGAAAGCTAGTGTATTGAAGATACTATTTTGTTCTTCCTTCCTTCATTTAACAATATATCCTGGAGATCACTCCATATCAGTTCAAAAAATCTTTGTCATTTTTTCAATATAATAGTATTCCCACAATTCAATCAATTGCTTTGTTTTATGTGAACATTTTCTTTGTTTTCAATATTTCAAAACTATAAACAGTACAGTGAATAAATAACGTTGGCATATGCATTCCATATTTTCAGAAGTATATCTTCAGGATAAATTAGAGAAATAAAATTACTTTGCTAAAAGGTAAGTGCTTAAGTAGTTTTGTTAGATATTTCTGATTTTCTTTTTGAGATGGTTTACCAATTTGCTTTCCCCTAGCAGTAAATGAGAGTATTTCTTCCCATACAGCCTCATCGAGAGAATGTGTCATCATACTTCTTAATTCTCATCAATGTGATAAATGAGAAATGTATGTGAGTGTAGTTTCCATTTGCATTTCTCTAATTTATAAGTGAGGATGAACATCTTTTCATGGACCTAAAATAATGCTTATCTATGATTTATCCATTCATACCTTTGCCCTCTTTCTATTGGCTTTTGGACTTTTTTTTCTCTCATTTTTTAACAATTTGAGAAGTGCATTCATAATTAGGAGTTTCCAAGTGTACTCAGCATTTACTCTCTCCTGTCCATGTTGGTTCTTCACTGCCCATGTGTGCTGGTTGTCTCTCCCAGCAAAGAAAGAATGTCTAGAGAGCAATCAGAAGCTCCCAGGGTTCTAAAAACCTCGGCTGGGACTGACACAGACTCTTGCCATATATTCTATTGGTCAAAGTAAGTCAAAGATTCAACAAAAACTCAAAGTATTGGTCATGGATTAGTATCCTTCACTCCATGACTGGAACAAATTTCTGTTGCAAAGCTAATAGATACAATCAAGGTCAGGGAACTGGATCAGTTTTGCAATCTACCATAAGCAATCTTGAAAGAGATGTGATGAGAGAAAATAAAAGATTGGATAATTCTAATTTACAACGGGGAATAATTCAAGACATTTTCAAGGATGAAGTTTTGAAGATATAAAATTAAAGTAAGAACCAGAATAATTAATAGCAGGACCCAGCCATAGGAACCCAAGGCAGCAATGATTATAGTGCTAACAATCTGATAGGCTAATTATAACAGAACCTATAAAAGGCCTTCTTGCACACTAATCACTTGACAAATAATTCCCTGTAACATAAACCTCATAACAATCCTATGAAAAAGGATGCTAACCCTCTCTTTATGAATGGGGAAATGTGTTCTTGCCTAAGGTTACAAGCTTGACCCCATATAGAATCAGAATTTTAAATGACATTCTTAGTTTGCTAAACCCTATATGAATCCCTCTATTTGAGGAAATATCTATTTCAAGCAATATTTCCTCCAGAGACTATCTCACAATTCAAACATGTCTTGTGAAGTGTGTGAAGGATTTTTTAAATAGCAAATTACATACTTGTTCATAGTAAAGATTGTCTTGGGTGAGTAATTATATTAAAAAATCCTCTTCAACTAGCTCTCTGTTTAGAAGAAGAATCCATGGGATCATACCTGGTAGTTAGACTTGGTCTGGTATACTTTTCTACCCGTGGCTCTCTACCCCAACTAAATATTTTAATCATATAGGGAGCAGTTTTAAATAATCTAGATGGAAGGGCCAAAGTGAAACAAATTAAATTAGAAATTCTAGGGTTGAATCACAGGAACTGGTATTGATTTTTAAAGCTCCCAGAATATCTACATGGACATTCACCATTGAGATGCCGATCTAGAATTAAACAAAACCTACTGGGAAAATAATAGTGATGAACCTCCAGAAACAAAACATTTGTAATATGCCATTCCCCCAGGAACAAATGTAATCTTCATTGTTCCCATGCAAGCCATCATAATTCTTTATTTATGCACTCTTTTATTCATCTTATTCCTATTTGTTGATTTCATACTCTTAATTCGAAAAATAATTATTGTACTTATTGCAGTAGTTTTTATTACAAACTTGATAATAATGTTTGAGGGCCCAGGACATAAAAGGTCTTTGTGAGGAAATCAGTAATGAAAAGTCCTCTCAGGAATTTATTGAATAGATATAAAAAACACATACATGAAAATAATGCATACATTTTCAAGAAATAGAACTGTATCACAAATCGGCATAAAATGCTTGAGAATTGAGATCGAGAAATGTAACTTCTGACTTAAGATATCTTCGATATCTTAGAAGAGATGGCTTTTAAGCAAGGCCATCAGGAATGGATAAACTTGCTGACACTATATGAATTAAAATAATCATGTTCTAAATACATTCTTACTTACAGTAGCAAGGTATTTGCCATTTTGAATTGTACAGACAGTCAGAAATGTCCATGCTTCTCAACTTTCTGTAGTGGAAGTATCTAATAGTGATTCAGAAAAATCAATAGCCTTGGAAACTCTATAGCCAGCATCAGAAATTCTAAGTATTAAGTGGGATGAATTAGTTCTTCCTTCTAACATGCAATATCGTTTGTGCTTTATTACAGTCTTATTCTACTAGAGCTTACTCTATTAGAGCAATAAAGGAATTTTTTTCAGAATTAATAAAAAGTCTAAATTTTTAAAATATAGCCTTTAATTCACTTTCAATCGTTCAGTATATATAAACTACCAAAGTACTTGATTGCATATTTCTAAGGAGGACTGCTTGGATAAAAAGATGATTTTTACAATTATTATATCAATTATTTGTCTGTAAATTTAAAGAAGAATACAAAAGAAGCTGTCCCTGAATTTAAAGAAAATGGTTGCTATTTTGAATGATCATCTATCCTGATCTTTTTTGCATTTTTAAATTTGTTTAAAAATTATTTTTTATTCTTTTGTCATGGTGTGTGAAAAGGTTATCTTAATGGCTTTAAATATATTGGGTTTTAGGTATTTTTAAACATGTTAGAAACAAATAATTTCTTTTATTTATTTATTTTTTCAGTGTTCATGGGGTTTAATTCTTCACCTATACGGAACTAAAACAAATCATGTAACTGCTGGGGATAATGTTGTACAAAGAAGCTGCCTATATGAGCATAAATTTAATTATCTTCTAAGTAGTGTAAGAATTAAGGGAAATCTTCCTGGGAAAGAGTCCATGGCCCATTGTCCATGTTGGATATTTGATTTTCTTATAAAGAGGTTTTTGAGACCTTCAATTCATGTAATTTTACAAATAAGTGGAGCAACAGTATCCTAGTGAGTTCTAAGTGTGTTTTCTCATTTATCTATTTAACAAACACCTAATAATCATCTACTATTTGCAAAAGACTGTATTAGGTTATGTTTATTATTTGGAAGAAGTTAATTTGAGATTGATAATTTTTACAAAAAGAAAACTGGATCATGTGGTCACTCATGACAACTGGTGCTAATATGTATGAATTTGGGCCAGTAGGCAATAAAATAGAGTTGGGCTTTAAGTTAAATCATTGATTTCAATGCTCTGAATGAAGCTAAAACACCATTTTCACTAGTTTACTTAGAATCAGTATAACATTATATTTTAGCATTAAATTTTTATCCAATAAAATTACATTAAATTTATCTAAATCACAACTTTGAGAGTTAACAAACTGATGGAGATTGGTAAGCTAACTTAAGAGAAGAAATATGGTCTGAGACTTAATTGTTTTTAGAATGGCTACAGTATTCTCAAGAAGACCTAATCGCCTTTTCAATCAGAATCCTATTGTCACAGTTCCTTTCTCCTTCTTCCAAAGAAAAGAGCCCATCCCTAAATAAACATCTCTTACAGAAGCCAGAATGCCATCTACTGGCAGCCGCCAAAATCTTAACTTTTAAACAAAACAATTTATGCTTAATCAATTTAAAATATATATTTTAATGAAGAAATGCTTAGAGTTTGAAATAAACACCTACGTTAAGTGTTCATACGTTTAAAAGTTGAGGTATTTTTCACATACACCCTGCATATATTTCTATTGTAGGAAAACCACTTTCATCGAGTAATATAAATAATATAATTATCAAATAGCTAGTGCCATCCAATGTTCTTACTAATTTGAAGGGGTAACGTTCCCTTCAGGAAAATCGATATTCAGAGTGGAAAAATATTGTTTAATATTTCTAAATATTATTAGTCACATATTTACTTCTTACCTTAATATTTACTTCCAAAGAATATTGATGGAAATTGTATATAGCATAGATATGAGAATTTTATTGAAAACCGATTTTGTAATAAAAGAGTGCAGTAAAAGCACAGTGAAATTCTCCCATAGTTAGTTATAGAATTAATTGACTTAATCAGGTTTTTTGAGGGAAGGCTTTAAAAACATTGTTACCAAATATATAATCATTGTTTTTAAATAGATAAACTTAATATTGAATTTATACCTATAATGTCATAAATATGTGTCTATATCCATATCTACATATCTATATCTACATGTATATATACCAGATGTTTCATTCAATTGATTCTACAATAAAAGAAAGTAATGAACATGGAAAATCAACTTTAGATTTTAAAGTACCAATAAGCTCTTTCAAAAATAATCCATGCATCATTTTAATGGTTTACTACGAGCATATTCTTATCTTTTTATCGTTCTTTCAAGTATAATTTTACACACTTACAAGATTTAATTCCACGAGTAGAATTCACACAGAGATTATGAAAGCTTGGAGAATGGATGCATGTCATAATCTGTCTCATAAAGCACCCAGTCCCCCTATATTCTGCAGAGGACTTTTTTCCTCAGTCACGAGTAGGAAGCTTGATAAGGGAAAGCCCAAAGGCAGCCATCTTTAAGAATGTGCATAATTCATGCATAACAATGCATTTCAGGAAATCTTGAAATCTTGTCATGTCTTTTTCAGTTAAAGTACAGAGGAGTACTTAAAAAGTAAGTCCTATCAGTCCAGAAAGGCATTTTTAAAAGGCCATTATAAACGAAGTTCTCAGAACTCTGGCTCCAGCGAAGACATAAAGGTTAAAAATTGCCCAGGCAGCCCCTACTCTATGACCATCTTATTTTAAATGCAGATTGTCAGCAACTTTGAACTATGCATGTTCGTGAAAAAATTTAGAGAAATGAAAAGATATGGTAGTGAGAACAAGAGCATTTTCTTGCACAGAAATTTAAGAGGGAGCACAACATATTGAATAAGCCAGCCTTAGAATTGCGTTGATTCTTGTACAAGGCAAGGAAGATAGTATTGTTTTCCAATCGCCCACATACATGAATTTTTGGTATGACGTTTTTCATTTAAATATAATAATTCCCAGAGAAAGTATTGTTTAGTGACATACTCAAATTTTGAATGATCCATATAAAACTATTCCTTATAAGAGTTTGTAAGCCACTTTCAAAATTGTAGAAGAGGTGCTGAAAATTAATTCCTAAAGTAAATTCAAATTAGCTTATGCACATACACAGATACATGTTTGACCTGTTACACTTAAACAAAAACAAATTATAAAGAAATGGGACTATCTTGCCCTTGTAAGAGACACTGCCTGTTTTAGATCACTGAGCAATTTTTTAAATGAATTAAAATGTTACACATCATCTGCTCTCCTTTCCATCCTGAAAAAATTTTGAGGTAGCCGACTATTTTGAAATAAATTTCCCTGCAGTTGCTATAGTGATGTTAATAAAGTTCTTGCTTCTATTTGTGTGACAGAGGTTCCTAGCAGAACACTTGAAAAGGTAAGCTAATCAGAATGAAGACACTGTTAGTTCTCATCTTCAAGGCAGCCTCCTTGAAGGTGGTTCACAATTACAAGACTCAACCATTGTCGACAATTTTATTGTATGTACATTACCATAATCTTTTTCAAGGTAGCCCTGAAAAATTATACAGCAGAGAGGGGTACGCACTCTTTTTTTGTTGTTGTTATAGGTCAAAGTCATCGGACAAAGGATATTTAAGTTCATTCTGGATATTTTGTGTGAAAATCAATGACTGAATCAAAGATACTGCTCCATTAGCTATTTTTGTCCATTACAAAGCTTTATTTTTCTAACAATACAATGATTGTATGATATTTTGCTTCAATAGTCTACGTTGTTCAAGTCTCATTTCATCTCAGTGTTGATGCAAACCAAAGAGCTTAAAAGCAGACAGTTACTTGTCAGACTAGATGAATCATCAAAGACGTGTCACAGATAAAGCAGCATGGCTTAGATACATGTCCTACCGCATCGACATAAAAGTCTAATAATATTTACCTTAAAACACTTGAGAAATTTAAATAGCTTTAAAAATCATTGGTTCAGAGAGAAAATATGCAAAACAACTCACAGAAGTATAGAAGGTATTTTATGTCCTTTTGATAAATAAGCAGAAATATTTATTCTGACTCTCAAAATCCAAATAGTTAAAAATAGCGATCACAGTTCAAGGAAGTATTTTACTAAAATAAAATACATTTACCAAAATACTTCCCAATCATGACAATATTATAAAGATGCACAGCTCTTGTGTGCTAACTAGGACCTGTGGGTATTTTATTCATAAACATGCATATCCTTTTATATTTTCACTAGCCTTTAAGAAAGACTCTCTTGCTTACAAATATGGTTTATATTAGTTTTCTATTACTGTGTGACAAATTATCACAAATTTAGTGACCTAACAACACCTCTTTGTTAATGAGTCCAGGCACAGAGCAATGGGCTCAGAATTCACCCATTGGTCCTGGTCAAAATTCACCCATTCTAAGGCTGAAATCAAGGTATTAGCCAACCTGTGTTCTCATCTGGAGGCTCTGAGGTAGGATTGCCTTCAATTTCATTCGCGTTATGGGGAGAATTCAACTTCTTGTGCTTGTGGCATCGAAGAACATGTTTCCTTGTGGACTATTATTTGGGAGCCCACTTTGCTCACAGAGGCTGTTGGCATTCCTTATCTTATGGCTGCCTATAACTTCACAGCCAGCATTGAAGAATCTCTTTCATATAAAATCCTTCTCACACTCTGAATCTCTGACTTCAGAAAAAGCCTGATCCTTTTTGAGGGCTCAGCTGATTAGGCCAGGCTCACCCAGAAACTAAAGTCAACTGTGGCATGTAAATTAATCTAACTATGGGAGTAAAATCCATGGTATTCGCAGTCCTAGGGTGTATATACTAGAGGGTGGATATTTGGGGGGCCATCCTAGAATTCTTTTGTCATGTGATACAAAGTATTTGGTTATTCCATGAAACAGAGGGGGTTTTTTGTCTGTTTTTCATCTTAATAGACTCAAGATAGACTGTACATAATAAAGTGCTGTCTAAGAAATTGACTTCAAACATCATTTTTAAGTTCTTTCCAAGATAGAAGATAAGCGCAATGATATGGGGCATTATTAGTATTCACACAGCATTATGTGGTAATTAGAGCTCTCTCTTCTTTTTCAAAATTGCCAATAAGAATTGATAACCATAGGGGCGCCTGGGTGGCACAGCGGTTAAGCGTCTGCCTTCGGCTCAGGGCGTGATCCCGGCGTTCTGGGATCGAGCCCCACATCAGGCTCCTCCGCTATGAGCCTGCTTCTTCCTCTCCCACTCCCCCTGCTTGTGTTCCTTCTCTCGCTGGCTGTCTCTATCTCTGTCGAATAAATAAATAAAATCTTTAAAAAAAAAAAAAAGAAATGATAACCATAACCCAGAATCAAATTCACTGAAAGGCAACTTAAGTACTTTATAGAGAGGCTCAATGGTCAAGAATTCTAACCCATGTCCATTTTCACAGCTTTTTTTCTTTATTGGTAGACATTTGATCAGAAAACTGAATATTCTCTAAATAGCTACATCTATCTATATTTATGAAAGTTCAAGTGAAGTTTCTGTAAATATCAGGGAACACCTAAACTGAGACAATTAATTTCATCGTTTACATGGAAGTCCTATTACATTTACTGGTGGTTTTGAGCCATGTAACAAACACAGTCTAAGTCATTTTGGTGACAAAAACATGTGTGCACATTTCTGATGATAAAGTTAATAATTTATTTTACTATAGATATTTTAAAACTGAAATTTAAATTTAAAACATGTATTTTCCAAAGTAGTATATGCTTATAGGTCAGGGATGTGAAGCCATAACCTGACCAATGACATTCAGGTCATGAGTAAACATATGGTCTGCCACAGTGACTCAATTAACCATCCATCAATGTAATTGCATAATATATCAGAAGAGGTAGTCTCCCATCATTGACGGTCAGCATTTGTATTAAATTTAACAGGAAAAAGCATCAGTTTGCTATGGCTTATTTGGCTATATCATGTGGAATCTTTTAAAATAATGCATTTGATATTGTATTTATATTTCTTGTTCTCTGGAAGAAATTTTTGACAAACTAAGTTTTGGGCTGCTGTTAAGGAATGATCCCTCTTGTAATAAGCTGGAATAGGAGAAAACCAGAACTTACAAGACAAGTGTAGTATTTTAATTAATTCTAATCCTGTTAACATTGAAATAAGAAGATATGCCATGTATACATTGTGCAAATTGTGTGTGAGGTTAACATATTACAAAGTTCTAAGAAAAGCCATGGCTGAATTGATTAATGCAACTTTCTAGACATTGACTCTTTCTAGAACACTACACATGATAAAATGACAACACTTTTTAAGCAATATTTTCTTTAAAAATATGTGTATGGAAATTAACCTAGATTGGAAGTATGATAGTAACAAAATTTGAAATTATGAACTAATAAACATTGTTTGGGCTTATATTTCATAATTAAGATGAATTAGGAAATGCCATGTTCCTATCTGACATCTTTCTCCTTCATTTAAGTTCACATCCTGAGGAATGGTTCCACTAACATTGTGTGAATTTGCCCATAAGCCTTAGTGTAAAGGGGAAAAAAAGAAAAAAAAAAAAGACTGGAGAGGACTTAAATGGGACATTTTATTCCATCAGTAAATAGATGCCATTTGCATTACCTTGGGGAGTGGAAGTAATCATTGAGTAATCAATAGAGCCCTATTCCTAATGATTCTTGATATGGAAAAAAAAAATTCATGTTTTTAGATTATTCTTCTACTTTTCCAGGATTTGAAATTCCCCTGGTACGATTCAGTTTTTTTGACCTACAGTTGTTTGATATAAAATCTTACTAGATATCTGGTTTTCTTTATTTTTCCAGAACTGGCCCACCATTTTAGAATAAAGTATGATATTTAACAGAGGAAGAATAAAATGTTAGCAATAGCTACCTTCTAACAAAACTAAAGTTGTATATAGTTACTAATTACCAGTCGTGTTAGGCAACAGTTAAAAAAAAGGGGGGAGGCAGGTCAAGAAGAAATGAAAAAGGCTTCAAAAATTGCATTTGCTATAGAAACTAAACTACCATGGCTGTCAGCACTGATGAGGATGGTTAAATTGTTTGAAAAGGAAACCAGACATTGCAATGCAAAGATAGTGTCCATTACTAAAATTAACTTGAAAAGTCAACATCTACACAGACACTATTTACCCAGTTGGTCCCAAATACGAACTATTCTCTATTTGGAAATTGTCAGCTCTCCCTCATCTTTAGATGTGCGTTATCAACAAGTCTATTAGACTACTGATAATTCTTTAGTGTCAGGTGTGTTCTCTTTACTATTTTTTTGAGTTGCAGATATTTAACTAAAAAATAACGTCCTTGTATACTTCGATGCTCCTGAGGAAACAAACGCTATTTGCTGCAACTTCAACAGAAAGTCATGAGGCTGCTGAGATTATTCTCACCCATCAGAATCTTTGACACATTGTATATGTCATACTATCCAAGAGCAATACCTATGAAGTTGTCCTCACACAAAAGATAGCCAACAGGTTCAGCGCCAATGCCAAAGCCATTCAAAGAGATTTAACTGGCAAATTTCCACTTGAAAACTGTGAACTGAAACTGGCTTGTTTTTACCATTATGGATAGGTTTGCAGGCAACCTTGGTTCACGCAATTGTACTAAAGCAATAAAATTCTTATAAAATAGCTCTGTCTGATGTTACTTCACACTTTCATCCACTAAAGAAAGAAAGGCAAAGGATGGATAAAGATTTCCATAATAAAATAAAATCTCTCTGTTATAAAAAAAATATCTTTACATTTCATTTTGAACAGATGACTCCACTTTTTACTTGAGTGAATACATAAAGGTCATAGTAGTTTAATTTTTGCAATCTCCTTTATTCTACCTCCATGTGTATTTATACCTTCACCCAGCTTTTACCTCTTTCTTACTATAGGAGCCAATGATTTTTAACATGGGGATTGGGAGGATGCTGTTCGTAGCTTTTAAGGCAGGTGGGATCAGAATCACCAGAACTATAATAGAAGTCTACATTATCATTGTGGAGAAACCAATGTTTCAGGTCCATATCAGTTTACCAGGTGAGAATAATTACCATGGAGAACATCTGCACTGCATGAAATCATGCTACTTTATGTTCAATATCATTGTTTATCGGAAAAATGCAAATTAAATAAAAATGAGTTTCTAATAGCATAACTATAAAATAAAAATTAAAAGTAACAATCCCAAGTGCTTGCACAGATGTGGAGCAACTTGAACTATCCTAACTTGCTGGTGAGAATGCAAAATGGTATAATCACTTTGGAAAAAGTTTAGTAGTTTTATATTCACACAAAACCTGCCCACACGTATTTATGGCAGCTTTATTTCTAGTAGCACAAACTGGAAAAAACCTAGATGTCTCTCAGGGAAGGAATGGAAAACAAAATGTGGTACATTCATAGGAAGGGATATTACTCAGCAATGAAAAGGAACCGATGACTGACACATGCAACGAGGCTGGTGATCAAATGCGTTGAGCGAAAGAAGTCAGTGGAAGGCTATGAATTCTACTATTCCTTGCATTTGAGATTCCAAAAATGGCAAAATTATTAAAATGGAGGACATGTTATTAGTTACCAGGAGTTAAGAATAAAGGGAGCGTTTAAATACAAGGAATAGCACAAGGAAGGAGGACAGAATTTTACCATAGCTTGATTATAATGGTGGTTATGAGTGCATGTATATATCAAAATTCATAGAACTGTCAACCCAACAGTGTGAATTTTAATGTATGCAAATTTTAAAATCTGAATAACATATACTTTATAAATTTTAATTTTGAGCAATTAGGAAGGCTCCAGGACGGTACAAAATGAGCCTGGAACATCTCGTTGTGGCACAAATTTTAGAAGTGCTAAAAGAGGGGTGCCTGGGTGGCTCAGTTGGTTAAGCTTCTGCCTTCAGCTCAGCTCATGACCCCAGGACCCTGGTAGTGAGCCCACGGGCCCCCTGCTCAGCAGGGAGTCTGCTGCTCCCTCTCCCTCTGCCCCTCCCCCCGGCTCATGCTCCCTCTCTCTCTCTCTAGCTTGCTCTCTCTCAAATAAAGAAATAAAATCTTAAAAAATACATAAATAAAAAGTGCTAAAAGAATGATGAGACATACTGAAATGACACAGAAATCAGTTTGAAGGGGTGCCCCTTACAAAATCTGGGATCATTTGAACATTAAAATACATAACAATATTAATGGATTATAACCCTTTGAATAAAATAGGAATTTGAGATGAAGAGAGAGATAGGAAGGAAGGAAGGAGGAAGGAAGGAAGGAAGGAAGGAAGGGAGGGAGGGAGGGAGGGAGGAAGGAAGGAAGGAACGAAGGAAGGAAAAGGATTTTTTCTTTACAACTGAATGCCAAAAAGTAATGTTTAGTAGAAATTATGGAATTAAAATTAGAAAATAATTATTAGCCAACTGTCATAATAAATATTAATAGATGCTAAACATTCCCACAAAATACTTATTAATTACAACGAGGTAAAAACAATAGCTATAGAATGAAGAAACTAGGCAGATACAACTTTAGTGAAATGCTTAAAATTAACATAACAATGAGACAAATCAAAATCATGTACACCTGATAAGGTGCAATAAAAGGAAGACATGTCTTCTATAAGAGTCTTACTCGTGTGCATGACATGAATTTAATCATGAGGAAAAATAAGACAAACCTAAACTGCAGGACATTCTCCAAAACAACTAGTCTATAATATTTAAACATGTCAAGGTTATAAGTCAGGGAAAGACTGACTATTCTAGACTGAAGAAGATTGAAAAAAAACATGGAGACTAAAAGTAATATGTGATCCTGGATTGGAACTTTTGGCTATAAAAAGAATTATGGAGATAATTGGCAAAAAAAAAAAATGGTCCGTATATTGATAAGGTAATGCATCGGTATAGTAATTTATTGATGTATCAGTATTACTATTGATATAGTAACATATCAATATTTCTTACTCAGTGTTGATGATTGTATTGTGGTTATGTAGGAGAATGTCATTGTTTGCCAGAATCCTCATTTAAACATTTGGGGATAATAAAGGGTCATGTCAGCAACTTGCCCTCAATTGATTAAAAGTGTATTTTTCTTTTAAATTTATTTATTTATTTATTTTAGAAAGAGAGGGAGAGCACATGCACATGCAAGTGTGGGAGAAGGGATAGAGGGAGAGAGAGAATCTCAGGCAGGCTCCTTGCTGAGTGTGGAGCCCTGCTCAGGGCTTGATTGCACCACGCTGAGATCATGACCTGAGCCAAAATCAAAAGTCAGATGCTCTACTGACTGAGCCACCCAGGTGCCGCTAAAAAGTGTATTTTTTTTTTTTTTACTAATTTTGCAAAAATGAGTTTTCAAGACAGCGTCTATTGATTGGTTGTGTCAATCTATGGGGTTCTGATAAACCATAAAAAATGGTTTTCAGGATTGTCTTTTGATGAGGGGGATAAAGAAAGTAGTCTTCTACTAGTTTACCATCCTTCACTGTTTAAAGCATTGCCCGATGGATATCAACTCTCTTGTACTTCCAACTTGCACATCATGTGAACAGAGTGGGTTCCTCCTGATCTGACACTATAGAATCAGCCAAGAATTCTTAGGAGAGGAGGTTAAATGAGTATAGCAGGAACTTGAAATAAAGTGGTATCAACTAGGAGATTACACAGAGGTGGCTGGAAAGAAACAGGTGAGGTCGAGTATCGGAAGTGATATAAAAGAAGTGGTCAATGCAGTCCGCCCCTGGCATCATTCCCATCCCTCATGCCTTCCACATCTGGCTGCTATCGTATTATATGGAGCCTCATGTTCTGGGAGTGAGAGGGAGGTAAAGGTCAGTTCGTCACAGGGCCAGTTCGAACGTTGGCCGGATACCATCTCTGCACAGTGGTAATGCAGAAGAGTTGGTGAAAAAGCTGTAGTGGCCAGAGCTACTGGAGATTTGAATATTTATTGTTCACTGCAGAAGGTTATGTCCTTAGTCGGGAACCCAGTCTATACCTCCACTATCTAGGCTTGCCACGTACCATCCTGATCCAACAGAGATACTACTAACACCATAAGATTCATTGGATCATATAGCTTATGTGGCAGGGAAGACTGTGCTTTAGACTGGACTGTATTTGAAACCTGCAGCTTTCTGAGTCACCTAACAAACGGGTTGGATCAGTAGTG
This sequence comes from Ursus maritimus, assembly GCF_017311325.1. Taxonomy (NCBI): domain Eukaryota; kingdom Metazoa; phylum Chordata; class Mammalia; order Carnivora; family Ursidae; genus Ursus; species Ursus maritimus. The sequence goes on along the minus strand of NW_024427107.1, from coordinate 25,335,915 downwards.
GCTTTCAAAATGCCCAGAATTCCACCAAACATTGTGCCTCTTCATAGTAGTTATGAATTGCTAAAGAAATTAAGGGGAAAAAAAAAAGATGAAAGGGATGTATCAGGATGGATGCCTATCTTTAAACTCCTAAAATGTTAACTTTTTTTTTTCCTGAAGCATTTAATATTCCATCCTCTCACACATGCCTTGTGGTTTACTAGGGCTTCAAGCAAACTTCCTCATCCTTGTTCACCTGGTCCAACTGAAATGACATTAAAATGTACTGTGAACCAGTAAGACGGCATGGCTGCAGAATGTCCAGATAAGTCCGCTTCTCGGAGCCTTCCTAGAACTGGTCACTACGTTAGTGGATGAAATCAAAGACCGATCAGACCAACAGGGTCTGGAGTAATAACACAAACGGTGTCTAAAGCAAGCCAATAGCAAATAATAGAACCTGGAGAGCACTGCGTGTGTGTTTTCTACTGTCATCCACAAAATTTAGCTGCTTGAAACAACCTCCATTTATCATCTTCAAAGGTCTTTGCGTAAGGCCTCGTTTTGCTCCTTTGAAGGGCTTCTACCCAGCTTTGGCTCAGCCACTTCGGCCCTGTGGTGTACCCTCTGACTTTTCTTCCTCTTCACAAAAAAATAGCACATATTTGCAACTGAATATCCTTCTCAGTCTTCTTCCTTCTCATAGACTTTTTTTCTTTTTTAATTCTGTCAACACTTTTAACGCAAGCTGGTAGTGGTCCCTTCAATACAGCTGTCTTAAAACTGTGTGTTCGAATGGGGTGTAGACATTTTCAAGAGTCTAAGGAGCCCCTTCATCTAGCTCTCTGAGGCAAAGCTTTCACTCTTTCTGACGTCTCAGAAAGTGTCCTTCGCTCCGAGCCTGGGCTCCGAGCCTGTGAGGTCATGTGTTACTAGCAGCACCCAGAAGTTGATCTTCACTTGAGCTAATTTCTAATTTTGAAAGTCTTTTTCCAGGAAACCCTGAGGATAGGAAACAATTTTGTTTTTAACACAGCAAGTCATATCTCCTTTATATTTCCTCTAATTTTGCTTGAGTACAGAGAAGTTTTTTTTAGCTCATCTAACTTCTCTCATATTTTATGATAGGAAGTTAAATATATCTAGTTGCCACTTGAATATTTTTTCTAGAAATCTCAGAGATATTACAATTTTTTTTTCATGTTGCTGCAGGTGACAATCTCACTAATCCTTCTGTAGTACAAAACTTGAGTCTTCTTTACCTCAGTGTCTGATAGAAATTTCCTTTATGCTCTTTAGGCTGTAGCCTGTCACCCGGTCCCTAAGCATATGCCACAGAATTTACTATTTTGTTATGATAGCACCTTACTTCTAGGTACCAAGTTCTTTTTCAATTATCTATTGCTGTGTAAGAAACCACCTTAAAATCTAATGGCTTAAACCATTAAGTATTGATTTGTTCATGATTCTTTAATATTGACTGAGTATGATCAGAACAGCTGGGCAGTGTCCCACATAGTCTCTACCAGGGCTGGAGGCCCATGAGGGCATCTTTTTTCACATATCTGGTGTCAGCAGGGATAGTCAGAACTAGAACCAAGCTGAACATCCCTCACTCTCTCTCCAGATTTACTTCTCTTTTGCTGGTTTCTTCTCAAACACTTTCAAATGATTCCGCTATTCTACAGGAAAAAAAAAAAAAAAGAAAGAAAGAAAGAAAGTCTTCCAAATTTAGAGCGGGCACAGCTCCACTTCCCTACACCAACCACACCACTGGACACAAGAGGCACTACTTTGACTCTATTGCACATGCTCATTTGTCTATAAATGTGTTTTCTTCACCCAGAATGGGGAAATTCTACTTATTTCTAACATCTTGACTTAAAATGTCACCAGTTCCCTTATCAGTTTTTCAACAACCCATACCTTTCCCTCTTCTCTTACAACTGAGATGATAATATATTCTGTTTTGCTTGAAACAGTCTTTGTTTACTTCTGTTGTTTCAACGTAAGTATTAATAGCTTACTTTTCACTATTGAAAGTATCCTGTTTCAGAGATAATACCTCTCCACAATTAATCAAGAAGACTACACTACTAATATACTCTAAAGAATATGTGTAAGATGGATATTTTTTTCTGTTACAATGTGCACATTTGGAATACATGCTTTCTTAGTATCTATGTCTCCAGAAGCCTGTTACAATGTCAAGGCTAAAAATGTTTCTACAGTAAACGAAAGGTTAAGAATGTAGGGAGCGATTAAAACCATTTCTGTACTTCCGCGTCATGGATAATGGTAATTCCCATGCAACTGATAACTGTATATTTGAGGCCAAGCAATTCAGCAAACACAAATCATTGAATGCCAAAATTTAGTGTGAATTGGTCTTTCACTAAATTGGACATTTGTCAATTTGCTTTTAGGCAAATTGGCATCCTATGAATTGAATCTTGATAAATTTCCTAATGCTTTCTCTGTTTAATGGCCTTAGAAGAGTCAACCTGTATAATTGAAGCTGTTGATTCTGGGTGGTTTGCTTTGTAGGGAGAGCAAATTAATCTGTATAAAATTGACTTATTTACAGTTATTTTTGTCAGGATAACAAATAATAATTACTTTTGATTTTCTTCAGTGTTTAAGATTTCAAAAACCTGGTCAGCCTAATTAATCCTATCTTTTAAAAGGAAAATGGGGGGAAAAAACTTTATCTTAATACCAAACCATTTTGAAAGTCATCCAGGATTTTGAGAAAGCTTACAAGGTATGTGAGCATTATACTTTGCTCCTGCCCCCACTTCTATTCAAAGCATTTCTTTTCATGTGTTAATTCAATAGAAAAGAGACTGGGCTTCAGGTCTGTCTCTCTAGTATGTACTACATACTGGGAATGTGATAAATGTATTTATTCATTTTTTTTTTTTAAAGATTTTATTTATTTATTCGACAGAGATAGAGACAGCCAGCGAGAGAGGGAACACAAGCAGGGGGAGTGGGAGAGGAAGAAGCAGGCTCATAGCAGAGGAGCCTGATGTGGGGCTCGATCCCACAACGCCAGGATCACGCCCTGAGCCGAAGGCAGACGCTTAACCGCTGTGCCACCCAGGCGCCCCGTATTTATTCATTTTAACCAAATTCTACCACAACAAAACAATTTAGAGGCCCCATGGAGTCCATTATAATGGGATTTTACCTGTACTTTGATTGAATTAAAGAATCCTATATAGAAATCAGCTATTTAAACAACATCCACAAGGACCTGAATCACAACGTTTTTCTCTGAAGGAGCACATTATTTACCATAGTTTTGGACAGAGGCTAATTAATCCACATTTTGGATGGTACCACTGCTGGCTTCTGACAATGAACTCTGCATCCCACCACTCACATAATTCTCTCCATAGAAAACCTGCATGAAATTTTCTAAGCAGGAATCCACATGAATTTCTTGGAAATAGCTCAGACTTTTCATTATGCCTCTGGTGTTTATAGGGGGATTATTTTTTTTTCATGTTAAATAATATCATTTATTTAAAATCAGAAAATTGTTTACATAATTTTATCTTATCCATTTACCTTTCTTCCCAAAATGTGTTTTAATATAGATGGTAAATACAGCATGATTACTTCATATAGTCATAACATCAACTGAAATAGGATATAATGACAAGCAATAATCACCAGAAATCCATCTCATTATGATTATTTTAGCATCTGATAGAGGTTTTGCCTAAGGCAAAGCCAGGAGCTTCATTTATTTCAAAGAGATAAAAACAAGGAAATATGCACATTTGGCATTAAATATTATTATGCAATCAAGGTCTATGAAAGGTAGAGAGGAAATTTATATTCACATGTACATTCTTTCTGACCTTTGAGACTTCCCAGTGACCACAGGGACACTGTCATCCTAGCTATTCTGCAAGTCTAACTGCAGCCCAGTCTGAAGAGCCAAGGATCGCACACATCTTTGTAATAACATCAGATTTCCATGTGACAAGACATTTGCTATTATATGTTATTTTTTTAATTGCAAAGCTGATGAGTTTAAGTCAACATATTTCTTTCCTGCTCCTTCTGCTTGTCAGCTGTAGCTGGATTGATAAAATGCAAATGAACAAATCATTAACGAGTACTGGTTATGAATCTCTCAGGCAGTTCAGGACCCTATCAAATCCTGCACCTATTACTTTGTGTGATTGATGTACTATTGTAAGTGATTGTTCCTGATCTTATTAAATCTTATTGATTTTTTCCCAGTTTCTATTTTATGCAGGGCCAGGCTTGGACTATTATGAATGTTGCTGAACACTGTTAATCAAGCTTACACAGCTATTTTGATGGCAAACAATTAGAACTCTGCAGCTCTACCTTGCAATTAGCTTCAGGGATATGGACCTCAGCACCATAATAATGAAAGAGACCTCCTTCAAGCTCGGTAATGAGATTTACAATTATGACCCCAAATAACCTCTGAAAATAACCAATCTGCAAATTTAGATGCTTATCAATAATTTCTCCATTTTTGTGAAAACGAATTTGAGAATTTTTCTCAAAAATAATATTTCCTGGCAGGATATTCTTCCTACACCTTTCGTGTATCACAAATGAAGCTTAAACTGTTTTAATTATATAAAATTGCTGTATAAATACTTTATTTGATAGCTGACTTACACGTGCATGGGCAAATTAAAAATAATAATTCAAATAATTTCTCAAATAGGTGCAGGAAATTCCTATCTTCCAAATATGACAATAGAACTTGTTAAATGGAATATAGAATATAAGTATCATTTGTTTTTATTAGCTGTTTCATATAACTAATTTTTATTAAGCATCTACTATGTGAATAGCACTACAGTTGAATCTATGAATCAAACAAAGGTAATTGAACACAACTTCCTTCTACTTCCTTCTAGATTGCTCTTATATAATATTATAAATGTTTAAATTAATGTGGCAAGAGTATCCACATCAATGTAATTCCATTTAAATCTATTGGAGAGAATCTCATGGATACATTTTATTCCAAACCTTTACATCCCTTAGGTACAAATTCTTTTTTACTCCTCATTTCTAGCAAAAGATATCATTTCCTTCTTTATTTAGAATGTAGTAGCTGGTGAGATTTTTCTTCTTCAACCACATCTTTTCCTTCTTGCCACTTAGGAAGAAATGTGTCTTTACCTATTTCTTTAGCAATGATTTTATTCCCACACCCTCTCTACTTCCTATTTGCCTCATTGCATTAATTATATGTTTCTAATTTATACCTGCTTTCTTTCCACTGACCCTTTTTTCTTTGAAAAACACAGGCTCCCCCTCCCTAGAGCAAAGCAACTAATTAACTAACCATCCCAACTTATATCTGATGCTGATGTTATGTAACTTTACAATTTTATTCACTTTTCTTTCAAAATTCTGCATCTAGTGTTTGATGACTGTGGTCTCCACTATAAGGCGTATGGCATTTTGAAGAACAGCTCTGTTGGCAAAGGCTAAAAATAAACCATTAAACTTCCAGAGTGTTTAATAGCAAGAAACATGTTAAGACAGACCTCACCCATCCTGAAGCCTCACTATATGTCAGCCGTGGGGTGAGGTTGATACAAGGTCAGAGCTGTGATAAGAGTCAGGGATATTAGTTGTCTACAATTACTAACTCCTGGCCCATTATAGCCTGGCCTGCATGTCTCCCATTTAAACAAACAGCCATTCTGATTTTAACGTCCTTATTTTTCTTAGTGGTACCTTGCAATGAGAAGTAGAAAGAGCAAGATAGTAGTTTTAAGATCAGAAAAGAGCAAATTTGGAGTCTTGTTTAAAACCACGTATGGATTATATAACATTAGAAAAATTACCTCAATCCTTCCGAGCCTCAGTTTCCTCATTTGATATTTAGAATTCACCAAGGATCAGAAATTATGTATTATAATAATATGTTGTACTGCACACCTCAATCCTTCCGAGCCTCAGTTTCCTCATTTGATATTTAGAATTCACCAAGGATCAGAAATTATGTATTATAATAATATGTTGTACTGCACACGAGCATAAATTGCCTACCTCACTTATGCCATCTTCCCAGAGAGTATGTCTCTTCCAGGCCTACTTTGAGAGAATGGGCTTCATAACCTCCCACTCATCTACCCATTTTCGATGCTAATTAGATCAAGGGAGACATTTGACCCCAGCCTAAGCCAAAGAGAAATTCTCTGTCTCTCTCTGTCTCTCTCATTTGTTCATTCTCACTCTCTCTCACTCTCTAAATCTCCCTCTCTCCCATTTTAACTAACGCAAGAAGAGTTTAGCAACATTTAAGAGTGACATTCTAGCCTATAAAATTAAAGTCAGAGTTTTCATCAAAGTTAAATGCAAGTTGAAATTATAGGGAAGCATCTGGACAGCCTGCCGATACACAGCAGAAAATGGTGCAGATGTGCTTGTAAAAATAGGTTAAGATACCCACGGGTGGGAAGTGATGAAGAGATAAAGAAAAAGCGGGGCGGGAGAGAGAGAGGGATTGGTGTAGCTCACGAGCACATCCCGGCAAGCCCTGCCCTGGTTCTCGATGTTCTCCAGTTGCTATAAAATCTGGCTGTGTTTTAATGGTATGAAACCTTATAATCGTAAGTCTTCTATACATTGTGTTTATTTTGTTAGTTTGAGCTAATCTTAGTCAATCTTTGTCCCATAAATTGCAGCTTCTGCTATTTATTCATTCAAGGGGGCTTATGATGACCTCTTCTAGGCTCAGAGAGCATTAGTGAAATCGGACAAAAATGCTGCATTTTGATCTTTCCTTGAGCTTCCACTTTTACAAGTCTTCCTCTCTCAAACCTTGGAGTAATTTGCATCATTTAGTGTTTTAAATTTCTTATCCAGTTTATCAATGAATCTTGGGAATTCTTACTTGTAAGTGTTGCCTATTCTTTCCACCAGCTGTGCCCTGGGCCAGCCCCTGGTGGCAGCATACACACGTACTGCCAAGGCCTCCTCGTTTCCTTTGTCACACCTTTCCAGACTGTCCCACCAACTCACAGACAAATCATAGAGCCAAACTTTAACTGTGTTATTTCCTTGTTTTAAAAAAATTAATGACGAAGTGTTCTTACCATAGTAAAATCAAATTTAAAAGAAACTGATGACTTTTTACTTATCTATAAATCCAAACTCCTTTAGCCATATATTAAAAGTTCACTAACATCAACCAATTTTTCCAACTAGGTTTTCTACTAACTTTTAAATTAATTTCTCTACATTAATATTATATATAATTTTATACTTGCATCTCTTGTTTGTGCTTATATTGTTCTTCTAGAGTAAAGTACTTCTCTGTTTGAATGTTTACTTCTGGAAATGTTTTAGACTCTGCAATAATACTTTCTGGGTTTAAATCTTAGTCTTCTTTATTTCTGCTGTGTAACATTGAGGGAGTTATTTAACCAACCTGTGCCCTGATTTTCTTTATCTACTTAAAATAGGGCTATCTCATAAAGCTTTTCACTTAATTTTTTTTAGGATTGTGGTAGACAGTGTCTAAGAGGGACTCTGATGACTTTCTGGTTTTCACACACTTGTGTAATGTCATGCCTATGATTATGCCAAACTTCTTGACTTGCTTCCAACGTATAAAATATGGCTGAAGTGATGAACATCACCTCTGAGATTAAGTTACAAGTGACTGAGACTTCCATCTTGGGTACTCTCTCTTGTTCTCCTTTGGAATGTTCACCTTGGAGAAAGCCAGATGTCATGTCATGAGGCAGCCCTATAGAGATGCCCACTTAGGTGAACTCGTAAGGAGATCTTCTGAGGCCTGCTACGGCCAAGTGAGTTTGGAAGTGTGTTCTTCAGCCCCCATTGATCCTTAAAAATACTGCGTACTGACTGAATGACAGCTTGCCTGCAACCTTATGAAACATCTGGACCCAGAGGCCACAGCTAAGCCATGCCTGGACTCCTGATCCACAGAAATTGTGAGGTAATAAATGTTTGTAGTTTTAAGCTGTTAAGTTGGGGCATAATTTGTTATCCGGTAATAGATGACTAAAAGAAGAATTAATAAGATAATGATAATTCATGTAAAGAGCTTAAATACAAAAAAAAATGTTAACTGCTAATTGTATTGCTAATACAATGAGCCACAGTCACACTTCTCTCTTCTGAATTTTTATGGGGTACATAATCTACAGCAATCCTATGGTTATAATTTGGCACCCTAGATAGTTAAATAAACTATATATGTCCACCAAGATTGGAAGATCAAAGCTGTGTTTCCACCCCTAGTACTTCCAAGCATTGCTGTCACCAAATTTCATGAGCCAGCTATCTGCCATGGTCTGTCAAACAGAGTCCACATTGTGCATGATCTGGAATTCTGGTATGTGCTCGAGAACTTCCTGAGCCAGTCCCTTGGGATTGAAGCTCATGGCATTGACATTGTAATTTCTCATGGAGAGGGTTTTTTCTGGGGCCTTCATGACTTTCAGGGTAGCCCTGTGGAAGTCATCACCATACATCATCAGAAGCCTGGCACTAAGTTGCAGGTTGCACTTAAATTTGCCATTCTTTATAGGAATTTAAAGAAATTATACACACACACACGCACACACACACACATTTTATATATAAAAAATATGTATATATGTTTGTATGTGCATGTTCATATATCTGTATCTATATGGGCATCACATATATATGTATTTATATATGGGCGTCATGTTTATATATATAATAAAGATATACATATTTGCACACACACACACATGTATATGGATGTAGATACAGATATATGTATGTCTTTGAGGTCAAAACTCTTTTGGCTTTATCTTTTCCAAGCACTGTGTTAAGCCTACACACAAATGTGAATTTATTGCATGATGAATAAATTGATACCGGATAGAGTGACACACTTTGATCCATTAGGCTTGCTTTAAGAAAACTCTGCAAGCTACAAAACTGGTATTTCTGGAATCCATTTAGGGGTGACTGCGAATTAGGTCAAAGGGAATTAAACAGATGGAATTATCTGGTTTCATTTGAGTGAGCTGAGAAAATAGAGATAGCATAGCCTTGGTTTCCATAGTCAGCAGCATATAACCTTTCATTTAATATTGGACCAAATATAGAAAATCAAGACCAATTTTATTATCAAAAATCATTTCAAATGTTAGTGAATACTAAGCCAACATATCACTAATCTTGAAAGCTTATATTACGGAGGAAGAAATTTGAATTGCTTTGTGTGTGCTTTAAATGTTGTCAAACAGCTAGCTTATTTGTTTACGTGCCTGTTTTCATCACATCCATTAGTTTAAATATTACATGGTTGCACAAATTAAACTGATACAGACATTCAGTTAGAAACCTGGAGGCAAGTTTCTGACCTAAAAAGCCCACAGATTTGGTAGACTGACAGATCTGGGCTCAAATCCAGATTCAGTCACTTGCTAAATTTGTGCCTTTGAGCAAATTATATAAATTTTCTTAATCTCAGTTTCTCATTGTCTAAAATGGAGTAATGATATTTGCCTCTTAGAATTATTTTGGGAATTAAATCAGGTTATATGGTATCTGCTACACAGAAGTCACTGGTTCTTTACCCATACTATTTTTAAAAAGCATGTTCCTATAAATGTTCACATTAAAAAAACAAAAACAAAAACAAAAACAACACAGAAATTTACTTATTAGCGAATACCACAAAAACATTCAAGTTAAAAAATAATGCCTGATGTCCAGCTAATTTTCTTTGACTGTCCCATGGTGGCAGGCCTTGAAAGGGGCGGTGTTAACAGTGCCAGGAGCAATAGCAGCCAAGCTGCCAAAAAGGACTATGAATGCATCCTTCGCTCATCATACTTCTAAGTCTGAGAACTGTCAAATTATCCAAAGGAATTTTACAAGAGAAATTATTTTAATCATTTCCGAGGCTGTAACAAGTTACTTACATTTTCCTCCTTTCTATTAAGCTTTCCTAGGTCCCAGGTATATGAAAATCAACTGTCATCTATTTGTATTTCCTTGTTTTTAAATCGTCTCTCAAAATAATTTGGAGACTTACTGAACAACATAAGTTAAATAAAACAAAAAACATTAGGTTGAACAAGACTAAAACAACAAAAACTTTAAATAAAGTGGTTTCTGTATAAATTTATACTAGTATTTTGAAATGGAGATTGAAGAAAGAATCTAAATAATTAATTAGAAATAAACCCTTTTTTTCTTTGTAATCACTCCCCTGCTATTGACCCAATCTTCTTGAATTTTTCTCCCTCCTTGTAATTTCCCGACAAGGCCATGACACTAGTTAAAAGTTAAGCCCAAATATTCACCTGTTTTGCATGTAACATAGGGCTGCTGACTAGGTAGAGAGGAAAACCTCCAAATGCTGAGTAACCGTACTTCATGACCATAAATATCATTTGAACATCCGATAGAAACTGACCACATTATCACCCTAACCTGTTAGTACTCCCTTACAGAATGATAACTATTTTATACCAACTTTCCTTTTTTTTTCCAAAGATTTATTTATTTATTTTAGGGGGAGAAGATTGGGGAGATTGAGAGAGACAGTGGTGTTGGGGGGAGGGAAGAGGGAGAGAGAAGTCCAAGCAGACCCTGCCCTGAGCACTGAGCACAGAACCCAACTCGGGGCTCGATCTCATGACCCTGAGATCACTACCTGAGCTGAAACCAAGAGCTGTACCCTTAACAGACTGCACCACCCAGGTGCCCCTATACCAACTTTCCTATTCAAACTTTCAAAATGCTCCCCCACCTTCCAGCGACTCACCTATAATCCTTAACTCCCATCACCACACACACATGAGTATATAACCCAGAGACAGGCAGAAGCACACAAACTCTTAGCTGATATACAAGATTTAAGAACATATTCATCTTCTTCCCACCAAATCTTTCTAACACCTTCTCTTCAGTTACAATGGGTAAAATGTGCCCACTCCGATCCAAAGTCAAATCCTTTCCTATAGGTCTGGTTCTCAGTTTCCTCTCAGTTTTCTCACATGCTCAAGGACTTTGCTCTTGCAATCATAATTTATCTCTTGAATTATTAATTTTCTTTTTTACTACCTTGTGTCCTTAGCATACAAACATACTCTAGTATCTTCCATCCTAAAGCTTCTACTATTAATCTCGTATCTTATATATTGACTCTCATTCACAGAAATTATTTCAAAAGAGTTGTCTATATTCACTCTTTCCAAACTATGTCATTTTTTTCAACTTGTTCAGTGCCCAACTTGTTCAGTGCCCAAAGCGTCAGTGCCCACTCTTTCAGCGAAATTGGTCTTATCAAAGTCATACAATGCACTTGTGTGCTTCAAAATCTAATAGTCACTTTTTTGTTCTAGGCTTCCTCCTATTCTTAATAACTTCCAACATAATCGATCAGTCTTTCTTTCTTGAAATATTCCCTTGGATTTTAGGACACTCGGCTCTCTCTGCTCTCCCATACTCATTCCATTCTTTTCCATCTCCTCTGCTGACTGTCCTCCTTCACTCACACTGTATGTCTTGTTGGCTCCAGGATATCATGTACATCTTTTATTTTGTTTATACTGAATCTCTGCCTAAGACCATTCCATACTAGACATTTTTATAAGTGTTCTGATATAAGTATGAACAGTACTGTAAGGACGTAATCATAAAACAGACTTTTCTCCAATTATTGCCTTCAATTATGAACTCTTGAATATCCTAAAATAGTATCAATGGCAGTGAACATACCTTTCCAGTCACTTTTAACTATTATACTATTCAGCCAAATTAACTTTAAAATTTAATCTCATATCCAACTTTATAATTGTTTTCGACCTGCTCCTAAAACTCCTAAGGTGAGGGATATATCTAATGGCACTCTGTTTCCTGTTTCTCAGGAAATGTGGAATGTGCCTAGCACCTGTTATTTCAATTTTGGCCCTCTAGTCATCTGTCTGGACAACAGGAGAGGAAAGGATCCTGCTGCACTTGTATATTCAATTGCCTACTTGACATTTCCTTTGGCTATATAATGGGTGCCTCAAAATTCATATGGTCAAAAGAGAACTTTTAATTTCCCAATCTCCTGCAAACTTATTTCTCTATCAGTCTTTCATATCTCATTACATGTTGCTATTTTCTATCAAACTGGTCATGACCAAAACATAAGAGTTATCTTTGATTCTTCTTTACCCTTCCCCTACCCCTCCTCCAATCCAACAGCAAATCTGTCATCTTCGTTTTTAAATATGCATTCCAAACTCATGCATCTTTTTTAGATCTCCGGGGTTACCAGCTTAGTCCACAGAACTATTCCTTATGTGACCGTGACTGTGACCCTTGCAAGAGCCCACTAACTGGTCTCCCACTTCCATTCTTGTTCCTGGAATCCATTTATTGCTTTCCTGAGAGAGCAGTCTCTTGAATGTGAATCTGATTGTCATTACTCTCTCATAAGCTTTGATGGTTGTCTGCTACATTCTGAACAAAATGAAAACTCCACCATCACCTAAAAGACCTTCCATGAGCCAGTCTCACAAGTCTTCTTTCTATTGTTTGAAAACAAACTAGTTTTAGCTTGGAGCCATAGTACTTGCTAGCTTCTCCCCGTGGAGTACTCTATGCCCACATCTACTCATAGATGCCTCTCTCTCTCTCTCACTCTTTCTCTCTCTTTTATTTTCTTTTTGTAAGTTAGGTCTCAGCTCAAATATTTCTTCTCTGTAAGAACTTCCTTGGCCACCCAATCTATGTTAGCTTTTCCCATCTCATCATTCTTTATCATATGATATAGTATTAATTCTCTTGTCACTTGTCACTATCTGAAATTATCTTCTTCATTTATTTGTTTAATTGGTCATTTCTCTTCCTCCCAATATAATATCAATTCCATGAGAAGAAGGACCTTGTCTGTTTGGCACAGGCAATATTATGTGTCCACAAGTCCCATTTTCTTTTCCCATTGGGCATATCGATTGTATTTCCTGCCTCCCTGGTAGCCAGGCATGGTTAGCTAGAGCCAATGGAATTTAGGCAGAAGTTATCTGTAATGCTTTAATGTCTGGCCTTTAAAGCATCTAGAAACTTTCTAGCATCTTTCTCTCTTTATCACTCAGACAATTGTGAATAATCCAGTGACAGTCATTGAGAAGTCACCAGCAAGCAGGAGCCATGATTCCTTGATCAACATATGGAGTGCTAAATCCAAATACACATTTGGACTGCAATGTGAATGAAAAATAGCTTTTAACACATTGAGTCATTAGATTTTAGGGTTGTTGATTATAGCAAGTAGCCTACTTTGACTATTATATCTGTTCTGTTCATTGCGACACTCACAGAATCTTTAACGGTAGTGCACTAAAAATATTGTGTGATGAATGAATTATTGGATGTTCAGTAACTTAATTTGTACTTGCAAATCTGAGTATCTTTAAATACATATCCATGCATAGTATATGTATATATGTGTGTGTATGTGTATGTGTGTGTGTGTGTGTGTATATATATATATATTTTTTTTTTTAAGAGAGGGAGGGGAAGGGGCAAAAAGAGAGGGACAGAAAGAATCTTAAGCTGGCTCCACACCAAATGTGGAGCCTGACATGGGGCTCAATCCCACAACCCTGAGGTCATGACCTGAGCCAAAAACAAGAGTTGGGTGCTTAACTAATTGAACCACCCAGGCACCTCGTCATGCATAGCATATTTAACTGAGAAATTTTCAAGCATAGATCTCTTTAATGATTGGCATATTTTTCTAGTAGTAGATTAAGACTAGTTAGAAAAGCCTAGATAAAGGTAAGATATAGATAGAATTATTATTGATTTGAAAATCAACCACAAGTTCTTTGACTAGAAACACTGTAGGGGTGTCTTGCAAGAGAAACTAATGGGGAGATACCTGACTCTCCTTTTTGTAACCGAGAAAAAGATATTTCCATAAATAGCAAACTATAAAAATTATTAGAATTATAGAAAATACCCTACTGACAGATTCTGTCTTTCTTTAAAAATTGGTCCAAATGAAAATCAGTGTTTTTTATTTAAAGTTTGGTAGTTAAAAAGTCAAGTTTAGATATAGTCTTTTAAGAGCTATAGAAAATCACAGAACCCAATGCTTTACTGAGTTGATAACTGTAACTAGATAAGTCAATTTCCCAAAGTTATAGTGATAGAAAATTGATCTGAAACTAGAACCCTGATCTCATATTTCTTTCTAGTCACTCATTCATTTCCTGACACTTGATTTTGAAGATTTGGGTTTTTACATAAAGTGACTATTTTTGGCTTTTTCTCTTAGACATGTTTAATTACACTGAAAGAATCCTCTATCAATACTCTAAAAAATGATACAATTATCTCCAGTTAAATTATAAATTATTGAAATAAACTTTAATGCTTTGTTCACTAGGCATGAAAGAATATATAGATGCAAATAATAAATACAAATAAATATTTATATACTTAAAAACTATGTCAGTCAGATTTAAAGCTATTTTCTCCTTTTTTCTCCTATTCTCCCTCTTATCAAATGTCACCTGGCCATTTTGATTCTACCTGGAAAATATCACTAACTTTTTTTTTTATTTCTATGAACATAGTTACAATTCTAATTATCTTTTGCTCGAGCTATTTCTGTAATGTCCTAACATAAGCATAGTTGTAGGAGGTGATATTTCTTCATTGTTTAAGATTGACTCTGCCATGCACATCTACCACAGCCTCCTTGAAGGTCTAGAAAATTGGTGTATCATTTTGTTCAATCAATTAGCACATTTTATTGAGCTCTTGTCCCTGAAATGGAGATCAACTAGGTATCCAGTCAAGGGGCAGATATTAATATAGCTTGATAAGTGTTAGAAATGCAACTCATAGAAATATGGCTTCACTGCTGTAAAAGCCAGAAAAAAACCAAATTCTTCCCAAAAGTATTGAAGAAATTTCACTGAGAAGGTGACATTTAAGTGGATCTCAAAGAACCACTTTTCGAATTATAAAATGTTTGAAAGCTCCTCCTGAACTGAAGGTTTCAAGATAAAGAGTTCAAAAAATTGCTAGCAGTCTGAAAAATTGTGAGACGTTTAGAAAATTGGGAATGTAGGTTAATTGGGGAATGGAAGGTGATGTGGTTCCAACATCTAACATTGCATATATAGCCAGAAGGCTCTTTATTTTCTGGCTGACTAAACAGGTGCCTTCATCTTTCTACATAGCTCTGTGTGCATCCATCCAAAATCTATCTTCTTGGTCAAAGAAAGTTGAAGAATACCTGAGGAGAAGTATGGGAAGCACGTCTGGAAAAGAGGGAAAAACAGATTATGAAGGCTTATAGTTCTTTGTCTGAGATAATTTAGGTTTCATTCTTTAGGCAATAGGAAAGTAACAAGAGTTTTAAAGAGTCAAGTCAATGAAGGATGAGGAGGTCTACTAGTGAAAAAGCTAAGATTAACTGGTAGAGACAGATGCAGTGAGAGATTTTGGAGCTATGGCCTTGGATAGGTCTAGACTAAGGCAATGGGAAAAGAAGGATTAAAAGAAGCAAAATTCAAGAGTGATTTCTGATGCCAGAGAAGATGTAATATCTACAGACTTTGTCTACTGAATGAGGGAGCAGAATCTAAGATTGAAACAAGTGTTATAGATGATAAGCCCTTGGGTTAATAGAAACAACATATTTAGAAAATAGGAACACAGGAAGTGGAAGAAAATTATTTACTTGAAGACTGGAGGAATGAGGTGAATAACAGGATACATTTATAGACAAGTATCTGTAGATTGTTATAGGACAAACTAGATGTTTTTATTAGGCAGGATTAAAAAACCATCATGAAACCTATTTTTTCATTTAAAAATAATCTTTAAATGTTATCAAAACTATTAATAATATATACAAAATATTAGGACATTGCTAACCATGAAATTCTAAGTTGAAGCCAAATTTAAATCAAATTATCAATCAAGTTAGCTTTATTCTTGTTCTAGACTTCGAATATATATGTATAATATATAGTTTATTAATTCTGTGAATTCATTCTTAGGACTCCTACTTGTATTTTGAATTCATGTTTCTTCTGGAATATGCACACCAAATAACTATGGAGTTTTAGCGAATCTTCACTGATCAGTATGAGTTTGTAACTGTCCTCTCTTAAGATGGTACATTTTAGTTAATTGGACTAAACAACTTCAAGCTCAAAATGACCTTGGGGCTTGAAGCTATTTCTAAGTAATATCTTAAATAATCCTAACAGCTCTGTTTAGTTCATTCTGACTCAAGTTTGCTTGAGATTGACGTATAGCAAAAATAGATATTTCTGTCTTTTTTTTCCCCTCCAATGTCAAGTTAGGGGAAAAAAGCTATTAGAATTCTAGGCATCTTGCTTAGTCTAAGAGTGTTCTCACAATAATTCTTTATACAAACTATTACTTGATGATCACATACTACTCTAGAAATGACTGAAAAGTCCATGGCCCACAGAACTTATAAAATATCAAGGCAATTTCACCCTTTCAAAAGCTTTCTAACACAACTTTATGACGTTCCTCTGTTGGGGAAAATATACAAAGGGACAAGCTGAAGTCCCAAAACAAGAAATAAATCTTTTATGGTAACATTAACAGGCCATTCCCAACAATCACCAAAATTACCCTTAGATGTGGGCACTTGTGAATTTCTTTTAGCTATTATTTTGCACCACGGAATGAGGGGGTTAGGTAATGCCTGAAAATCTCAACTACAAGCACAATGGTGCCTCTGAGCCAGGATCTGCTGATAGGTTATGGTTGTTTGTTAAAATTAGCCTTAATCTAGCTCTGAATTTCCTTTCCTCTGGGTGCTCAACAGCATGATCATCTATTCTGCACAGAACTCCATGTTAACAGCTTTAAGTATATGTGTATATATATAATTTGTATATTTATTAAAATGTACATATGTTATTTATTTATTTAAATACATATGTGTGTGTATATATATATATATGTACACCTCTTAACATCACAATAAAAAGAGAATCAAAATAGAACAGGGAGACATGACAACTCTTCCTGAGACGTTTATTACCTAGTTGTAGAGAGAGGGTAAAAAAACAACAACATAGAATAGCTTAGAAGTTGCAGTAATAAATGAAAAAGTGATCAAATCTGATGCCTCTGCTCACACACACAAAGTCCTTAGGGAGGACAGAGTAATCAGTTTGCTTAATTAATAAAAATTTTAAAAATTAAGAAAAAATGTCAAAGGTGATAGTTTTAGAGTAACGTGCATTATTTTTACCTGCTCAAAACTCTTTCATTCCTTTTTTTTGCTGCCAATGTAGAAAATATTAGAAAATGGAAATAATATACAAAAGTCACTTATAATGTACTAACTAGAGATAATAAGCATATGTCCTTGTGCTTCTTTGTAGCTCTTGCCCCTGTAGTTACCTAATTTACAAATTTACTCTCTTCATCTCTGAGTGGATACTGTGGCGTGCCACCCAGATGCCCCTTCAGCCCTGAGTCATTCATTTCTCCACTGCTGGGAGGGTTGGAACCCTTAACTAAGTGGCTCTTTGAGAGTCACCCTCAGATGAAGAGATCCCTGTGAGACTGAACCCCTTGTTCCAACTGCCCTGTAGTTCCGCTCCTTCCTCAGCTCAGTCCTGCTTCATTTCCTTAAAGGTGCTGATCCCAAGTCCAAGAACAGTCCTTACAAAACTTTCTGTAAGCAGATATCTATCGTCTGTTTCCCAGGAAACCTCACTTAAGACCCTCTTCAAGTGATTTTTTAGTCAGTCTCCCCCCACTTGAAAATATGCATTATCAATTCAGCATTACTAATTGAAACCTAGGTGTAAAATATTTTCAGGGACTTCATGGCCTTTTATTCTATGAACATAATTTACTTAACCACTCCCTATTATTGCAGATTTAAGACAAGGAGATCAGGAGATACAAGAGAGCTGCAGGAAAGGAAGCATTGGACATGAGGACTGGGAGGTAAAATGAGCAAGTATAGGAAAAAAAAATGTATATTTACCTTGACAAGAGCAGAGAGTCTGAAGAGCAAGAATGGTAAGGGAAGAAATGTTATTGACAATGGAAGTCAATGGAAGACAATGGAAGGTAAAAAGGTAGAGTTAGAATAATGAAGGGTAAGCAGATTACTTGATAAAAAAAATATCAAGGAGAAAGTTATTCTAGAGGGGACATGGGAATTAAGTACAGTGAAGAAAACCTGGAGGCAAGGAAGTGACTGGGTCTCCAGTGCTCCTCGTCACGTGGAAGAGAGACCTGGGATGACTGGGATTAAGTGTTGGCTAGTAAGTGGGAAAAGGAGGCTCAAGAAACATAATAGACCCCCCACACAGGCACACACACAAGAAGATGTCAAGGCTTAGTGATGGATTAGATCTAGTGAGCAAAATAGAAAGGGAAAGGGAAAATGAGGATACGATATTTAGCCTGAGGGATGGGAGGACGATGAAGTTTAATGGTGGTGGTGAAATTCAGAAAGGGTGACGGTTGGTAGCAGAAGATGATTAACTTGCCGTCTGATAGGTTAAATTCTTGGTGTCAGGATTTAGCAGGGCAGATAATGTGTGGGACAGGCTCAATATATTTTTTCTTATCTGTGGAAGATGTGCACAAAATTAAGAAAGGTTTTTAACTGTAGCAAGAGAGAAAACAGACATGTCACAGCAACTAGTACATGTAGGTATACACAACACTGGAGTCTTCTCAAAGAAGCAATTCACATATTAACATATTAATAGGTAAGAAGTCTTACCTATTTAAACAAATCATGTGTGTGTGTGTATGGATGTATATATACACATATATTCTCTAAGGATATTATAATTGTACATTTCTCCTATAACCTTGAAAACTAAGTATAGAACATCGAATTTCTTGGGACAATAAGCAGATCTCATACTTGTAGAGAAATAAGTATATCATTCAATCAATACTAAATTTCAATTCTCATAATAACAAAAGCATAGACATATTTCTATAACTGGACCAGTTTTGCTGCATTTGGATGTAATTCATAATGTATACATGGTGTTAAATATAAGATGATAAGGGTTATTTGATGAATAAAAAAATTATTAGAGTTGTTTTGAAAAATTAGTTTGGAATGTTATATTCTTTCCACAATCAATTGAAGGAGTATTCATTTCTGAACCATTTTGACAATAGAGCACAAGTATTAATTGGAAGTTTATTGATACAATCCACTATCACTGATTCTCACCCCAACTTACCCACCTAATTTACTCATTCCTTACCTCTACACAAAATCTTAAAGTTATTTCAAAGAACCCTTGAGGGACCTCCATGTTCTTGTCTATTACATTAAGTTCTGACTTTCCAGGCTGATGTTGGTTGCCTAAGAGTACATTTGAGAGTCCCTAGGTTCTTTTCTTGCATCCAAGTCCCATTGAGATAAGGGCACCATTTAGGTGCCAAGGGTACAATCTTTAATGTTTCAAAAGCCACAAGTAAAATGCCAAAGTTGTGCCAGTTTCTCTACAGGCTCAGTGAGGCTAAGGGACCTTACACTGTATATAGAAATAGAAGAAACACTTTCCTAGGCTGCCTTACATTTTGTCACCTTTCCTTTTAAAGCCTCTCTTCCCCCCCACAAAATAATACCCCATAAAAAGTTTCTTTTTTTTTTTTTCATTTAGAGCTTTTTTCCCATAAGGCCCTGATTCGTTTATGATATTTGGGACAATTACTGTGTTATCAAGCCCATGATTTCCTCTCTGTTGCGTGGACCTCTTCGTTCTTTGTCTCTCAACGTCCTTAATAAAAATGACTCAGATTGACACCAGCAACACGGCTGAAGAAGATATCCCTCATTTGTATCCCCTCTCAGCAACAATTTGGCATCTGTTCGTGGACAAAGTGCCTTTGTGGGAGCTTTCTTTTTTTTCTCCCATCAAGTAAATTTGCTTACTCTTTATTACTCTATGTCTAGTCATTTTATTCTTACACTTAATAGAGGTTTGCAAAAGGCTTATGTGATTCCCAGGAAATTCGGGGGCCCATGAATTGGCTGCAGAAGATTTCTTTGAATATGATATCTATGACAATTCTTCTCAGTCTGCATACACATGAAGCTAATCCTCAGAATAATCGTGAAAACGCATGTATCAATTATTCGTGTTATGCACGGAAAGCTGAGATGGTCCAAGATACGCTGAAAGCAAGGGAAGAGAGAAAAAAGAGTTCTTCTCTTCTTCATACCAGTTAAGTGAGTGTCTTAACCCGTTTATAAGCTGTTTAGAACCAGGCTAGCCTTTGAAGCTAACCTTAGTTAGGACATCTTTGAGACTGGTTCCCCTTTTTCCTCGTTCCCTGTTATACATTTTTGCAAGTACTTGTGTATATGTTGTTTGCCAAAAGTTTCCTTTTGGGGCAGAAATATGGAAACTATAATTTCAGGAACGAAGGACAAGATACAAAGTGACCTAAGCTTGTCCTTTTTTTTTTTTTTTTCCCCGAAGTCACAATTTGAACTATGAAGCTGGTTCTGTCTCTGCCAATTTGGGCAAGGAATCTTGGCTGAAAAATGCTCTTTTAAAAACATTTGTATTGGGCTTCTTTGGTGCCACTGGTTGAAAAAGCAAAGGCACCTGACTTTGCTTATTCTTTCCATTTCAATGTAGAATGAATGATCACTGAGGCTTCTTAAAGAATATTGTGTGGCTGAATCAGAACGTCCTTTAGAAATATTTAGAAGTCTCACTCAAAGTAGCATGTCTAATATAATTACTTAATCATGCTATTTCTACTATTTTATAGCTTCTGCATTATTACATTTGTGGCCATTGTTATCACTCCAATATGTTTATTTTTTAAAATTTTTTATCGAATTATAGTTGACACATAAGGTTGTCTTCATCTGATGCTGGAGGGCATTGAGCAACACTGCTGGTGAGTGACCTTTAAACCCTGATTGGAATCTCCAGAACAGAGGACTTGCTGCCTCTTGATGAAATAAACCTGTAGAGAAAAAAAGACATGCTTTACGAGTAAGGAGCTCACTGTTCGGTGAGAGAACTTTTAAGAAAGTAGATAGTCACAATACTTGGAAAAAAAAGAAAGAGTACTAAACAAATTACTAACAATCACCTGCCTGTCAAAGGATCTAAGTAAAACTAAAATATAAATATCTATACTTTCAAAATTAAAACAACTCAAACTTCATCAAAGGTACACTTTTTATTTAAAATTAAACCATAGGGTAACTTTATTTATTTATCTATTTTTTAAGGATTTATTTATTTGAGAGAGAGAGAGAGCACGGGCTGGGGAAGGGCAGAGGAGAGAAAGAGAGAGAATCTCAAGCAGACTCCAGGCAGAGCCCTACATGGGGCTTGATCCCACAACCTTGAGATCATGACCTGAGCCGAAATCAAGAGTTGGATACCTAAGCGACTAAGCCACCCAGGCACCCTAACCATAGGGTAATTTTAAATAACAAGTTCCCCTACTTTATTTCAAAATGATTGGGGGTGGAAATATTCAATAAATTCACAATTTCAAGAGACATTTCTACTCTGAGAAGCAGTAATAAATTAGAGATTCCAAATGTTACTTTGTATACTATGGGTTACCTAGTAAATAGTTGTTGACTTAACTCTGGTAATGACTGGATGATTAACAGTCATGATTTAAAAAGATATGATAATGTAAAATAATATTAATAATATTTCATTTCCTTTTTTCTTCTATTCAAAAAATTCAGTGAATTATTATCTTATACAGCATCTGCCTTTCAAAACTATCAAAGTACAATAAAAGAAGTGTTCTGTTACTTAACATTTCCAGTAAGTTTTGATAATGCACATATGTGAGTAAATGTAACACATATGCAGGTTGCATAAAATAAACAGGAAAACACCAATGTCCAAATTTTATAAGATGGAAAATAGTAATTGACGATGAATATAGTAGAATAAACAAAACCATATTGCATAGTATTTGTAAATAGCTTGTGATTTACTTCATATATCAGTATCTATGTCAACTCTTAATTATATATTTATTTTTATATTGAGGACTTAATTTATCTCAAAGAACCTATTGTTTCCCTTAAAATATCTTGAATTTGAAGAATCCCTTCCTCTATAAGCGTGGACTCCTTCCTGACATAGATAACAGTGGCTTTTGTATTTATCAGCCTGATAGTTAAAATCAGATAAGCAACTCAAAATATGCAAAGAAAGTCTATTTTTACTGTAATCATTAACAACAAAGAAACTAGCTATTGATTTCAAGCCTTACCTGTACTATGTCCAGCATCTTATGTACTTTTTTTCATATAATTCTCACAACAGCCTTATAAGAAACACACATTAATGGTCAATGTTACAAATAATGTAAAGGAGTTGTGGGAAGATGAAACTTGTCCAAGGTCCTGGGGTCCTTAGGATTCACACCCAAAGGTACCTAATTGCACAGCCAGTACATCGAGCTTCTGCACGTTGGCTCACCCTGTAATCCCACTTTTCTGTCTGAATACTGTATCATAAATCTCCCCTGTGAGATTTCTAAGTCTCCTGCCACCATGCTGTAGACACCAAAACTGAACGAAAATCTAGCCTAAATAATCATGTTACAACATAAAATAAGGTTTCTACAACAATATGGGGAATACTTTCTTCATATCATTCTTCCTCGCCCACCCCTGTTTTTTCTTCTCCAACGCACAGCATAGCACCCTCCTTTGGATGGGAAGGTAGCACTTATGTTGTGGGTGAAGACACTGATTTTCTTCCTCCTAAGGAAGGAACACCACAAAATATATTTTATTGATAGGTCTGAATAAATAACTTATTCTATAACTGAAATACAGCTTGTTTTCATAGGCAGGACTACCATCAGATTTGAAAGAGGAAAAATATATGATGAGAGTGTGGCAATAATGGAGAAAGAACAATTGAAAAAGATTTGGTCTAACTTGCTTTTCCCTGTTTGTAACTGCATTATTAATTTTCAATAATTACCATTATAACTACCATTATAACAGCAGTGGTAACTTGATTCATTGAAATCTTCAGGACAGAAAACGTCAATTCATCAAACCCAAGCAATTCTGCATTTCCCATTTTGCAGGTTAACTCTCTAATAATGGCATATCATCACCAACTATGCTCCTTAAAGACACATATATTAAAGTACCTATGCCACATAGGAAATATCATTAATGCTTGAAATTGATATTTTTCCTTATTTTTCAGTTTTGTTTTCAAAAGAAGTTCTCTATGTGTGTGTGTTTCTTTATTTTCCCTTTGCATGAATAACAATTTCTTATACAATGATATTTCAATAGTTTTGCAGATTCTATATGAATGGAATCCAAGTAATACTTATATGTGTGGGTGTGTGTATAAAAAATATGTAGTTTAGTATACGTTGGTATATATACATCCCAGTATACGTGTATCCATATAATGTATGCTATAAATACGTATCTACACATAGTATAGACACAGTATACATACATAGACTATACATATGTGGTTATATATATAAATATATGGTTACACAGTAAGTGAAACAAAATGACCCAGTCGTGAGTGATTTCATGTGTAATATTAGATATTCTGTGACTTAGAATTGTTTTCAATCCAGTTTTCAGGGCACAGTGAATTGAGGGGAATCAGTGTGATACCTCAAGAAAGTCTTCCAATTCTTTCTTTCGGGAGGGGGCGTGACATTTTGGTAAATTAGAAAGTAGAGAGTGCTGGTGCCTTTCAGAAGATGTAAAACGCTTCACTTGGTACTAATGTACATAAAGCAATTAGTTACTTGTCATGATGGGTGTTCCCTAAGGCAGTGCACTTTCTCCATTAGTATTTATATCTACATGCCATTATACATTGGGTAGCACTAAATAGATTAGATAGGTTCAGAGAATGACTCAAGTCATGTGCCATCAAGAAAAGAGATATTAGCAAACATTATTAGCATACAGGTGGAGCCGAATCACTTAGTTTTCAGTGACATATTTACTTTTAAATGCTTGCTGAGAATGCAACATTTAAAACTGATTAATTAACCCTTACGGAAGTTATTTCTTTATTGATTGGTAAATATGTTTGGCTAGTGAACATGATCATGACAGTTTTGTTAGAAGTCATCTCCTCTCCCTACCCTTCCCTGAATACTCGGCCTGCTCAGCTTGAAAATTCAAAGGTTTCTTGTATTTGGAAAATATTACATTTATGAAAAGAAACTCAATTAGGGGGTCTTAAATATAAAGCCGATCATGTCTTGTCACATCTTAGGCTTAGTGTATATGGCCAAAATGAAAGTAGGATTATGTTATTTTATGTTATCTCCCTCTAAATATGTTTTTTTTTCTCTCTCTCTCTGTTCCCCTCCCACCCTCCCTCCCTCTGTCTCTCTGTCTCTTTCTCCACCCAAAGATCTTGAATATTCATATGTCTTAAAAGATCATCTATTTTCAATTTGGCTCTTTTCAAATATATGTTCTATTTAAATAGCTATTAAGTTTTGATTCATCAGCTTTTTCAGTGAAAAATTAAAGCATCATCTGCCTCATCCACCAGACTTGCAGAAAATATTTATGAGTGTCTCATCTATTCAAAGTACTGAAAATGATCAGAGAGTCTGTCCTCTGGGCTAGCTCCCACAGGGTTCATATTTTGTTTAGAGCTTGCCACACCGTATGACACTTACCTCTGTATGGGTTTCTCTCTCATCATTGTTCACAATGCATTTTCAGGCCAAATAGAATAAACCTGATAAATAATACTGAAACACTGAACTGCTGAAGCCCTAAATCAGAGTTACTATTGATATTTGTCTCAAGAATTTGAAAACGTTCTTAATTATCTTTCATTTAAAAAGCAGGGCTCTTTTCCAAGTAAGTTCCCATGCTTCCTTATGGGGAAGTAGCTAAAATAATTGGTTCATAGTCTTATAAATATCAGACTTATTTTTATATATATATTTTTAAATATAAAAATTAAATATTTTATATTGATATTGATCAGTAGTATTACTACATAAGTCAATTCTTTTATTGCATACTTAGAAATCCAAATGTTATGCACAGAAGGTAACTGTAAAAATAAGATAAATATAAGCTTTCGAATATACAGAAATTCTGAATTTTAAAGAATTTGTTGTATCACCACCCACCTATTATAATTTGGAGATCAGTACATATCTATTTGATATTTGGTAACCAAAAATTATCCGTGGTTGAAAACATATAACATTTCTTTAAATCATGCATTCTAAACCTTGGAAATTAACTATTATAAGAACTAAATAAAAGTCACCTTTACTTATTATGTTATTATAGCCACTTGGAGATAGTACGACATAGATTAAAGAAAATTGGATTACAAAATATAAATACATAACTCCTCAAACAGAAAGACAAAGATGTTGCTGCAGGTGCATTGGTGTTTAAATTCCTCTTCTGTGCAGGGTCCCTGTACGGTATTATAGTTGGGGCATTCAGTACACAGAGAAAACATGCAATGTCCTTGAAGGATCTTTTCTATTGTGAATCTTGGGCAGGGAGAATTTAGCCTTGAGTATGTACTCAAGACAAAATCTATAGAGAATAAAAAAGACTGAATAGTCCGGAAATATTTCTAGATCAACATCCTTCCAAACAACTCAGAGAGAAAAATTCTTGCCAGAGACATTTAAAATATTGCACACGATGAGCCACTCAGGACAGGATCTAAGGATTGTCAACCTTCTCTCTAACTATAAAATCCTATACAATCTTGTTTCCCAAATATTAATTATACAAATGTACTACCAAACACTGCACCATCCTCAAGAAAATCTTATAAATTAGCTAATGTCACAGAGTTGATTAAATAGTGAATCGCTACTACTTGCTGAATATATTGTTGCTGTTGTTCTAAGTAATTCAGTCACTGTAAGCAAAATATCAACTATGTCTATCAATTTCAGGATCAACTATGAAATCCCAAACCGTTTTTTTCTACATGTTAGGTTATTAAACAAATCATTTTCTAATCATAAAAAATCTATTCCAACCTGTATAAAATACTGCCAACTCTTTTCATCTATGGCAACACCATGGGATAAGAGTAAATATGTTCAAAACATTGCATTTAAATATTATTTTTAAGCTTTCCTTACAAACATAAAGGCATCAATTGAATTAGTTTCAGGTTTTCACCTGCTGTTGTTTCAATGGAGGAGAGAGGTGAGTTTGGAAATTGGCAAACATTCCGTTTAAGGGTATTTATTGAGCAATTAGTTGGTGAAAAATACACTGTTAGGACTGGCTACATAATTTGTGGGGTTCAGTGCAAAATGAAAATTTAGGGACCCTTGTTCAAAATTTAATAATTTCGAGATGGAATAGCAGGACATTAAACCAAGCACAGGGCCCTACTAAATGTGTGGCCCAGGGTACCTGCAAGGTCACATGCTCAAGAAGCTGATCCTGGTGCTGGACAATACGGAATACCAAAGACGAATATGACATTTCTCCCTTGTGTAGAAATGAGGAAAGGCATAGGCAGGTTCATTGGGCTATCTCTCACCTGGAAGCTTACCCGAATGATGGCTTTTTTCTTGGAGACTCAGGAAAGGCTTATAAAAGAATTAGTATCAGAACAGGATCCTGAAAGGTATGTTGGGTTTAGCACGATGAGAGTGGGGAAGTGAAATTATTTGAGAAAAGTACATGTAACTGAGCAGAAACTTGGGGAGGATAAAAAGAGCAAGTTGTGCTGGATATAGTGTGTAGGTCAAGTTCATGTAGAGTCGACAGGAGTGATAAAGTTAAAATTATAGGTTGGGATCAAAACAAGGAATTACACGAATGCTAGTAGAGTGAGTTCGAATTTCACCTTGTAAGCAAATGGAAGCCTTTGAGTAACATGATCGCAAATAGGCTGCAGGATGATATGGGAGTAGAAGATGGACAGAGATACTTGGGTCCAATGTCTAATTAGTGAGACAGTTACACTAGTTATCAGGGCCTGGATTAGGGAGACAGCACCAGACGTGGAAAACAAGGAACAGGTATAAAAAGCATTGCAAATGAAGTTCTGTTATACATGGGAGGCAGTGGAAGATTATTTAAATGGCCATGACTTGTAGGCAACTCAGCAAAAAAGAAGAAAAAGTAAGGTTCTTGGACAATCATCCGCTAAAAAACAAGATGAGTCTATTAATACATTTAGAAGTAGGAAATGCACAATGCAATAAGAAGGGATCATTTGGTCATATACTGAAGGATAATAATTGTTAATGAGGATAATTATACCATTTGAGAGCATGATGGCTCCGTCCGTGAATAGGCTTAACAGTAAAGAAAAAAATATTTTTCTGTTGTTATCTGTTTCCGTAATAAGACAATCAAGGATTGTGTATATGTCTCATATTGTCTGGGTTGAAAATGTTCTCAGCAAATTTAGTAACATCTCTTTCTATGTTAAGTGCTATATGAAAGCAATAACAATCATCTTTCTTTTTGAATCCATGAACCCCTCATATTCTTCAAATGGACAAACACGTACCGCTCATTTACCAAGGCACAGGGGAAAGCCCCAGGGGAAAATGAACAAGACGTGTCCTCAGGTTACTCAGAGTGCTAGAGGGAAAAAGGATGGCAATACCCATTCTAATAGCAGGTTGGGGCAGCCAGAGAAAAGAGAACATGGGTCTTTTTTAAGTGAAAAGAAATCAAAGATTTCTTCACAGTCATGATTCTTGCACTGAATTTTTAAAGGAGCAATTTTTCCATTCTTGAATGCATATTTAATTGTCTAAACATATTAAAATGTCATGGACT
The DNA here is from genome assembly GCF_017311325.1 of Ursus maritimus. Taxonomy (NCBI): domain Eukaryota; kingdom Metazoa; phylum Chordata; class Mammalia; order Carnivora; family Ursidae; genus Ursus; species Ursus maritimus. The sequence continues at coordinate 25,308,104 of NW_024427107.1, read as the reverse complement.
CTGTAGCAAACTACTTCTTTTTTTGCAGATCTTCCAAAGACAAGTATAACAAAATCCAATACTTGAGTAATAACAAAATATTTTCTGTTCAATGTTTGTATACCTTTTTACCAATAAAAGTGGACAAAGTGGTGTTTCAAACTTATAGTAGACTGAAACATAAGGCATAGGACTCTTAGCTTTTTGCTGATGCGATTTTTCATTTTATAAACTTAAACATCTCTTTTTTTTTAGCTCAAAATCTCTATTGTATATACATATGTAACATGCTTGAACATTGCAAAATTGAGCCACGTATATTTTAGGACAAATATTGGGGGAAGTTATGTTCAATACTAATGTCTATACCATTTAAACAATGGAAGCATCAGGTGAGTAACAACATTTGGACAGCAAGTCAATATGACTATGAAAGGTCTCCAATAATGAGCAAATTCAGACCAATACACAGTTTGAGTATTTGGCCTTCTTATTGACAAAGGTTGCTTTCAATCACACTGTATCTATTACCATATCAATCATCACTCTAAATGAATACAATGTTATCATTGACAAAGACATCACTTAAGCCGAGAAAGTAAAGATTCTAAATAACAAAATAATGAAAGGTAGGTTGTTCACAGCAGGAAAATGAAAAATATACCTTAAGAATCTATTCACAGGAAACGAAAAAATATTGAGGACCAATACAGAAAAAAAAAAAAAAACCACAACTTTACTGCTCACAAGGACTTTGAAATAGAGTACAATTAATATTACATAGCTATTTATTAAAGTTAATGCAAGGGGCATTTTCTTTGGTATACAAATTAAGATATGGGATTGAACTGATAAAAATGATTTACATTCAGGATTAAAATATTGGCAGCTTTATAGAGTGAAATGTCACTATTTTGCTGTACCTTCAAGTTTTACATTTCCTCCTTTGAATCCCTGTCAGCCTTCATGAACAGAAGAGAGTTTAATCAATGCTTGAAGTAGCAATAGCATAACATTGAATATTTCTCTTGCTAGTAATCAAAATGATATTTAGGAAACATCATAAAGTAAAATGACACACACATATGCTGATTATCCAATTACAAATTAAATAGGGCTCCATGTTTTAAAAAGTGCTGTGCATTTAAAAGACAGCATTTCCACTAAATAAACTGTTTTATATTTGCTGGTTTAGCCCAAGGCATTTGGCTTGCCATAAGAAATTCAAAGATCAGGGGGCACCTGGGTGGCACAGCGGTTGAGCGTCTGCCTTCGGCTCAGGGCGTGATCCCAGCGTTATGGGATGGAGCCCCACGTCAGGCTCCTCCGCTAGGAGCCTGCTTCTTCCTCTCCCACTCCCTCTGCCTGTGTTCCCTCTCTCGCTGGCTGTCTCTATCCTGTCGAATAAATAAATAAAATCTTTAAAAAAAAAAATTCAAAGATCAGGAAATTCAAAATCTTTAGATCGCACTTGAAACCATGTAAAAAAAAAAAATCTGTGATGCCAAGCTCTTGTAGGATGAGATTCTGTGTGTGTGTGTGTGTGTGTGTGTGTGTGTGTGTGTGTGTTAATATTCTTTAAAGGCTTGGATTTAGTTTGCGATTTTATTTCATTGTAATGAAACGTCCTATTAAGATTCACTTTGATTCAAATAAAGAAAGGAAGGGTGTTATCATGTTATAAAATATGTAAGACATTTATTTAGTTTAATTTGTTAGATATCAAAACAACGTTCAGGAGACAAAAGAGAGGGAACGATGGCATAAAATGAAGAAGAAAATCGAGAGCAAAATTTCCAGCAGATTCAGCTAAATGAAGGGACCATGTGGAATAGCATGACACATCTGGCTATTAAGGAAAATCATACAAATGAGTGTGAGAAATGGCTGGACAATTTTATGGTGGGGGGAGGGTGAGCGCGCAAAACGTGGAAGCATAAAGGTCACAAAGAAGGGAAATGGGAGGAAAGAGGCTTACAGCAATCTACCTTTATTAGACCAATGATTACTACTCACTTAGAATTGCTTCTCAGGCCTATAGAATAGCTGAGCGTTAAGTAAAAAGGAAATACTGTTGCTGCTTATGAATGTTTTAAATGACCAGGATGTATGTCCTCTTCTAAGGTTTTGAGAAAATATTCTAACTGGAAAATGAAACTTATTTTGCTTTCAGAATAATTCCTTTTGGTTAATTTTTTTTTTTTACTTAAGTCTTAACTTTAAAACTTTTGCATAATAAGGACAGATAACAAAAATTCATAAGGAAATTGCTTTTCAGATGAACTCTTTGATACATAGTTTTGCATAACACAAAGTGAGATCTTCAACAGGCAAAAGAAGATAGGACAATTATCCTTGGTGACATGTTAAAACTAACTTTTTTTTTTCTCTTATAACTTACTATATTAGAAGCATATCTCTCATACTTACCTCATTTCAGAAATTTCATTCTCTTTCTTAGTGGACTATATCCCTCACCACACATCCTAGATCCTCACATATATAGGTCATTGCTTTCTTAAATTGAATTATGCAAGGTAGACTAGCTTTTGACATTAGGCCTTCAGATGACATTGCTATTTACACCTTCACTTTTGCTTTAAATTATGACATATTTAACCTTGATTGGAACTGCATTTGAAAATATAGTTTTTCACATATTTCATAGACTGAATATTTTACATGGAGAAGTAGCATATTATTCCTCTAACGAATGGGATTAACACTGGTCCCGGCCCTTCGTTAAATCACAATTTGAGTCTTGATACAGTACCTTACAGACCTTAATGCAAATGAAAACTTTCGTTATTCCGTGAAGCAAACTGCCACAAACTTGTAAAAGCTTTATAAACACCAGAACACTATATTTAATAGCTCCTTTAGAAGAATTAATTTATCCTAACTAAAAAAAATAGAAAAAAAAACGTGGAAAATAAAAAACCTGCAGTGAGATACATTTTGTCATCTTAACACAGAAGCTTTGGAGGATCAGATTACCCTACCAGAGTGAAATGAGCATAACACAGACAGATTCTTATCTGATCACAATCTAGAAATAGATACTGGAAGACCCCAGGAGTTTCTAATTAGCGTGAAGGAAGAGACTTTCTTGTAGAGCTATTTTAATTTCCCCAATATAAAGTAATTTATAAAAGAAAATTTAGTTTACAGAAAACGTGTTGCTTAAATGGGGGGGGGGGATCTCTTAAAAATGAGCAAAGAGATAAAAAGAACCAGCAAGCAGAAAAACATTCCCTATTAACAGATTCAAAAAGAAATTCTAACAGGGACACATTATAAAACCCTGTGGCTTCGCCAGTGAAAAGAGAGGAGAGGAGAACAACGGAAAGGATGCGAGTAACTCTTCTACTTGGGTCTCAGAAATAGCACATAATCGTTAGCAAAAAGGAAAAAGTAAACCAATAGTAGAAATAAAAGGGTCACTATATCTCAGTCAAGCAGGATCATAGAGATCCAAACATTGTTGTTTGCAAATCTATTTCCTCATGGATGCTACCGCTGAAATATGTCAGAAGATCACTAGTTCTAGCCCAAGGCTTCAAACAAATAGAGAATTTGTGTTTTTATAGTATAGAAATACTTGAGGACCTGGGAGTTTTAAAACATAATAATAGCAGCAAAAATATCTACTAAATATAGAACTGATATTAAAAATATTATCATTAGAACAATAATAGCTAATGCATATACCTACATAAATACATATTTTTATTTAATGCTATTCGGCATGAGTTTTCAATGAAAAAAATATTACCAGATAATTGCTTTAGTCAGAATTTGCAACTAATTTTTGTTGAGATGCTGTGGACTTCTGCTCTTTAGAAATTTTGGTAAGCCAGTTCGTGGGGCGTAATAAGGCAGTTGCAGTCAACAAGGACAATTGCCATTTGAATAATCTCTCCTAGTGTATTCTAGTTCATATCCTTCTAGTTTTGTCACCCACATGAACTATGACAAACCAGGCACCCTACATGGATGCTGGACAGGAACCTATCTCTAGTTTAAACTAAAAGTGATGAGGAGATTCATTTGTCTGCTCCAGAGTGTTTATTGAGAACCCTGTAAGGCAGTGATCATATGGTATGTAAACTCACAAGAACCTTGCAAATAAATGATAGACCCATTTCACAAATGAGGAAGTTTAGGCTTAGAGAGAGGCAGGGGACTTACTGTTGGTCACAAGCCCAGTGAGTGGGCACTGGCTTGTAGGACTTTCGAGTCCATGTTACCTCTACAAGCCCATGAGAAATTCCATCACCAGTGCCAATCATCCTCTGGAATTCTTTAGTCTGTTAACTATCTAATAGTAATAATATTGTGAGCCTAACGCCTATGCAAACAGGAATATAAAAAGAAGATATTAGAGGACTGATTAAAAATCTATGGATCACTGTATATCATTATAGATGCTTTAAAAATGCCGAGGAAGAAACTCAAAATGACCAAAATATAATTTTTAGACAATTAATAGAGTCACTGAAATCACAGAATGTTATCACATTGCAAACATTGCAAATAATAATTATAATAAATATACATATATACACAACATATACATGTATATATATATATACATGAACACACACACACACACACACACACACACACACATTTGCTTTTTTGGGCCATTCCTTAAAGCTTTTATCTTTTTTCTTCTTCAAGGTGAGATTTTTGTTGTATACATTGTTGTAGACATTGTATCCATGTGGTATACATCTAAAGGAGTCTGGCATAGCCTCCCTTTCGATGGCAAAAGCAACAGCACAATCAGTGGAAAATTTTACTCAGGAAGTGGAGACACCTATGAAATTTAGCCACAGTTTTTGTTTTGACTATTTGTTCTTATGTTTACTTATATGCTTGAATTTTTAGCTCAAGAAGAAAAGGAAATGGAAAAGCACAATTATTAATGTATTAATTAGTTCAAAATTATATTGAGAGTCTGTTAGATACCAGGCATCATGAACGATATTAAAAATGTTGGCACACACCATCTACTAATTTTCATGGAAAAATCTGGAAATAATTAAGAAAGAAGAGAATCCCAAACTACGGGAAACATTAAGGTTCAGATGAGCTGGTTCTTTAATATTAAATACAGCTTTTTTTTTTTTTTGAAGAATTGCATTTAGATGCTGCATTCAGAATAAGGTTTACAGTTAACCTTAAATATTAATTCTTAAATCTCAGTTTATAAACGCTAATCCACACATTCTTAAATCATTTGCCTAGGTTGTTAGAAACATGATTTCTATTAAGGTGAATGGAAAAAGTGTGGCTTCAAACTCCAACCAGTGCTTTGAAAAATTGCTCCTAAGTATTACAAGTCTTTCCAGCTGCTGATATTAATATTTACCAAAAGCTGAATTTGGAAAATGTCCACAGATGTAAACAATTTTATCAGAATTTCCTTTATCCTTTTTTTGTCTATCATTTGAAGAGTGTTTTCAAGTAAATTAAATTTTTTCATAGGACAAAAATTGTTCTTTTTAGCAACTTAGCAATTTTCCTGTCCAAACAGGAAAAATATATATATACACAAAAACAAATGCTAATTTTATATAATCTAAAGACAAAAATTAAAAATATCAGAAACATATTTTCAAAAATTTATTACACATGAAAAACTTTTCCTGAAATTCCGTGGAATTTCTACATATGAAAAGAAACACAAATTTTTCAGTATTCTTGTGAAGATACTAGAATTTATTTTCAAGGGAGAATCGGAGCCATCAGTGCCTTGCCTACTTCAGACTGAGGTTCCTTAAAGTCGGGAGATCAAGGTGATAAGTTAACATCAAATAATTTCCCACCCATCATGATTGTGATTATGGAGAATGACGAATGTTTATTATACAATTTTAAAAGTTAATGACACGTTACTAATCCACAGTGTCTGTCTTGCTTCTATCCATTTCCTCTTCAGGGCTAACCAAGAAACACCTTCCAAGCAGACCATGGATCTGGTTCTATAATTTAGTAATAGTAATTTAGTAATAGTAATAACAATAACCACATTTTGTATTTGTATAGTACATTGCCATTGACAAAGCATTTTCTTTTACTTGCAGTTTCTCATTCAATCCTTTGAAGAACAACTCAGGTCCTTGCATATGGCTGTAGTCAGATGATGTTGAGACTCCGGAGCAAACAGCACTACCTAGAATTATGCAGCCTGAACACAGCACGTCCAGGTCCAGCCTCACCTCCCTGCCTTACCCAACACTTACATTTGCTTCCATGTCCTGCTTCCACTTCTTCCATCACAGTAGCCCTTACTAGTACATGAGTATGAATGCCAGCTAAATTTATATGTCTTCCCAACCACACTGTACAATTCTTGAGTTTGGGCCCCACAATTTTCTCTTAAGTATGCTGTATATTTATTTTAAGAGCACCAGGGACTAGAAAACTTTTCGTAGAACAAATATAAATCTTTAATTTTCAGATGAGGAAACAAAGACTCAAGGGGACAAAAGACCCCATTTCCAACAGCAATTAATTGTTAGTCCTTTAGCTCTTTGAGATGGAGCTCACTGCTTTTCAATATGGAATTCATATGTGGGAACTAGATTATTAGGAATCCAATGAACTCAACTAATGTGACAAAAGAAAACAAATGAATGAATGCATGAATTTTATCAAATATTTATGGTACTTAACTGGTATCCAACAATTTTACAAACTTCAACTTTACGCTTACCCTAAGTCATCAACTTTGGTCATTTGTTTGGTGTGGCATATTGTAAGCTCTAAGATCAAATTCTCTGGGGTCACAACTTGGCTTTGACATTAACTGCTGGATCTTGGACAAATTACTTAACTTCTATGTGTCCCAATTTTCTCATATATAAAATATGAAAACTAATATTATCCTCTTCCTCTGATTGTTGTAGGATTCCTTGAGTTAATACATGAAAAATAATACAAAATAGTACTTGGCAAACAGAAGACTTTCAATAAATCCTAGCTATTATTATTACCATTTTAATTTATTTTTCTCAGTTTCTGAATAGTTCAGATGACCCTGGATTTGAACTACATCTGGCTTTTCCAATTAGCTGTTACTAAATATTCTCAGAAAGGTAGCCAGCTCTAATGTTGACCCTAGAGAAATTCAGTATACTTGTGTCTAGTGGCAGGATTTTCTATTCTGAACATTTTTCTTTTGGTAAAATTGTGGTACATATTCATTTCAATCAAAGTTTTAGCAAGTTGTGTTTCCATTATTAAGGTAGAAGTGAAGGTGGAGAATTTTTGTATCATTATAGATGAATTGTTCGTATCCATGTTTCAAACTCACATCAGTAAGATTCCATTTAGTTTTAATTTGAACTATGTCTCTTTGAAAGCTCATATTGTTGCTTTAAAATTGTACTCAGCTTTCTCTTTGCCTTGAAATTATCATCTTAACTGAAAAGGTAATAAATAAATTAACGGAGTCTACGTAACATCTGTAATTCGAAATGGAAAAATAAAAGTCTTTATTTCTAAAGTTGTCACTAATAGCTCACTTGATAGCCATATTTTTATTTTCTTGTATCTTTTACTTCAATTTAGTCAAGACCCTCTCATTATGAAAGATATCAATTTATGTATATCCTTTAAATTTTTTTCCTTTTATTAGTTTGAAACAATGTGCAACATTGTTTAACTCAATTTTGTCTTTAAATTGAGTGAGTTGTAAGTAGATCAAGGTTACCAAAAGGTTCTTGGACTACACATTATATCTTTGCCATGTGTTCGTGTTGTATTTTGGAAGACGTTAAGGAGGGCCTTAATCAATTTAAATACCCTAAATAAAATTTTAAAATAGAACATTCAACTAGATATATGATCTACATTACATGAACTAACTGGATTGTCTAAAATACCTGGTCGACTGTTGGACTTCCTCACTCGTTTAGTTGTTTGACTTTACATGAGCTTATTCTTAAATGGTGTTGATCACTTGAGGATATAAAATAAATTTATTTTAGACAGAGTAAATAAAAATACAAGTTAGACATTCCATCCAATGGAGTTTGTTGTAATCATAAGACAATGAATTAAATGTACAGGATCCTCTAATGATGAAGGGAATAGAATGTCATTGTCTTTTTTAGTATGATGAATATTTATTCAGAACTGTCAGGAATGCTTACTACCTACTATGTCATGTTCATTAAACATGTTATACAGCAGTCTGTCAGAGAGAGAATCAAAAGATCTGCTAGAGGAAAATATGCTTCACAAGCAACAGAGATCATCATTAATTCAAAAACAGAATACTCCATTCAAAACAATATTTTTTTCCTGCTTCTCACCTAGCCCCCAACCTTCAAAATTCAGTAAGATGGTATCAAATATAAAACGTAGCATGGATACAGTCCAAGATTTTTCCCTTGATACATACTAGAAAATTGGAGCAGAAGGTTTATATTCCTGGTAGTTGAAGCCTTTTGTACACAAGGTACTCAAAAAGAAAAATACATGTTTATGTAGTACTGATGGCTAGGAAAATAACCAGTAACCAGGGAGTATTGCCCCAACCCAGTACTCTAATTTGCATCATCATCATAATCATCAAATATTGACAGAAATAGAAGAAGAAGAAAAAGAAGGAGAAAGGGGAAGAAGAAGACAAGGAGAAAAGAAAGCGTGTACCATTAAGATCTCTACAGCAGAATACAGACTGAGTTTTCATCATCTTGCAACACAATCTGTTGAAGAATAAATAACATGAGATAGCTTATTCGAAAATTTAAATAAGAAGTAGAAAGGAACTGATTGTCAAATAAATTTACATTTTCAAAGCAATTCTGTTAATCTCTTATTATTGTATCCTGAGCATGGTATATTTATTATTTTCTACTTTAACCAACCATGTCTTGTACATACTGAAAAAGTCGTTTCCTTTGCTTTCGAATTCATCTTTAACCTCTCTCTCTTTTTTTTTTTTGTGAAGATTTTATTTATTTATTTGAGAGAGAGAGAGATTGGGAGCATGAGCGGGAGGGAGGGGCAGAGGCAGAAGCAGACTCTGGTGGGATCCCAGGACCCCAAGATCATGACCTGAGCCGAAGGCAGATGCTTAACTGACTGAGCCACCCAGATGCCCCAAAATTTATGCTTAACTTTTAAAAGAAAAATTAAAATTGTCTGGGAGAGGTTCAAAAGCAACCTAGATAGGGTGTTTTGATGTTACAGTGGGAGATCTTAGGGAGGAGGAATGAAGTAATCCCAAGGGAGCAAAGTAAACCATTCTCGGGGCTTTTGGGAGTCAGAGTGCTGCCTTTGTCAAAACTATGTAATAGAGGCAAAAGAGTATTAGTGACACCTCCTCTTCTTCTTGCCCTGGAGTTCACTGACATTTGTTGATTATTTTCTTTTTTCTGCCAAAAATTACTACAGTGGGGAAAGTTAGAAGATATGGATTTGTTTAGGCCACTCACCAGTCATAGGGATGTGGACAATTTTTATGAAAGTAAGGACAATCTTGATCTGAAAGTAGGGACAATCAATCAGATTTTCCTGCTCACAGAAGCTAACTTCTTGGATGTTACTTTGATATAATACATGTACACAATAGTCTGTAATTTCTATCAAAAACCTGCTAGAAAAATATACTTCATAAATAAGGAAGGTCGTCATGAATTCAAAACAGAATATTCCATTAGAAACAACAGATTTTTTTTTTTCTGTTCCTCAACAACTCCCCTGGTTATTTATTTATTTTTTTACTTTCCCTGGCATCGCTCACCCCCTCCCCCCCGGCAAAAAAATGAAGTAAGAAGGAAAAGAAAAATGTTTTTCTTGTTTGAATAAATTTGTGATGTAACTGCTTGTTGAGATGGAAATAAAATTGTTGGAAAAATTATTTAGGAAACTGGACTGAAAATTATAAATAACTACCATATTTCAGCAAGGAGAAATAAAAATTCCTTCCCTATAGAATCACTAAAATATGTAATTTTTTTAATATTAAAAAAAAGTGCAAAACAAAACAATGCAAAAAACTTAAAAGGGAGTATATTTACAATACTCTGCTCTAGAATGGTGTTATGTAGCATTTCTATATTGATATGGAATAATTATGATTAATGGATACAATGCTACACCATAAATCCAGTAAGAATCTTATACCAAAAAAACTGCTGAATATTTTTATGTCTATATTTGAGATCATTTCATTATGCTATAATTCCAAAAACATAGGCAATCCATGTATGGCCTATAGAGATCTACGTAGATAATTTCCTTAATCGGTAACTAATTTTCTAGCCCTGCCAGGTGACAGTCTCCTGCACTTGATTATCTGATTTAGAAACATATCAAGTGGCCACACAGCTAATGTTCATTGATTACTATTTTTTTAAAGATTTTATTTATTCATTTGAGAGAGAGACAGAGACAAAGAGAGCACAAGCAGGGGGAGAGGCAGAGGGAGAAGCCTCTGAGCCGGGAGCCCGATGTGGGGCTTGATCCCAGGATCTGGAGATCATGACCTGAGCCGAAGGCAGATGCTTAACCATCTGAGCTACCCAGACATCCAACATTGGTTGATTATAGAAAGGAAAACAACAACAACAACAACAAAAAACCATGTAATTCCAGGAAAAGTTATCTTTTATTCCCCCTGCACTGCAGTTTGTCTAAAATTAGTATTATTTTTCAGTTTTATCAATTTACTTCTTTCTCTCACCATCATTACCATTTTTCAATTGTACGTTTAAAAATTCTTGACATCACCTTGACTTTCCTTTACCTCCTCTGTTCCTGTCATTTCTCTTCTCACGTATCTTTCAGATTTTCTTGATCCACCTGTTCTCATGCCACGAGCTAATCTAGGTCCTCATTGCTTCATAGCTGCATGATTATGATAGCCTCAGAACTGATATGTCTGATAAGTTTCTCTCTCTTCCAATCCATCTTGCATACTTTGGACAGACTAATTTTGTAAGGGGCCAATTTCATCATTTTACTTCCTTGGTCAAAAATTGAAAAGGGCTTCCTCCTGTCTACCACACTGAGTCCAAATTCTTCTGCCTGCCTTTCAACGTGTTTTATTATCTGACTCTTTCTCCCCCTTGCAAACTTATTTCATGGTATTATGCGAGAAAACCTGTCAAAAATGTCTCCTCTTTGCCTTTTCCGAGTCCAATGATTAGTCTGTAAGTTTGCCATGTCCCCTATTCCCAAACCACATTCAGTAAGGAGGTTTTCTTTGCCTCTTTCATATCCAAATGCCAGTCATTTTTAAAGTCCAATCATTTCTCACACTTCCTGGAAACCATTAGTTTATATTGATCTCTTATTCCTTTATTTGAAGTATTTATTTTCAGTTTCAATACAGTCAGTATTTCATACATCAATAATTAATTTTCATTTCTGAAATTTTTCCTGGGCCAAACACCGTGTTTAATGTATGAGAGACACAAACACATTTAATTTCACATGTCTAGGAGGTATAGAGACCTGTAATGCCTATAGTTTTGTGATTAAAACGTGAAGATTTCAGAAACAACAAATGACCATAAAGCTCCAATATTCTCATTATAAGAAATCTTTTATTGTGCCTAACTTAGGATTGCCATGTTTAGTAAATAAAAATACAGGAATAAAGATACAGGTAGACTTTAATTTCTATTAAAAATTCAAATATTTTTTGTATAAGTATGTTCCATGCAGTCTTTGAGACTTATTCATACAAAAATGTTTTTCATTGTTTATCTGAAATTTAGATTTAAGTGGCTTCTTCTATTTTATTTGACAACTGTAGTCCTAAATCTGATGTGGATTCCAAAGACTTCATACAAAATGGTATCTTTTTCATACAATATTAAGAATACGGGCAATATTAAGGCTCCTCTTCCTTCAGGCTCAGCTTAAACTTCTAGTAAAAGTAGAATGAGGGGCGCCTGGGTGGCGCAGTCATTAAGCGTCTGCCTTCGGCTCAGGGCGTGATCCCGGCATTCTGGGATGGAGCCCCACATCAGGCTTCTCTGCTAGGAGCCTGCTTCTTCCTCTCCCACCGCCCCTGCTTGTGTTCCCTCTCTTACTGGCTGTCTTTCTCTCTGTCAAATAAATAAATAAAATCTTTAAAAAAAAAAAAAGTAGAACGAGAAGTTTGGACTCTGAGATTCCTTCTAGATTGCTTCAAACACATGAATATTAAACATAAAATATAAGAACAAAAATATGTAATATTCAAAACAAGATCAAGATTTCTGGGACCAAAAATAAATAGAATTAAAATGCAAAGCAGTGAGTGGGACTTAAGCCACATGTCCCTTACACTATTGGTCAAGAAGCAGGGTGAGAAAGCCAGGTGACCGTCTCATGAAGGGCAATGGAGGATAAAGATTCTAAACATGAGATAGAATCCGGAATCAGGTTCTCTATTTGAAACTAAGGTTTGAGGGAGATTTCTTCCACTCATGAGAAGAGGTTGAAAAAAAGCCATTACCAAGCACATTCTCAGATTATGGCTTATGTGATATTGATGCTTAGTGAGGTGGGATACATTAATATGCTATTATTTCTAATTTTACAGACATTCAAACAGATACAACTTATAAGCTTACCCATCCATTGCTCAGTTTCTAAATCAAAGAGAAAATGAAAATCAGGTTTGTTTGTTTTAAATAAAAGAGAAGCATTATTTGCACTTTGAATGTCGAGTTGTAGTAGATGATAAGGGCTTCAAGTATGTCCAAATGGGCCTTTTGATCCCTTTGCAATTATAATATAGATATATTAACTTATTTATTCTAAATGTGTATTTGTTTTTGTCCACCCATTACCTCCTCTAAATGTGCCCACCTGTGCCTTCATGAGCATGAAGATTTCCATACAGAGGTTGGGTTTGATGAGTTGGTGCCATGGCTTATTTGCATAACATGGACAGCGCAACTTAGAATCTA